>NC_052643.1:14561955-14871179 GCF_016161935.1 Mauremys reevesii | reverse complement strand
AATGTAGCCTCTTGACAGTGTTGGGGCTTTTTATTTCTTCTGCTGTTCTGAATCGAATGCTTGTGGAGTATGGCCAGTGTGGCTTTATTCATTAAACATTAGTCTTCAGGAAAAATGTGAAGACCGAACAACTGGCTCCAAGTAAGACTTCCCCGCGAGCCTTTAGCCCATTAGAACTAGAACCGAACCTCTGAGTGGTTCTGAAATGCTTGGATTTGGCACGAATACTTTGAAATACTCTTTCCCTGAATGCTTAGTGTTGAGAGATGGATCAGTCTGGAATGGCTGTCCTAATCCAGGTGTGAGGCTGGAGTGGCTGTCCTAATCCAGGTGTGAGGCTGGAGTGGCTTTCATAATCCAAATGAAGATTCTGGCCAGAAGCAGCAGGATGGTGTGCGGTTGAATTGTTGGATTGTTGCTTTCCACAAACGCCCTGTTGGGCAAGTCACATAATCTCCCTGTACCTTAGGTCCCCATCTGTGAAGCAGGGATAATAGTCTCCCTTTTCCCCACCTTGTGTCTGTCTGGTGTGCGCAGAGGGAAAGCTCTTTGGGATGGGGAAGTGGTCAAATGATGACGACGATGAAGGTTATTATATTTTTTTAATGTGAGATAGTCCTACATCTTTTAGCAGCTAAGCGGCAAATTACCCATATGACCCTGCCTGTTTCATCTGCAATAGCGTGTGATGCCCGTGTAGTGAAGATAAGGATATTACTTGATTTCTCTCTTTTTTTCATTTTTTAAAATATTCTTTCCTTTCTCTTTTCCAGATTATAGATCCATTTGTAGAGGTAGAGATTATAGGGTTACCAGTGGACTGCTACAAAGAGCAAACTAGAGTAGTTGATGACAATGGTAAGATCGTGCTTTGGGTGTTTGTTTGGTTTTTGTTTCACTTTTGCCATCTAGTTCACACTTGGACATGACGTTTGAAGGGTCATTTTGTCACATGGAGGCAAAATGGGCCAAACTTGGGACCCATTGCAGCAAAGCATTTAGCACATGCTTAAGTGTTGTTAACTTCAATGAGAATTACACATGTTCCTATGTGTTTTGCTGAATCATGGCCTAGGTAAGGGAGTGTTGTGTAATTACAGTCTTGATGCAATGAGATCAGACACACAGATCAATCTGTTTATTTATATCACACTCCTCTTCGTTAGAGAGGGGTAGTGGTCAGAACAGGAGACTGGAAGCCAGCAACTTCTCAGGTCTATCACTCCTTGTTCTGCCACTCGGTGGACCTTCGGAGAAGATAAAAATGTTTGAGAGACATTAAAATCCTGTGTTTCTTACACCATTGCAGCTCCCACTGATAGGAGTGGGAGTTCCGGATGTGCAAGGAATACAGAACCAAAGCCTTTATGGTCGATTAGAGTGACCATTACTATGTAGGAATTGATGTATCTTCAGAACAACATAGCAAGGACTAAATGGGCTTCTGGTCCATAGCTGGGGCTGTTTGGTGCTACTGCAGTATAAATAACAAAAGCTGATTCTCCAATTCCCAGGTTTCAATCCAATGTGGGAGGAGACTCTGGTGTTCACAGTGCACATGCCAGAGATTGCGCTGGTTCGCTTTCTGGTGTGGGATCATGATCCAATTGGGCGGGATTTCATTGGCCAGAGGACGATAGCTTTTACCAGCATGATGCCAGGTAAGGCCGTGCTCTCTGTTTGATGACATACAGGATCGATTGGCTGAGGCCTTGTTCTATAAAATTCCTTTATTGTGACAAGGAAAATATCTCCCAGTGTAGCTTTACCACGTGTGCACACAGATGTGCATCTGCACTGGGGAGTTGTTGTGAGCCGGTGGCTAGAGCAGGAGACTGGGTAGTCAGGACTCCTGGGTTCTGTACCCACATCTACCACTAACTCATCATGTGACCATGACCAAGTCACTTAACCTCCTCTGGTCAGATTTTCAAAGGTGCTCAGTGTCCAGAAGTTCTCACTTGTATGGACACTGGTGTTGAGCTCGTTTGAAAATATGGTCCCTTGTGCTTCAGATTTCCCACGTGTAAAATGGGGGTGCTAATCCTTGTCTCTATCAGAGGCATGTTCTGCAGCTTAATGAATGAATGTCTTACGATGCTCAGGTTTAAAAGTGCTATTGGGTAGAAGTGTAGAAGACCAGGAGGGACCTAAGGAAGCACTATATAGCTAAGCATGCTGGACTGGAAAGGCTACAGTAAATGATCTATTTCTTTCTGTCCCGTTGTTCTACAAGTTTTTTATTTTTTTTCTCAAATGTATTATTTTTATTTGGCAGCTTTGGGGCTTTTGACAGTGTAAATGAGATACAGTGGCTTTTATATACAGCGGGGCAAACTTCAAAAGCCTTCCTGAGCAAAGCTGGAGTCGCATTTGGTCTCGTGTTTGCTGGCAGCTCACCAGTGGCCACAATTACTGCCGGTGCTAGTTGAATGTAAAGCAGGCTGCTAGTTGGGCTGCTGGTGAGATCTGGGGATTTGTTTGTTTTTATTTTCAGGTATTTTTTTCTGTCTATTTCCTGCTTTTTGTGCAGTCTTATTTCACATAAAAGCATCCTGTGTGCAGCTTTTTTCTTTATCCATCAGAGCAGAGGAAACTTAGGTTTATTTGGGGGGGGACCCCACAACTCCCATCTGGGTAATGATTGTAACGTCTGCTGAAGTATTAATAATGGCCCCAAGCCTGCTGGGGACAAGCTAATCAATTATACATTGCAGAACTGAACGCAGCAATAGTGTAAAGTGGAAAAAAATAGTGTGACTTCTTTTTTTTTTTTAATAAGGAAGGGACAGGGGAAAACAGCAGTAAACTTTGTAAATGGTGTGTGGCTCTCACACAGTCAAGTGTGGCAAGATGATGTACAAGCCTGAGAGTTCAGCGGTTAGACATGGCCAGGAGAAAGCTTGTTACATTTTCCCCCCTGTAGTTAGAAATGGAAAGTCTGTAGCAATAGGAGGCCTTCATCTCTGCTCGCTCTGTGTTTCAGGCTATCGGCACGTGTACCTGGAAGGCATAGAAGAAGCGTCCATCTTCGTTCATGTAGCTATTAATGACATCTGTGGTAAGGTGAGTGACGGACTGCAGCGCTGTAATGCGGCCTGCGTTTGTAATCCTGCTGGGGGGGTTTGTACCATGCAGGGAGGGGGAGAGCCCGGGGTGGGGCCCAAGCTAACCCATTTGTGGAATCCAAGTAACTGCTGCTCTGAGGTTTTTACAGTAGCCTGAGATCTCTTTAAACATCCATGTAGCGTAAGCAGGTGGCACTACCAGATAAGGAACCCCCATTGCACGGCTAATAGATTCCTATCTAGATACTCCCCTTACAGTGCTTCGGTTCTGGGGCATTCTTCCATCGCTTCCCACTCCATATTGCTCCTAGTGAAGGGCAGTTCTTACTCCTTACGGCTACTGGACAAAACTTGGCTAGGAACTCTGGTGTAACTCTGAAGTGGCTGCATTGAAACGGCAGAATTCAGCCCATTGTCTGAGCAAGGCCTTCGGGATTTCGCCTAAGTCTCCTGCTATCAATGCAGCCAGATGCGGCAGCACAAACTGGCGAGAGCCTGCTTGTCCAGTGAGCAGGTTCCCTCTCTCCATCACCACACACCGGGAATGTCTTCCAGTCCTTGTGGGGGAATCAGAAGAAAATGGAGCATTTAGACCATATAAAAATGTGTCAGGCTGTCTATACATTACATAACGCATCTTCTGGTGGTTTCTGAACACCCCCCCCCTTGTAACACTGATACAAACACTCATGCAAAATGAAGGACCCCTAAAGCACCCGCCCCAACGCATTGTGTAATTGGTGGAGAGCTCCTGAAGGCCCAAAAGAGGTTGGCAGCACCCTGGCGAGTGATAGCGTTTTATAGGCAGGGGTACAGCACTTCAGCACGTGTGTGTGCATATATATGGGTGTGTCTGATGCATTTGGTGCTGGTTTGGTGCTCCTAAATTAAAAGTGCAGACCTGAATTGTTGAGGCTTTCTGGCTGCAGAATTTATGCCAGGAATGCTCTGTCGCTCTGCCTCCTCGATGCTTTAGCATTTTAAACATAGCGCTGAAGAGTTGCCAGCTTGGAGACTTGATCCCTGCTGCTGCACTTTCATTTTCGGGTCTGTCTTTGACTCTTGTTGCGCTGAGAAGTACACAAAGTGGCCTCCCTCCTGGTTTGTGGTGCTCAGTGGTCGCTCCTCTCCTGCATCCATCTGTCCAGCCTTTGGCTTGCTTCACATGCAGTCAAAATAGAACTGCCTTGATGACATGTTCTGATTTCATATGAACAGTTCCCAGGTTGAAAGTACAGCCTAAGAGCTTCAAGCTTCCCCTATAGCTGAGTCGGAGACGCTTTCCAATGCAGTCCATAGCGTTTAGTTACACATCTCCCGCGCGGCTAAATCCCTGCAGTGCTTTGGAAACCGCAACTATTGTTTTGTATAAGGTGACCAAAAGAGGGGCAGCAGGCTGAAATACCGGCATTCGGACAGCAGGAGGCAGTATTGAACAGGCCAGGAATCCTAATAGTCTCTAGTGTTGCTCATTTTAGGATAATTTTTTTTAAGTAATGGAGCTATTTTAGGTGAATTCTAAACTAGGAAGGAGTTGGGATAACTCATGGGGGAGCCGCACTTTGGAGCGTAGAAAGAGGGTGGGTTTCGGTTCGGGACATCCCACGGCTCGTTACAGTTAATGCCCCTACAAGGAGAGGAGTGTCAGGCTATTACTGCCCAGGTATCTAATGCCTGAATTGACAGCATTCCGGCAGGCACAGCTCCCTCCTTTCTGACTTCGCCAGCAGCCTTGTCTGCAGCATCTGACCCAGGACGTCCTTTTCCTCGTGAGAGGAGCATGGCTCTCGGGAGCAGGAGACCTGAAAGCTTTGGGTGAGAGGGAAGCGCTGGTGCTGGGGGATGAGCAGTAACATGGTCCGTGTTCGGCGCTCCAGCCTGTGGTGTGCCTGGCCCATCCACAGCTTGGTAATGCCCAGGCCAGTTAATGCCAGTCTCCAGGACCAGGAGAATAAATGGCAGGCTGAGAATAGCTATCACGAGACTGATTCTGCTTGAGCTACCGCTGCTAAGTGCCTGAGATCAAAGCAGTTGCACAGGGTGTAAATCAGACCTTCCATAATTCTGAGGCGAAGAGTGTGGTTTGGCCCAGGGACCTGCTTTCAGAGATATGCTCCCTGGCCTTGATTCAAGCAGCATCATTCGGTTTTACCCCACAAACCTCTTTTTGATTCCGGGGTCACTGTGTGCAGGTTGATTGCTTCTTTCCTGGCCCCTCTTGCCCCACCACACACCTAGACTGGAAGAGCCAGATGGTATGGGCCCTCAGGACAGTGCATGCCGAACTGGGCCACGAAGGTGAAACAAAGCGTCTCAGGACTGCACCCCTTGCACTGACCTGCAATCGCCTAACGGTGCCTCTCTGCTCCACTAGCCCAGCTACTGAGCTGACTGTCCCTCCCAACCAACCCCTCGCCTCCCGTGGTAACTCTACTGAAGGCAGGTCATGGAAAGAGAAGTGATAGAATTTACCAAAGCAAAACGTTTTCTAAATGCAGATTCTCCTCCCTGCCCCAGTCATAATGCTACAAAACAGGTACATTCTTCCCTCCCTCCTGATGCAGTGTGTGTTTGTGCTGCTACAGCTACAGTGTGCTAGAGGGATCATGCAATATGATGCCTTCCATCAGAGGACACTGTGCGTATGTCTACACTGCAGTTAGACACACACGCGGCTGGCTCGTGCCCGCTGACTGGGGCTAGGGAGCAGCTTAATTGCGGTGTAAACATTTGAGGTGGGAGGGTCCCAGAGCTTGGGGTGCAGCCTGTCTACACTGCAATTAAACAGCCCCTTAGCCTGAGCCCAGGTTAGCTGTCACAGGCCAGCCGTAGCTTTTTTAATTGCAGTGTAGACCATAAGGTGTCTGGCTAAACTGTCCAGGCCCCCTGCTTTCCCCTGCTCCTTTCAGAGACACTGTTGCTGGGGCCGGTAGTTCGACCTCTGTTGCTTAGGCAATTCCATAAACATGAGTCTGCTATTTCTGACCCAGCCTGAGCTAGGAAACACTGGAAATGTCCCGAGAGTGTCTGTTGGTTCCTGTGAGACCCTATTGTAACTTCTTAGCCGTGGCGCAGATGCTTTGCTGAACTGGAGATGTCCCCGAGCCTCTGAGACTGTCAGTGATGGCACAACTCACAGCTCCCCTGCCACTATAAACCTGTTTAATTATGTTTGCTTTTGGGCCTCAGTTGTTGGAGCGGTTCCCAGAATGCTCCACTTCATATTTGACCTGCCGTCTTTCTCCCCGCATCCTCCTGCCAAAAACCCCCCAGAAAAGAATGGCTGCCGCTATCCTTGCTGCAAACCCAAAACAAGGGAGAGAAAAAGGCCAAACGATTACCAGTGCTGCAGATCGTAGTACCCAGGTGATTACTTAGCTCCAGAAAACTTTGCCTGTTATAGAAGAAGCAGCTTCAGGAGCTTAAATCCTGCACTTCCCAAATACTACTTAGCACTTAATTACTGCAAACTCCACAATGGTGAGGGGTTGTAGGGTGTAGAAGGGGGAGTGTCAGGACTTTATCTATGGCCCTGGGTGATTGGAGAGGGGATGTACAGAGAAGGAATGTTCCATCAAGAGACTACTCTGCTTCTGTTACTTCCTGAGTTACCTCCCTCTTTATAAGAGTTACTTCAAGTCTGGCCTCTTCTACTGCAACAGGCAAAAGGAGATAGGCTAGTTTTTGTCCATCTGAAGATGCCAAGCATGAAAACAAACCTGGGGATGAGGGTGGGAGATAAGAAAGAAGAGACCCTAAAAACAACAGTAAGCTATAGCTTTTGTACATATACCTACGAAGGTGAAAGGCCTCATATACCCTTCCTGTTCCAACTTTCCCAGAGCCATCAAAGGCTTTGTCTACACTGGCAAGTAAAAGACAAAACTTCTGTCATTCAGACGTGTTAAAAGAACACCCCACTGAAAGACACAAGTTTTGTTGACGACAAGCGCTGGTGTGAACAGCGCTTTGTCAGCCGGAGCGCTCTCCTGCCGACAACGCTAACGGCGCTCGTTGGGGGTAGACGTTTTTTGTTGGCATGAGAGCCAACAAACAGCGCCTACACTGCGCACCTTTTAGCAGCACGGCTGTAGTGACACAGCACGGTGTGTGCACGGACATAGCCTACGACTCTTCTCTTATTGAGTGAAATCTTGGCTCCCTTCAAGTCATTGGGAGCTTTGTCATTATCCTCCAGAGGGCTGTTTTTCAATGCCCAGCCATTCTCAAACTTGGACGTCAGTTAAACTCAGAGGGCACATTTTCAACTCTTTTTTCCTTTCTTTTTTAAAAAAAACTTAAATGTGCGGTTTTCTTTTCTTTTCTTTTCTTTTTTTTAAACATGGTCCTAATTAAAGGCAGGAGAAAGTGACAGGAGATTTTAATTAGGGCAGCAAGAAATAACGAAATAAACAATAAAGACTTTGTCTCAGTTCAAAGAAGTCCGAGGGGAAGCTAAAGAGCATCTGATGCCAGCCTCTGATGGTTTGAGGGTAAAACTATTTCAAGTGTTGCCTGGCAACAGCCACAAAGGAAGGGGAAGGAAAGTACCCACCTGCCCAGCCACGTGCTGGGATCAGAGGGGATGAAAAGGGGGAGCAATAAGATGAAGGCATTTAATTTCCAGTTAAGTTTCTTTCTAAGGTGCCCACTTCCTTCTAGCCTCTTGCTGCCGGTGGACTGGCATGTGGTCTCTGGTTTTGTATCCGTTTGCCTTATATAATTCTTAGATGCAGAGAAGTGGTCTCTTCGGCCCTGCTCATCTACAGGTCAAGTTCTACGGTCTCTCCTCAGTGCACCCTGTTGTGTTACAGCAAGTGGAAGATGACCTCCTAAATCATAGTCATCCTTAATCTTGGTGAACGTTTCCTCTGAAGTGTCCTTAGCCCCCTCTTGTGTGGCAGTTTCTTGGTTTAACTGCTCCCAGGAAACTATTTCATATCTAAATTTGCCTTTCTTTAATTGAAGGCAGACGCTCCCTGTTATTACATCCTTGGTCAGTCTCGCATAATTATTTGCTTCTCTTGATTTCTCCTTTTTCCCCTTGAGTAACTTGCTGATAGATCATTTTAATTTGCAGCAGGGTGACTCATCTGTTTAAACCTTTACAGGAACTTTTGGGTTGTTGGATTTTTCTCCGCTGTCTTACACAAGTAGTTATCGTTAAGCACATCAAAGGGCCCCTGTTGTGTCTTGCTGTTTCATCCCTGTCTTTATCTCTTAGCTTCCAGTCTACTGAGCTGATTTGTTTTCTGATTGCTTTATTTCCTTTTCATGTTCTCAATATATTACACACCCCGCTTGTTGCTTCTCATTACCACCTCAGCCTCTTTAGCTTTGCTGTGTGCGTATGCTAATACTGAGATCTCACCTCAGGAAGACACAGCTTTTTGATGAGCCTGTGGACACTTCCAATCACATATTCTACGGAATGTGAGACAAAATACCTCCGGCCGGCCCTGTGTCTCCACCTCGCACAACACCTGCTCACCCCAGTCTCTTTGGACCACATTCTGCTACCCTCATGTTAGGTAGTACCTTGACATGTAAGCAGACTCATTAGAATCAACAGACCTGCTGATGGAGTAAGTTTAGACTCAAGAAGCGCAAAAATGGCAGTATCTGACCCACAATCTACATCTGGAACACTCCCCAGTTGATTATAAAGACTATAGTCAACAAGACTTCTGTAGCCTCCATCGGAATCCCTGCACCTCTTGTTAACTCAGACTTCTTGCTTATACGCTTGGATCAACTTCTGTTTGTCTGCTTTGCTAATGGTTACAGTTGAAGTCTCCTGCATTTCAGCCTTTTAGCAATGTTGCTCCAGTCTCTGTGGTTTTGTCTGGTCTCAAATCACTGGATCAGTTCCTATTGTTTAGATTTAGGGCAAGGTCATGAGATGATGTAAATCAGAGTATTCATTGGAGCTATGCCCAATTTACACCTGCTGGGGAATTGGCTTATTGACACCAGTGAAGCTATTCTGTTTTATACCAGCTGAGACTGAACCTTTAAACTGAAAGGATGTTGACTCCAGTTTTTCAGAAAGAAACATGGAGTGGAGCAGAAGTCTGTCTGGATATAAGTGCTAAAAGACTTTGCAGGCATTAATATTTGCTGGTGTTAGACATCTGTGTACTAGAAAATGTCCCCATGTTTCTATTCAAGAACCAAACGGGAGGGTGCTTCTGAAAATCAAGCTCTTTGTATCCGATGTTGCTTATAAATAGGGATGGTTGGAAAATCTGTGAGCTGTTTTCTTATTATTATTTTTGACCAAAAATTGGGAACATTCTTAGACAAAAAATTTAATCTCCCCCTCGTGGCATTTTCCAACCAACTTTGCTTGAAAACCCTGGGTTGACTTGTGGTAGAAACCTGTGCAAATGCGTTGATCATGTTGATTTTGGATGGTTCTGTGCTGTGTTTATATTATTGGAACAAACAAATTTTCAAAAACAATTATCAATCGGTAGCAATGGGTCAAAACCAGAACCGTATGTCTGACTGTTTCCCCATACACCTGGGTGAAAGCCATGTCACATGTCTCCAGACAACATAATCAACCCCTGGTTTTGCCTATTCTTACTGATCCATTTGCTCCAGTGCAAATGTTGTTCTTCACTAGCATTCTCCTAAACTTAGGTACTGTAGCTTCTTCGATAATTCATAATTGCAAAAATAGGGTGTCCCAGCACTTCTAGTTAACCTAAAACCTCTGTATGGACCGTTCTGTCTCCCAGATTTGATCTTCTGTTTCTGTCTCTTCTGTAGTCTATTCATGTATTGTGGAATTTCTCATGTTTTTCTAGATGTGCATATCTCTTAGATCCTCCCTCAATGTTGTTTTGTGTCTTACTTGCCTTTACTCTGTCTGTTTGTGATTTCAGTGGACTTCTCTATGTCAAAAAAAGTCTACTTTTAGAAGCAGAGCATTTTTAGGAGCCTTGAAGGTACCCCCTCCTGACTCAGGAAGGTGTAGTGAGCACCACCACACACCTGCATGCCTCTAACCAGTGAACTCATTAGCATTGGTGTTTCCTTATTAGCATTTTGAAACTGTTCAACTCATATAACATGGATTGTGACGTTTTACTTGGTCAGTTTTGTCGGGTCATTGATCAGCCAGAGAGCCCACCATTTATGAAGCAGATCCAGGATAAAAATCTTTCTCTTTTTTTTCTCTCTCTCTCTCTCACTTGCTGTCTCTTCTCCTACATTCTAATACCTTTTTTTGTTTGTTTTTTTAAGCTACAGTTCAAACTGGTTCCTTCAGTTGTATGTGATATCATTTAACGTAATGTGGTTAAGTTTTCAGAAAGTCAACTGTAAGGACCAAAGGGTCTGGTGCTGATTTCCATAGGTCTGCTTTGGAGAAGGAAATGGCCAGCACTGTTTGCAAAAGCTAGAATTGGAGCTGAAAGCAGATATTCTGGATCTTCTTCTAAATGACTCTTGTTTTTACCTTTTTTTTTTTTTAAACCAAATTTGCACTGGATTTGGGATCTTGAATCAGTAATTTGATTCAAGCATTAATGGCGAGTCTAACAAAGATGCACCAGATAAGCTAGAATGATACCTGGGGACCTTCACTGCACATCACCCATTCCATCAGTGGGCCACTTTCTTTCGTTTTAATTGGGGTTATTTGTGTGTGTGTGTTTGGAGATTTTTCTGAATTTTGCAAGTAATTTATAATGGGTCTGATTATCATTTAGTAAATGAGTGCACTTGCCAACTTGTCTCAATTGGATTCTGCTTGGAAACTTCATATTTTGGCTGGTATAATTTCTTTCCCACTCTGGTTATTAGCAGATGCGGTTGCTCAACAACAAATGTTTAACCTAGCTTTGAATTTCTCCAGTGATGGTGAGTCCACAACCTCCCTTAACAGCTTGTTCTCTTGCCTTAAATGTTACAGAGGGTGTATTTGTTAGCCCTGTTGGTCCCACGATATTTGAGAGACAAGGTGGGTGAGGTAATATCTTTTATTGAACGTCTTCTGTTGGTGAAAGAGACAGAGTCTGGAGCTACACAAAGCTCTTCGGGTCTCTTTTGCCCACACAGAGCTTATTGATATTTAACCTCAGTTTCCCCTACCCTATACTGTTTGCACTGCCCTTGTTGGCTTATGGGAGTAATTGGTCCCCGTCTTCTTTCTTTAAACAGGTACGTTTCTCTTGCTCATCTCTTCTTCACACAGAAACATGCTTACTCTTGCCAGGTATAAGGCTGATCCAAACCCCACTGAAGTTGAAAGAGATGTTACTGTTGACTTCAGTGGGGTTTGGATCAGGCCCCTAACCTATGATTTTTATGGGCTAGGTTTATAGGATTGCACAGAGCAGCTTTAAACCCAGCCTCGCTGGCTGGTTGAACTGGGTGTGCAGCTGCTTCCTAGCTCTGAAGCCATGCAGAGCAGGCAGAGCATCCTGGTGAATCTGACCATGTGTTCTGGGGCAGGAAAGTAAATCACTTAAATTTGACACTTCTGCACTTACAAATGGTATTGCAGAAACGTGACCTCCTCTGTGACATCACAGGGCAAAGGATCCAAAGTGACTGCAAGCTAACTTCTAGCTGGTAGCGACACTGAATCAGTTGCAACCTCTATCTCATAGCTGATAAATTTCAAGACCTGGCCTGTGGGGCCTCTGATAAGAGCATGTGTGCTCCTCTTTACACCCCAAGTAGAGGACAGAAATTACCCTGCTACTCCAGGAGAATCTGATCAAACTGCAAACGTGACAGAGTTCAGGAAGGGATGAACTGGTCAGAGGAGAAATTCTTAAAGCAGATCAACAGAAGCAAGTTATGTACAAGATGCTCTGAGCACACAATCAAAACCAAAGGAGCCCTTTATTATGTACGGGCAGCTTGTTACTTCAAAGTTGGCAAGTGCACCTGGAATGTTTGTGGGAATGCTGAAGCTTTGTAAAATTCACTGGATTGTAAATCAACTGGGGGAGGGTGTGGGGAATTGTCTGTGTTTTAACATTTGGATAAGCATTGAAATGTATTTATTATGGCTCTGACTGCCTTTGCTTGTTTATAATGTGTTTCTCCAATGATGAAAATGTGCATGAGGGACATTGGATGAGGAGGTTGTCTGGTAGGAATTGATTAAAACGCACTCAGATGGGGGGGGAGGGACAGAATCTGTCCTTGAGACGGGAACATTTCTGGTGCTGGAGCCTGGATACCTAGTCTCCTGTATGCTATTATTATGGCACCCGTGATAGTCTTATGTATGTATAGAACAAAATGTGGCATTTTATAGCTGTTTTAGACTTCCCTACAGGTACTAAAAAAATGTAAAGATCAATTTGAATTACAGGGTTATTTTGGTTTCAGAGTAGCAGCCGTGTTAGTCTGTATCCGCAAAAAAAAACAAAAAAAACAGGAGTACTTGTGGCACCTTAAAGACTAACAAATTTATTTAAGCATGAGCTTTCGTGAGCTACAGCTCACTTCGTCGGGTTATTTTGGTTTTTAATGAGGAGTGTGGGTTTTTTTTTAATTGAAGGGGCATTGTCTGATTAAACTGTCAGCTTAAAAATTGAAACCTCACCCATGTTACTAAGAATGCCTTGGCTGATTAAAATTGGAATGATTTTTAAAAATACAACTTTAGCTTGACCCCATTTCTGTTTGTGTTTTCAGCTGTTGTGTGTCAGTCGCTCTGCACCTCTCAGTTCTGCTTTGGACCCTGACTCTCCGCTCCCTTGCACATCGTGTGCTCAGTTACTCCTGTGCAAAGTGTCAGGCTTTGTCTACACAGCTGGCGTAACATGGCTGTGTGGTTGAGGCTCCAGCGCGGGGAGAGAGCTCTCCCAGTGCTGTAATAAAACCACCTCCGCGAGGGGAATAGCTCCCAGCGCTGGTGCATTGTCTACACTGGAACTTTACAGCGCTGAAACTTGCAGCTCTTGGCGGGGGGTGTTTTTTCACACCCCCCGAGCGAAGAAAGTTTCCGTGCTGTAAGTGGCCTTGTAGACAAGGCCTTAGAGAGGGGAGAATTCTGATTGGAAGCATTTGACACCCGCTCTGCACAGTTGTTAACTGACAGCACAAGATGAAAGACGGTGGAGATACAGGCCCCGTTTCTATTCACTTTTTCTGCCTGGTACTCGTACAGGAGCCCGGCGCTGTTGTGTCTGGGTTTCCAGTATTACAGGTGACTTGTTTAATTGCAAAAACATAATTTTTAATTGACTTTTAAAAAAAAACCCTGTATTGGGTTTTTCTGCCAGACTGGCCTAGCCTAGATGAAGTGACCCTTTTCAAGTGAGTGTTTGTTTGCAATCTATACGATTAGTGTTATTTGTATTCTGGTCGGGCCAGGCGAAGCCCTGTGCCACTACATGCAGTACTGCTCTGCAGGGTGACGCAGCGTCCTCCTCTGAGACTTTGTGCCTTGCCTGGTGGCAGCTGGCACAAGGGGAATGGCCTTGGTCCGTAGCCACGGAAAAGGTGGCCCAGGATGAGGGTGAAAGGAAAGAGGCTTGGGACAGTCACTCAGGCTGGCTAAATCCCTGCTGCCATCACTGGCTGAGTGAGGCAAGGGCTCTGCCGACACCGGTGGGTTAGCGAAAGGTCCACTGAGATGTTCAGGGAGCCTCTGATTTTAAAAAGTGCCGCACAGTGTGCAGGCTCACAAATCGACACGGGCAGCCCCTAGGGACTCCTTCCATTGGCTATTTCCCCTTTTCTTCTGTCCTGTAGCAGAGTGGGGGGGTGAACCTGGTGCTCAGATAAGCCAGCTGCGTAAAACACTGCAGTGAAAGAACAGCAAGCTGGTCCCTGGACGCGCACAGCTGACGTCTTTATCTTGTTGAATAATAGCCTGCCTCATTTCTAGGAAGCTTTGCACTGGAGAGCCAGGGAGGGGGTTAATGGCTTGCCTTAGATAGATACAGCAATGTAATATGCTAGAGAGTAACTCACGATACCCACTACTTTTTGTTTAAGCTGCTCATCCAACTTCCACTGAGGTCAGTGGAAGAATCCTGTGGACTGAAATAGGAGTTGGATCAGACCCATAACTATCACTCGGGGAAGAAGTTGCGGTGAACATTACAGAAGTAATGTTGTTGTCCGTTTGTTGAGTGCCATCATTGTGGGACTCAAGAAACTGGCTGATCAGGGTAACCAGAGACATTCAAAGTTGCTGTAATGTACATTCTTAATATGTTTTTTACATTTGGTGTAACTACTGTTAAAGTACTTTTTAAACATTAAAACACGTTCAGGGTTTGTTAAAATTAAATATAAATTAACGATTTTAAGAAGTTTTATTTTGTTAAAGGAAAGCACTAACTTGACAACAAATTTGTAAGTCTCTACTTACCCCGGATTCCACTGATGAGTTGATTACCTCTTCTCCCCTCACCCCCAAGTTCTGCTCTGCGTCCTCATAGTGAGCCTGTGAGGGTGAACCATTCCCACTTGTGGGCACACTGGAGGGCTGACCCACCAGCTCTGCCAGGGAGACAGCAAAACAATAACTAGTATTTTGAAAAAGTTCCTTGAAATTCATCCTTGGGAGTCGCAAGGCTGAACATTTCTGAGTACCCCAAAGCTTGCTGCTTTCAGTAGGCATTGGGGTACTCTGCACCTTTCCGAATTCAGGTCCTTATTTAGTGTTTTTCCTCCCAGTATCTCGCCCCTGTGGATTTCCTTGTAAGGAGATGTGTAGTACTAATCCAAGAATAAAGCTAAAGGAAGGGTCATTAATACAGGAATAAAGCTGGTTGGAAAAATTAAAACAACATTTCAATGAAAAACAGCGATGAAATTCTGCAAACCCATTTGCCTTCTCTATCCTCCTCATTTTCCAAACAGCTCTGGTGCTGGGCAGTGACAATTTTGCAGGAATTGGGGAGGGGGACACTCCTTTGTACTTTACTGCACCTCAAGTACTTGTGCGCCAGGGCAGACATGCGCGTCTTCTATTATGGGGGTTTCTTTTATTTTCCAGGTCAAGCAAGCTCTGGGCTTAAAAGGTCTATTTCTCAGAAATCCAAAACAGGCCTCGCTAGACAGTCATGCTGCTGGTCAGCTCCATCGCAAACACTCCTTTAGCAGCCACATCTTACGGCGGACGGCCAGCGCCCCTACCAAGAGTCAGAAGAAGAACAAGAAAGGCTTTCCTGAGATTGTTATCGACGCCAAAGACAACAGCTCTGAAGGGGCCAGTGAAGACCGTGAACTGGAAGATTCTTCACAGCCTCGCTTTGACAAAGAGCCGGAAAGCTCCTCTCCATCGCTGGCTCCCAGAGAGGGGGCCAACGGAGAGGTACATGGCAAAGGGTTGAAAGGTAAGGCCCATAGTTCTGGTAAAGGTAAACGCCAAACTCGTACTCACGGGGGTGCAACTTTCAGTGAGCCCACACGGAGGTCCAACAGGGTCCGTCTTCAGGAGCACCAGCAGGAGAAACAGAGCGTCTTTGCACGCTGCGCCATCAATGGCTCTGGTAGGATCGGAGTGGCAACCAATTGCATGAAATGCATGATTGGTTCCAAGGAGAGCCCCGATCTAGAATGCAAGTGGAGTGACCATGCTACCAGGCCAATCGCTAAAGATCTGCTGCACCATGATCAGTATAGCAGTATAACGGGAGACGAGAGGTTAGAACTAAAAAATTGGGGTATAACAGAGCAACCCAGGCCTCGGTCAGATTTGCAGACTTGCAGCAGCCTCGGAACGGCCAGTGATCAACCAAGGAGCACTCAGTCTTTTGTGACTCCAGGGAAGAAAAATGGTGAAACTAAATGTCACGGGATGAAAGGTCATCCCCGGCAGAGGTGGCAGTGCCAATCAGGTGGCAAGTATGGAAGCACTGTCAACTTGGTGACAGCCAGCAATGGCTCAATATCCTCCAACTCCAGCAGTCTAGAGAGTCTTGGAAGCCCAGAATTCCCCAAGCGCTTGTCTGAGAATTCCCGAAGGCAAGTGGGCACCCTTCAGAGGGAAATGAATGCCTTGTTCGTTCAAAAATTGGAGGAAATTCGAAGTAAATCCCCTATATTCTTTACTGGTAAGACCAGATTTTTTTCACCCCATTTGCCTTAGATCATCACCTCATTGTCTTGGCTTCCTCATAGCTCCTCCCCTTAGACGCTCCCACATTTTTATTTTGCCACCATAGCTCATTTTGTTTTTTTTCAGTGAAAGAAAAACATTTCTGCATAAATGTGCTTTTTGTTCCCTAGTTGTGTCTGACCTAGACTGGTCCTTTCCATACCTAGCAAACCATCTACAGTAGCACATCCATCTGTCGTCCATGAATGTGGAGTGGAGATTTTAATCATGAATCTAGTATGATACTAAGTAAATTTTGAGACTCCCAACCAGAGCATTGCTTAGAGATTGAATGGGGAAAGCAGCACTGCTGTCCACCCTGACTATTGTCATCCTCACTAGCATTATGGTCTGTATTGCAGTAGAGTGCACAGGGACTTAGTTGTGCTAAGCACTGTACAAACACACAATTAAAGACAGTCCCGGTCCCAAGGAGCTTACAATCTAGATAGTCTCTAGTTCAGCTACTAGTTATGGGCTACATGCAGGAATTACTGGGTGAGGTTGTCTGGCCTGGGCTATGCAGGAGGTCAGACTAGATCAGTGGTTCCCAAACTGGGGTTCATGAACCCCTTGGGGTTTGTGAAATGTTACAGGGGGTTCTCGGGAAACAATTCCCTAATGGTGGACAGCAGCCTGGAGCCTTTGGACTTCCAAGAGCTAAGCAGATCAAAGCAAGCATATCTATAACGCTGAAGAGATATAAACTTCTAGACTCCTTATAAGAAATGGAAAGGGAGGTGGATATTTTTTGCTGTTTTTCAAATTAAATGGGCAGCTAGTATTGTTTTTTAAATTATTATGAAGAACAAGTTTAAGCTTTATTGTAACGTGCGTTGTTTGCCTGGCTGCTCAAGCCCTGAATGCTTGTGGAGGAGGAACTCTGAGTTGGCTTCTTAAATACCTTCATGCTGTTTCACATCTGATATTCCTTGGTGAAACATAGGGGCCTTGTCTTATAACAGGCTTATTCAAAGTGATACAAGCTATGAAAGTGAGATCTTGGAAGAGTGTTGCCGTTTTCATAATGTAATAAAAATACTGTAATGATAAATAATAATTAATACTAAATAGTGTGTAATAAGCATGTCATAAAAACATATTTTATATTTCCAAGATCACTGCTTTTATAATTTATACTCAGGTGAAGGAGAAAATCCCTGGAAATATTCATTTTTAGGAGGGGGTTTGCGAGACTTGACATTCTAGTGAAAGGGGTTCACAGGTTGTTAAAGTTTGGGAACCACTGGACTAGATGAACATAACAGTCCCTTCTGGTCTTAAACCCTAGGAATCTATAAGCCCTCAACAATGCAAATACTTAAGCACCTGCTTAACTTTAAGCATGTGATTTCAGTGCAACTTACACACATGCTTTAAACTGAATTATTTGTGTGTTTGCAAGCTGGGAGCCTACCATGGACGTCCTCTTTAATTCTCTTGGAGGACACTGTCAAGACTACAATTTATTCTATTTCTTTTTTTTTTAAATCTGCTTATCTTGCTGATGACATCGTAGATTATTAAAACGGAAAAAAAAATCCCAAACAATATCGTTCTCTGTCTTTGCCATCTGCCATCTTAAGGTTGTATGTCTGGGATTTCTAAAGCAGCTAAGGGAGTTAGACATCCAGGGTGAAATTTCAGAAACATGTAACTCAGGTGCTTTTGAAAAGATTACTGCCAACTCCCATTAAATTTCATTGCAGTTTATTTCAGGCTCCTTCGAGAGCCCCAACCAAAGCCTAAAGAGCTTCTAGGGGAAGCCCAGACAGATTTGCCCTTCATGGACTGGGCTGCTGTTTGAATCTTTTTTTTAATTTCAGTGTTTACTTTTGTTTTAAATGATCTGCTCTGAACATCTGGATTATGTTTTATCACCAAGTCGCATAACATGAAATTAAACCAAAACTGCGGAGCCCTTTGTGTATCTAGATTTTTCATAAGCTCCAAGAGATGCGACATATGGAACCATTTACCATTGTTTGTGCTGGGGGGAGGGGAGAGCCCCCACAGCCTCCTTAGTCGCTGAAGAAATATTAAGATTGGTGGATTTAATCAAATTTTGAGCCTGACTTCTCAAGTGTAGAATCACAAACCTTTAAAAGGGTGAATAAGGCATTTGGATTAGACGTTGATGAGCTAGTGACCAAATATTAGGGTTGCATAAACTGCAAGCATCCTCCATCCACGTACTATTTCAGTGCCCTGTGCAAAGACCCCAAGGAGCCAGCACAGGGAGGCGAATCTAACGACACTTCAGAAATAAACGTTGTGTTGGTGAAAGATGCCAGGAGGGTGGGACAGGAAACCGAAGGCCTGTGCTTGGCCACAGAATAGGGAGAGTTCTGGCAGCAGCAGTGTGAGCCTTGGTTCTTTTGCCGTGCCAGCGTGCCTCAGCCCACACTAACAGGACAGTGAACATTCAGCCCGTGGCACTTGCACTCCGACCCTGCTCCCTGGCAGGAGCTCGGGGGCCAGAGGGAGGGTCCTGTGGGCCGGATGTGGCCCACGGGCTGTAATTTGCCCCCCTCTGGCCTAGGGGCTATGAAAGCACTAGGGTGCCCCTAGGCAGTCTAGGAAACATACAGATTTGGGCCTGGTCCAGGGACGGTGACATAAATGGAAGCTTTGCCTTTGACTTCAATGGAGCAGATTTGGGCCTTTGGGACTTTTTCTTCTACCTGGGAGGAAAAGGGCTGGAGAGGGGAGAAAGTTGAAGCTACTTAACGGTCCTCATAGAAACCAGCAAGGTTGACTCTTGGCTGCTTTCATGCAGCTAGATCACTAGACTGGTCCCCCAGTCAGCTAGGAACTGCAGCTGGAGATGGATGAATGGGCAACATCCAGATGGCAAGGAACCTACCCCTGAATCTGTCAGATATGTCTACACCTGTTGTTGATTTACCTTGCTGCACGCGTGCTACATCTTTTCTGGGTGTGTCCGTCGTGCAGCTGTGTGCTGGAGTCACGTTCTGCTCGCCCCAAGATAACTAGCATCTGTGCTCCGGTAGCAGTGCTGCTTTTATAGCAACTCTAGAATGTCAAGTAAGGCAAAAATCACAGGGGCTTTCAGACTTGGGTTACGTGTTTCCAAACCTTCCTTGAACACTTACACATTGGCCAATTTCTTTTTAAAACAAAAACCTTTGGTCTGGGTCCAATTTATGCAATCCATTGTGTGCTCTGGTTGGTCAAAAATTCTTAGGATCCTACAAGAACTGTATTGCTATCGGTGTCTATTTCCCTCTCCCTCCCCACTAATCGATCCTTTTATCTGCTCCTGCCTTCCATAAATTAACTGGATTTTTTCCTCTGTTCTATCCTATTCCACATGCACACTCTCTCTCTCTGTAGTTAAGAACTGACAGGACAAGCAAGTTCAAGGTAACTGTTTATTGAGTGTCGCTAATGCAAGCATTGTGTTGCCTGTGCTCCTTTTTAGTTTCCAGGCATCTTATAATTACCTCCTCCTCGTCCTCCTAAAACTGCTGCCTGGCTTCTTTCTGCTGCTTTGCTAGTTCTTGGAGCATGTTTGCATTTTGGTCAGCGGGCAGCCTTCTTTGTTGTTGTTTTTTTGGCATGATTGTTTTGTATGTTAGGATATACAAGATAAAGAAAGTAACCCGAGCATCTGTTTTGTTCAGGCAACTGGCTACTCCAGTGACTTCTCAAGAGTGGACTGTCAACTTTGTTTTCATCAGCATGTCTTTGTGTGTGGTCTTTAAAAAAGAAATAACCAATTCATTTGGCAAAATAAGGTTGTGCTCGCTGATAAGTAACAAAATGGGCAAACTGCTTAAAAGGATTTTTTTAAAATCACTTGGTTTTTCATCTCCTTCACTGCCCCGGCACCACCTTCCTCTTGAAATACAGTGGATGCCAAACACGTCACCAGTTGGTCAAGCAGCGATCTTCTGACTTTTGTTTCATGCTGGCCGTTCTCAGTGCTGCCAAAGGATAGAACAGTTCAAACAGATGAGGGATGGGGTTAGGATTGTAGGCATCAGTACAAAGACAAGCATAAGCTTTTCTTCTTTGGATATGTATAATCAGTGAAGTAACATGCTACAAATATGGTCAGAAGTGACTAGTGGTTTTTGTATGTCTCATTGGATGCTCATCGCTTTCTGAAAACTGCATGTCTTCAGTTGGGTACCCAACATCACGACGAGTTACTTTTGAAAATCCTGGCCAACATTTCTGACAAATGACAGCTTTCATAGCAAAGGGATAGTGTGTAGAATATGCATCTATAAGTGAATCAGCGTTGTTGATAGTTTGATTAACCTTTGCATCGCCCATGTATTTTTTCCTTTCTCTCCCTCCCATTAGGTGTCTGCCAGCTCTCAAGGCAGAGGTCAGTCACTTCTTTATGCAGCCTAGAAACTATGACCGAAGAGCCCCTCATTGCCAATGAAAAACAACATGCTGGTTCTTGCATCCCTCTGCCTGTTAACCTCAGCAACGATTCTGAACAAGGGTCTGTGTCTCATCATTCCAGTGAATCTAGATTGGCAGGAAGTAGCCCAACAGACCAGCCTGAGAAAGCTGCTCTTGCTGATGAACCACAAGCAGGCTTGGCTTCAGAAGACCAAGTGCTCGTAACTCCAGGGACGGCCGCCACAAGCACGTTGGGCCAGGAAGATGAAAGTAGAAGCACAAAGGGACCACTCGAAGATGGGGGTGACTGGGAAAAGACCCAGGGTAGTGGAGAAGATCAGTCTGGTTTGGCAGTGTATCCTCAACGAACCTGGGAGATGTTGGCACCAAGTGATACTTCAGTCCATTCCACTGAAAAATGTCAGAAGCAACAAGACCATGTAGATCAAATGTTACCAGATGTGAACTGCACTGCCGAATCCATAAGCCAGAAGGATGGTGCCACAACCAGCCCACCACGACCAAGCCACCTGAGTAACAGCACCCAGCCGACTTTGCCTCCAGATGCTTTCCAGAGAATCCAGCCTGCCTGGGCTCCAGCTGCTTCTGTTTCTTTGACCAGCTCTCACGTGTTAGTGAAGAGGTCAAAGAGCGAAGGGCACAAGAATTCCGACTACTCAGCCTTAATGAAAAATCCAAGTAGCCTGTCCCCGGCAGCAGAAGTGTACTCTGATGCCACTGTTCATGACCAGATCTGGAGCAAGCTAGATTCCAGCAGTCACCGGGACAGCATGTCTTCCTCCTCCAGCATGTCATCCAACGACACTGTGATAGACCTCTCTCTGCCCAACCTAGCTCGCAAAAGCCTTCCAGATCTAGGAACCCGTCATGAAAACATTGAGACCGTTGCTGTGAGAAAGGGCATGCGCCCCCGGTCTGCTACGACATCTGGTAATGAAATGCCAGTAGTGACCAAGAGCAAATCCAATCCCAACCTGCGGGCCGGCCAGATGTCCATTGACGAACTGCAACCCAGGCCGCTGGCCAGGGTTCCTCAAGATGCATTAGCCTCCATCCCAAGGAGGCATACCTGGAGCAGGCTCTACATGGAAAGTCTCAAACAGTCTTCTGACAAGTCCAAAGCCCAGGATAAAGCAGGGACCAGCCAGGCAAAATCCAAAAGCCTTGGGGATCTCACCTCCGATGACATCGCGTGCACTTTTGAAAGCAAGTACCGGAGCATCAGCAGGAGCTTCGTCACTAAGTCGATGCGAGAGCAACGCCGCTCCTCAAGCATAAGGTCCTCGGCCAAGCCCCAGGACCAGCTGACCGAGCAGCTGAAGAAGCTGACAGCCTTTCAGGAGGAAAACGACATCACCTCCCCCACTAGCCTCGAGCCAGTTGAATCCGAGGAGGAAGAGGAGGGCTTGCTCCTCCGCAGGTCGTCCTCTCGCAGCCAGAGCAGGGTGCGGTACATTGCCAACCGAGCCAAGCAAGCCCAGGAGAGGCAGCGGCTGCAGAGCCTGGGTCAGATCAACGGGAGCCCCATTGAGGAGAGGGGAAACCCCGAGGGAGCCTGCTGCATTGCAAAAGTAGTTTGTACGGATTCAGCTTCCCCCAGTCTGTTTACACCCCAGCTAAAGAACCAAACGGATTTTAACCAGGACACTGAGGTCTTCTTCATGCTGAAACTCTAATGCTGGGAAGCGCTGAACAAGGTCGATATTTACATTCCTGTCCAAGCAAAACTTGGAAACCCAAGAGGCATGAAATGCCCACACGCGAGATAACATTTCTTCGCCCCCATTGAAGATAAAGCAACCAAAGAGATGGGCTGTGAAGAGATGGATGACAGCGTATTGGACATCCAGAATTAGGGCAGGCCCAGTGGAGTCAGTGGCTTGCAGATACGGTTTCAGTTTTAAGGGCCTGGGGGTTTGGGGTGGCTTGTTTTGTTTTGGCAGCCTCTAATTTGGCCTTTTTTTTCCTATCTGACCACCAATTTGCACCTGCAATTATCTGTGCGCTCAAGCTACGTTGCCTCTGCCTTCCAGGTAAACCTCTGTGTGACACTAGTGGTGCCCACAGCTACTTGCTCCCGCAAACTGCAGGTCCATAAAGGAAGGCCTAGCTTTAAAATCTGGCCCCTGGCTGTTTTTCTGAAGAGGGAGAGGCACTCTGAGATAGTCAAAACCATAGTGTAGCTGTTTTCTGTGTTAATAATCTAGCTGGCAGATCTACCACCGCCCAGCCTGCTCTTGTATGTTCCAGTGAAAGTCCCTGTTGCCTCATTCTTTTAAGCTGAGGAAGAGAAATCTCTCCATGTTCAGAAGCAGTGCTTTTAACCCAGTCTGTCCAGGTATACAAACTGTGTCGAGTTAGTGTTTCAGAACCTAATTTTGGGGGAGGAGGAAGGTGCTAGAAAACAGACAGGAAATGTCTTCTGTTGACTTTGTTTAGCTCTGCAATAGCTAAAATGAATGCTACTATTCCTTTGAAAAGAGAATTGACCCTTTTCGGTGAGATTTTAACCATGCTGCTGTACATAGCACCTTCAGGATGAATTTTTCTGTTATGCACTGCCATGCAAGATTTTTGAGCATATGTTTTAAAAAGAGAGCTATAGATATATATATATATATACAGATTTTTAGATGAACATATTTAGAATTAAACCCAACCTAAATGGAATAATTTTTTCATTTTTTTAACCTTTTTTATTTTTAGTTTATTTTTGTCAGGATTATCATTTGTTGTTTGAGACTAGATGTACATTTTATTGGTGGGGAAGGAGAATGTTTGTCGAGATGTGTTTTTAAAGTGGAGCTAAAGTTTTAATTTTATTTTCAGTCTGCCTAGTCCCTTTTATTGGGGGTATTTTTGTTTTTGTTTGTAACAATTCCTCTCTGGATAGTTCAAAATTTTAAAATCCATTTGTAAAGCCTCTGACACTACTCAAATAAAAGCATTTAACCTTTTTCAGCTTCTGAACTGTTTAGCTGCAGCTAAACAAGAGAAATTCCCATAGTTTCTTATACTCCCTATAAGTTTGTTATGGAAATGTGGCTAATTCCCCTTTTCTCACTTCCATGATACAGGCCTTTGGATGTACCACCTTTCCGAGGGGCCACACAACTTATGTCCATCAGTTCCACCGAAATGCAGCCCACTCTGGTTGGAGGGTGGCCTCCTGTGGTGTCACATATCCTCACAACCATTACTTGGGGGTGGGAGTGGGGTTCAAAAGGGATGGGGGTGCCTCTAGATTACTAGTCTAGGTGGCCCTGTATCTTCCCCCTCTGTAAAGGCCTGAACCAAGGACCTAATGTAAAGTCCACTGAAGTCAATGGAAGACTCCCACTGAGATTTGGCTCATTCCTGTAGATATCCTCAATGGCTGCCAAGCTGTTTGGTGAAGTGTCTCTATTGCTGCTTTGGAGCCTCCTGCTAAAATGTGCAAGATCCAGTCCTGGGCAGCTGCAACCTTCTGGATCGTTCATTTGTAAGAGCTGTTCCATGACAGCCAAAGCTGTGCGTGTTGAATAGAACGGAGGAAAGGTAAACTCGGGCTGTTTTCTCTGTGAAGCAGTGTTGCAGTGGTGGAGGTGAGGTGAAGCTTGACTGAAGACATAGTAGCAAACCTCCGCTCTTATTGCGAAGGGCCCTTGGTCTTTGCTCTTTAATGTCTCTGTGTGTTTCATACAAAAATGCCCCCCCTCGTGTGCAGTAAGGTGCATATTGCTCAGTTCACACTATTTACACTGGACGGACAATCAACCTCCTTTGTGTTGCAGGGTATCCAATACTAATGGAGTCAGACCCACAGATAGTAGGGGTCAATTTGGCCACAAGCATTTCAAACCTGGATATTGGATCATAAAGCCACCTTATCAGATGATAGCTAGTGGCTTGATCACAATGCATAGAGGGACGGCTTAGGGGGGCTAGCTTCTCCGACAGAGCTTTTAAAGTGACCTTGAAATGTTATCATAAAGCAAAGTCCGACATCCTTAAATCTCCAAGATGGAAATCTTATCACTCCAACTGCCAACAGGACAAAAGGTTTGCTAGACTCCCGGGGCACAGGGACTATGGTAACACTTATTGAAGTGACCCAATGGGGCCTTTTGAATCTCTGAAAAATAATGCCGATTGGCAAAGCGGAATGCATGGCTTGCCAGGACTCGTCCTGCATTGTCACCGACACAAAGCCGCTTTCATTAATATTCACGAGACACCAAGTTGGACTCTAACACCATTTATCATTGGGCTGAAAAGCTGTATGTCTTTTATACGTAAAACTAGAAATCCATAAAGCAGAGTGTGTCGGTTTAAGAATGTTAATAGTTTATTTTAAGCTCCCTGCTGGGTTCAGGTAAGGAATGGGAAGAGGCATTTAAAATGCATTTTAGTTTGGGGTTTTTTTAATCTAGTTTAATAGTCTGATTCTCTGTATTCATGTCATATTAAGTACCTTTTTATTTAACCAATGCACAATATGCAAGCTTAAAACATGAACCACTTCCAGCCACTTGGCTTTTTTCACAGTTATGAAACCTGCATCTTGTTTTAACACCCTCTGGTTTATTTGGATTTTGTCACTTGCTTGTAGGTCTATAGCAGCTGTCTCTTAAGCATATTTGGACGGTTTGCTGTGTTCCAGTAAACCCAGGGGACAGTGAATGCTGCTACACAGAAGACTTTTAATGATGTGTTCAAGTAGCTATTCTAGGGGGATTTTCTTTCATGGTGTCTACAGAAGTTTAATAAGCCGCCTTAATTTCTCTCCTCGCATTTAATCTTGTTGGCTAGCACACTGGTTTCTCTGCGTCCTCTTCTGCATTCTTGCTCGGTTGGTTGGATGCTGCTGTCCAGAGCTGATCTGCGGAGGGAAGTCGGGGAAGTGCTGTCACCCACCGTATTGCCTAAACAATTGTGAGACAGGTGGGGGGGATTTTTCAAGATACAAGCGGGAGCCAGGTCCCCAAACCCCACTGACTTCCACTGGGAGTTGGCAGGCGCCTAATTGCACTACGTGCCTTTGATCAATCTCCCCTTCCATCAATATACCAGCAGACACAATGAAAAGGCAGGCCCTGCCCGATGGAGGTTACAATCGACGTTTAAGAAAGGGTGGATACCACAAATAGAGCACAAATTAACAGCCTGATGGTGGTGATAAGCAGCAGTCACAGGACACCCCCTGCCTTGCCGGTAGCATTCACTCCCGGACATCTGCAGTAATCAATAATAATCATGACCGGTCAGTAGCTGCAAACGTTCCCGTTACTATAACAGGTGAAGTTGTTCTATAGCGCGCTCTGGCCTCAGAGAGCCATAGGGGAGATATAAGAAGCTATCCCTGTTATACTGTTAACTCCATGTAACAGCCCAAAGCCCTGGCAGATTCTGCACACACCCTGGTTTGCCGGGGCCCATTTGGATTGTTGTGCAGCAGAATGGCAGCCTGCCTTCAGGTCTGGAATAAGCATGGGCCAGAGATGGAATGGCAGCAGGAGTTCAGAGGGGGAATAAGCAGCAAGGGCAGGTGAATTCAGCATCCTTCCATAAGGCCAGTAATGGAAAGGCCAGAGAGCGAACGCTTCCTTTCTGCTCTGAGATGCGAGTCCTACAATATCGTCGTGTTGGCTCAGTACTTTCCACTGACTTCCAGCTCCAACCTTCCTGGTTTACAAGTTTAAAAAAATGACAAGCATCAATCCTGCAACCTCCGCTTGTGATCAGAGCTGGAGTTCATTCTGGCTCAAGCATCATCATCGCTAATTAAGACCCTGCAGGTCAAATTCCATCCTCGATTACTAACAGGCCGACCTCATTGACTACTAATTTGTCCCCAAGTCAAACCCAGGCCAGTCCATTGCTATCTGAGCACTGGCACAGGGGTAACCGAATGCAGAACTTGGCCGTGCAGATGGAACAGTATTAACAATGTTGTTACTGAGGCACAAGTCAGAACAGCCATACGGGTCAGCTGGGCCCAAAATAAATACAACTATTCCGAGAGCATGTAGAGAGAGAGCGGCACAGGCAGGGAAGCTGAAATAAACCACGAGGACGTTGCACTGTGCGAGTTGCTGCCCAGTGCTGTGTGTAATAACTCAGTGACGCTCATACAATCACCAGGGGCTGGCTCACCCCTCAGAGACCCTGGCACCCGCCAGGCACAGGAGGAAATAAATGCAGTGTTGCACATCCATTGCTTTTTATTTCCTGCTCTGTGAGCTTCCTGTTGTCTTGCTTTCCATCTCCCCTGCGAGTGTGTGGATGCTGTTACCGCATGTCTCCCCACCTCCCCCAAGCTCAGTGCATCATCCATCGGGATTATTATTATTGGAATTTTCCAAAGTTCGTTATAAACGCAGCGTGAGACTGGAATTGTCAGAAGGGAGCAGGAGCCAGCGCTTTGCACGTCTGTACAGTATCTTTCGCCTAAGACTCCCAGGCTGCCACAGATGGGTCTGAATCCAAATTCTAGTTCTGCTCCTGTAATACGGATCTGAACCTAGACCCAAGCTTGGAGGCTGGGCCCTATGTAAACATAAAGCTGGATTATCCGTCACACCCCAAATCCAAGCACCTCTCCACTTTGAGGAAGCTTGGATCTGAGTTTTGTGGGTTGGATCCATTTCTGTTCTACGTCCTATCTAGGCCTTGCAGCATCCCAGGGATGTATTCTTACCCCAGTTCTGCAATAGGGAATGGAGGCCTTGAGCAGCTGTGTCTGTCTCCCAGGAAAGAAACAGGGTCTTCGCCATCTGTTGCTATGATGCAAAGGGACAGGGGAGTTAGGTAGAATCACAAGAGCAGGTGTGAGGTAATGGGGTATCTAGAGTCATCTTGCTGCCTACAGGGTTTCCTATGCAAGCAAGTATTTTGCAGGGTGTTTTGCCTCAGTGCTGTGATATCACCCCCACCTTTAGAACAAAATATTTCATCCCTCGAAACACCAAAAAAGGAAACTGTTTGGTCTGGAGCCCAGAAGAACGGCCGTACTGGGTCAGACCAAAGGTCCATCTAGCCCAGTATCCTGTCTGCCGACAGTGGCCAGTGCCAGGTGCTCCAGAGGGAATGAACAGAACAGAGAATCATCAAGTGATCCGTCCCCTGCTGGACATTGTTGGGTCTTCAGAGCAAGGCTTCTGAATACTGGGCTCTTCATCCCTCCTAGCTCCGTTTGGTAAGGGATTCCATGCACCCAGCACTGCAGCTTGCTGGAAAAGGCAAAAGCATTGCGCTGAACAGCCAGCAGCCAGTGTGGAGACAGCAAGAGTTTTCCCCTGCCTCAGCTCTTCCCCTGAGGCCTTGCGTGCTGCTCAGTTCATTAAACCCCTGCGACTAGGACCAGGGTTTCCACTTTACAAGCTATTTCCCCTGCAGAGTTTGACTGAGGGTTTGTCGTCCAAGCCCCTCGTGTCGCTCAGGGTTTGGTGTTGCTGATGGTGAGCACTTGATTGTATTTTTAAAGACTGATCCTGGCAAAGCAAAACTTGCGCAGCAGCCCCTGGTTGCACTTATTGGCTGATTATCCCTCACTTGCCACCAGCTGGGCATAATCCTACACATAATTTGCATCTTATAGCCCAGAAAATGTTCACAAGAACCAGCACGAAGCTGCTTATTCCCCCGCACCCCCACAATTGCTTGGATTCTTGCTTGACTCCTGGGAGCAGAGTGGAAAACAAATGGGGCGATGGTCTTATTAGCCTTGACGCTAAGCTGCAGGGGAAGGGTGTTCGTGCCAAGCACAGGAGCTGGGGACTGACCCTGAAGGGGAGCCAGGAGGAGAGAGAGACATGGCTGACGGAGCTTCTCAAGGTTCTCTGCAGCCATAAGAATGAGAAAACATTTGAGCATTTTCTCTCCCTGCCCCTACTTTCATCCCCCGTGGTCTCTTGTCGTTCCTTGTGCGGTCTCCTCAATGGAGGCCAGACCCAAAACCCACTGAAGATACTAGAAAGACTCGCGTTGATTTCAGTGGGCTTTGGCTCATGCCCTTGAATGGACAGTTCTGTTAGGCAAAGGTGTGTGCGGAGGCAGCTCTGGAGGAGACTTTGGTCTCTGAGTAGAGCCAAGGCTGGAGGCAGAGTTGCACCCTAGGAACGGTGGTGGGCCAAGGTTCCTGGAAGAAGGGGTGTTATCAGACGTCACCAGTGTGGTGCTCTGCTCTGTTCAATGTTGATAACAGTCGGCAGCATGGATGTGTTCCCTCTGTGTGCTGCCCCGGCTCTGTGCAGATCGCTGACAAAGCAGAGCCCGAGAGAACCCCCCAATGACCACAGACGCCGAAGGCACCCGGCCAGGTTTATTGCCAAACAAAACACAGTCTCTAGCTTCCAAGACCAGATGTCTACAGTTCTGCTAGTACATCTGTGCTCCCTGGCAATGGACCGACTCAGTCAGTGTCGGGACTCACCACTGCCCCCTAGGCCTGACAAGGCAACTCCTCGGGGGTAAATTCTTATACACAGGTACAAACAAGTTACACCTCACTCCTGACGCATTGAGGTACAATCCCTCTACGTAGCAAGGTGCCACCTCTCACCTGGTACATGTTGGTTCAAACAAAACAACTCTACCCATCATGTTACCCTTTTGCCTCGTCTTTAGGATGGGTCAGCCTGTTCCTTGTTATCTGTGTGGAACATGCAAGTATCGGAGTGTTCTAGTACCATCCTAGCACATGTTTATATCTCTAGTGTCCAGCACCTTTTAGGTATGTGTGTTTTTGCAACATCAGCCCTTTCCTTGCCAGCTTCTGTGAGCAGGGCCTGCCTCTGGCTCACAGCTTAACTTTGCTTTATGTTAACAAAGTCTTGACCATTACTTTAGTTCAGGCCTTAGGCCTCATACCGGGCCTCTGATACAAGGGTTTGTGTTTCAGGGCCTCATCTTACCGCAAGGGGTTGCCCTGTCCCCTCTCTGCTGTATGTGTGTAACTAAAGCCAGGTATACGGAACGTACACTCAGCCTCCACAGCACTGATTTATCGTCCTCTGGGAAGCCAACCTGCAAGGCCGTGGCCATCCGGTACCACCCGACAGAGGGGCGACACTGGCGTCAGAACAGGACCCTGGTGTCAGCAGAAGGGACAGCAGCTCCCTGGAGCAGGAATTGTGCCATCTAATCCAGGTCTGGAGCCTTCAAACGTCAACTGCCTTGCAAGGTGAGTTGCACAGATTGCATTGCGTTCCCTATGAAAGGGAGGCTCTGTTCCTGCAAGTGGGTAGCAATTTAAACTTCCAGGGGTCATGTATCTACATTACTGGGCACAGCAGAGTTTCTGCATGGCTAGCGCTGTGCTCCAGGGGGGCTCTTTCTGAAGTGGAAATTGGTAAAGGAGACGTGGCAGGGGCAGGATTTCACACAAATCTGTGTGTGATCAGATATTTTATAGCATGTTTCAAAACGCTTTGGTGAGCACGCCTACAAACTATCAATCATTTTGCCAGTTTTAATATATCATCATAATAAAATCTTTAATAAAAACAATTTCATTCCTCACTAAAGCAGTTGGTTAATGAGGGGTACCAAGGCTTCAGATAGTAATGAGGGCCTCCCAGTAGCCTGCTGCGCAGCAAGGAGCGCCCAGCAAACCATACCTTGCTTTATCAGCTCGCTATTTTATAGTTTTCCTAAGGTGGCTGTCACCTTGGTGTCTGGGTGTGCTTTACGTGGCTGAAATTTGGGCTGTTAACATGCAAAGCTAGAGGCACGACCCGCCTGCTGCAAGTCAGTTTTTCCCTTGCAAAGACACTGAACTCTCTAGCGGTTGCTGCTCGGAGCAGGCCCTGGCTCGTCTGTGAACGCTGTGGGCCCTTTGGTGTGGGACAGCTTGCCTGTCTCCTGGCGCGTTATTGCAGCGAGGGGGTTCGATCCCGGGAAGTATGTTCTATGCATCTGATTGGCTCCCCCAGGCTCTGTAGGCCACGGGTTGTAGCCTTACGCTGGAAGCCCTTCAGCACAGGGACTGTGTGTTGGCACCTGGTGTAACAGGGTCCTGATGCTGTGGGGAGGCCTGGGCACAGTGGTAAATAACAGACTGGTCAGACGCCCCAGCCCAAAGCCATAGTGGCTTCGATGTGCCCTGATGAACTTGTATAAGGAGACAAGCCAGCCAAAGAGCAGGAGGGAAAACTGAGGCACAGAGTGGGGGAAGCACCTTGCCTAGACTCGCTCAGCAGGCCAGTGGCAGAGCCAGAACCGAACCCAAGTCTGCTGAGTGTGAGCCCAGCACCCTGCCTGCTGGAGCACACTGCTTCTCAGCCTCCGCTTTGTTGGTATGACACTGGGTGGGGGACGGGGCTGAGCCCCCTCTCTCCCTCCCAGCAGCAAGGGGCTCTTGCTGCCAATAGCCAGCACTCTCCCTGCTGGAGTCCCCTTTGCCTGGCTCCTCCTACCTGAGTCCGACCCTTTATCTAGGGGAAGGGGCGAGCCAGCCTGCATGTTCGATTTATCCCAGCTCAGAGTCGTTTCAGCTGAGGTCCCCCGGCAGACAAACCAGCCTAGGAGAGGCAAAGGCAAACGCTGTAAGTGAGACGCTACCTTGAATTGCTCCTCTTCTTGTTTAGCTGAAAGGGCATATGTGAGCTGGCTGTTTGCTAATCACTGTCTGTTCAGCTCCGTCCACTGGGCTCCTCTATCCCGCTAGCTGGACTTGGCAGTGAACATGGCAATTTGCAAGAACTCTGCAAACGGTGGAGCTGGTAATACTGGCAGCGTTGGAGTTAACTTTTTGTAGAAGGCGAGAGCCCCTGAAGATTGCGTTCCAGCTCTGCTTGTCTCCCCTCCTGCTTCTAGTGAAGTGACTAGCCCTCTCCCATGCTAACTGCAAGCCACCATGCCCTGGAGCTGTGTCGCTCCAGCCCCCTCTCTAGCTTTCTGTAGACTGGGATGCCCTGAAACCCTTTGGGGCTTTCCTTCCCCTTGTGCCTGAGCTTACTGGGACCATGACACATGTTTGCCTGGCCTTCCCGGGTTTTATCCTGAGTGTAAGCATCTGGAATCTGTTCCTGCTAACCAGCATTTCACCAGGCTGTTTGCCTTATGGCTGGCACAGGCAATTCACTGCCAGCGCAAATCCAGTTTATTCCTGGAGGCGAGGTGTGTGTGGAAATATAGAAATAAATCCAGGACTTTGCTGTATGTGCTCTGTTGTAAAGGGCCGAGAGCTCAATTTGCAGTGTAACCTGGGGAAGGGAGGGGCTGTTTTCCCTTATGTGCAGTGGTGGTTGATTTACCTGGTGTTCTGGCAATGGCTAACTGCAGCTGCTAATCAGTCTCCACCCTGCAGTGATTTTCCAGAAACTCAGGTGTGAATCCCAGACTGAATTCTGGCCCCTTCCTTTGGGATTTTAACAATAAAACCCCACTTTTGAAGTCTCTTTATGAAGAAAGGCAGCTGTAATGTTTTCTCCCGAAGGGCTGCTTTTGCATCAGCTTTCGTTTCTTTCAGCTCCTCTTGTTCTCTTTGGAGGGGAGGAGGAAAACCCAGAGAGAATCCGCTAGGGAAACAACCGTGTCTTTGTATTGTCGAGAGTGTGTGCGGGATCCCGGGCCGGGGGTGAGCTCCACTAGAGCTGGGAGGAAGAAGTAAAAAATAAATGGAGGCATTTAAGAGGCAGTTTGAGAAGCACAGGTGCTGAGAGAGCCACTGTGGGAGCTCTCCAGCTGCTAGCACTTGAGGACTGGATTTGTTGTTTTAGCCCTGGGTCCCTTCCCCTGCCGAGTTCCCACACTAGGGCAATAGCTGCGGGAGCTTTGTAAGTCTGTCCAGCACCAAGACCTGCTGGAACCCTCTTGGCTGCCAAGCTGACAGTCGCTCTGGACTGGACCCTGAGTAGTGCTAAGTGCCTCTGTTAATGGGAACTGAAGCCACTCAGCACCTCCCTGGATCCAGCCCTCTCTCAAGATCTGACCTGTGTGAACTGGCCCATGAGTCCTGAGCCCAGCATTCAAACACGAGGAGCTGCTGCCTGGTTGTCCAGTTGAAAAAGGAGGTGAGCTGTTTGGAGCAAGGCAAATTTGAGATACCGGTCCCTTCCCTGGGCTAAGGGTTGAACTAGGGACTGGGGGGCCAGGAGCTGATCTGGGAGGCTGTGCAGACCCAGTTCATTCAGCCAGTGAGGTGGGGTTTTAGAGCAAATCAGCTTTGGGGGAAAAACCTATTTTTCTCCCCAGAGAGGAGGCCTGGGCTGTGTGTTAGGGGCAGAGAATTCCAGCTACCCTCTCCAGCAAGATCTGAGGCGATGGTGGTGGGAACCCCAGAGGCTGCTGATGCTACCAAACTGTGCCCTGGTAACTCAGCAGTGTGAGCATGGCCTTGGAAAAGCGTGTTCAGATTTTTAAGTGGCTAGTCATTTTGGGTGCTTGGATACTGAACGCCCTGCGTGCGGCACCACCAGGGGTCCTGAGCGCCAGAGGGCAGGTGCTCCATTATCTGCAGATCGCGCCCTTTAAAATGCACCAAATTGAGCCCCCAAAATAACAAGATGCTTCTGGAAATCTTGGCCTTGGCTAGCTGCTCTGCCCTATTTTCTGTGGACGGGAACCAGAGATCCCTCCCCTTGCCGTGTCTCTTAACCAGCTGTTTCTGCTCAAACCACTAAGGGAGCGAGTCATTTCCAAGGTTACAGCACCTTGCCCTCTCTCCGGTATAATCTGGAGTGTGAGCTCTCTGGGGCAGGCACTGGCTTTGTGGTTTCCTGCTATGGCAGTAGAGGGAATAGAGCCTGTTGCAATGGTCTGTGTGACTTGGCATAATACAGCACCATTGCATCTGTCACTGCAATTACAGCTGGTTGCAAATTTTTCATCTGAGTTTTTCAATGACAAACGGCTTTTCAAACTATAGGAAAACTTCTGTAAAAAAAAAATCATTTCATAACGTTCTAACGTTTCCAGTTTTGTGAGGAAACAATTCAAAATGAAATTTGTTCATTGTTGTTTGGTGCAGAATGAAAATGTTTCACTTCAAAGCATTCTGGTGAAAAATCCCTGAAAAGTTTTGCATCAAGCTGACACTTGTAATTCTGACTCTTGTCCCAGAAAACAAATCCCCCTTTTTTGTTGTTTATCCTGCCCTAATTGCGACTCAGGCAGCAGCACAAACCAGCAAGATTTCAGTGCTTGGCCTGTGTCCAGTTGCTCTGCGCTCACTCTCCTTTCTTCTCCCTGCCAGCCCAAGCAGGCTAATGAGGAGCACTGCTTCTCCATTAGCACCTCATTACCACACCCATCTGCAGCCACGGCCCCTCTGCCCCGGCACACTGATTGCCACAGAGGATGAAATATAGGTCCTCCTGTTTCCCCTTCCCACTGCTGCAAGAACTGACTGGAGAAAGCCCTGCTGTGCGTGGCCTGGCCCGTTCGCTGCAGGGAAATGCACTGGTGACCCATCACTGAGGCCTAGACAGGCGTATTGGTTATGTCTAGGTCCCGTAAGATGTCGCACTTTCACCTCCCTTTGAATCAGAGATTTTTAAAAATATGATGCAGAAAATCCGAGATGCAGTGACATTTACCCAACCCTAATGAACTGTGACACTGACTTTACCCTACCTGCCTTTTGTCTCTAGCAGGGCTCCCTCTGAGCACCAGCTGTTTCCGCCCTAATGGAGGAAGCTTTTCGCTTGGCTTTGTGTGTGATGATGGGTCTGCTGCTCCTGCGGGGATCGCGCCTGGCAGGTGAGAGCAAAGTCTGCCCCAGGACCATGCAGACATATTCTTGCTCTGCCTTGGGATGCGGTCACCTGTGCAGCTCCCTCACTGATGGGAGCATAAGGGACTGTCCCTTGTGCAGTCTGCTCTGTCCAAGGCTTTAGCTGCAGCTTGTAACCGTGCTCTCACCAGGTTAGAAGACACGTGGCTGAGGCTCCTGACTCCATTTTGGTTGTAGAGGGGCTGAGTGGGGCCAGGAGGCAAATTGTGGCTGGAGAGAACTGGGAAGGGAGGCTGGGTTTTGCCAAACCCCATCAGTGAGGTGTCTGTAGCTAAAATCTCCCCAGCATTCCCCACTCTAACCTGCCCCTTGCCAGTGGTATGTTCATGTAACTTCTTAGCATCTTGGAAGGGAAGTGTGAAACCGGTGGCACTGACAGGCCTCCCTGGCATGGTGTGTCCCTGAGGGAACGCGGGGGCTCCAGGGAGGTGTTTGAGGGAGAGAAGAGCCCTGCTTGGTTTGTGGATAATTGATGCTGCATCCCCCAGTGCTATCCACAGACAGCAGCAGGGGCTTGGCCCAGTGAGGGCCGGGTAGGTTCACCCTCCCTCAGCCCTCTGCACAAGGAGCCAGTTTGCTCTCCTCCGCTCAGGGGGCTCGTGTAGCCAAGGGAGCTGATGGCACAGCCCGGCTGCTCAGGTTCCTTCCACTTCCTAGGTTCTCCCGTGTCTTCTGCTTCAGTAACAAGCTCTAGGCAAGCAGGGAGGGGGCAGGAAATTGGGTCAAGCCCCCTATTCTGAACCGTGGTGCAGGGTCTCTCGCTGCCCGTGCAGAACGGAGAAGCCCTGGGCTAAGGTCTCCTCTGGCAGGCCCCTTGTGCCATGTACCGGACGGGGGAAGGGCTGAGACTACGAGACCCGCAGTTCTCAGCTCTCGGGTCTGTTGCTGAGGAAGCTGAGGTGGCCTCTTGCCGCTGGGAAAGACTCGAGTTCAGGGGCCCGGAGGGGGGCGGACGAAGGCGCTGCTGGCTGTGCTGTTCCCTAAATGCACAGTCAGTGCCCAGTGGGCGCAAGGCCCAGACCGCTCCTGGGGGCTGAACGTGTCCCCTCCGCAGCGCAGTCCCTCATCCTGCCCCTTCCCCCACTCCCTGCCTCTCCTAGCTCCCCTGGAGACGGGCTTGGCCCCAGGAGCCTCCCACCCGTCGCAGGCTGCGAAATCTGCACCCAGGTCTCGTTCCGCGGCTTGCGCCCTCGCCGCAGGTGCGGGAAATGGCTGTGGTGGTTTGGCCCTGGAGCAGAGCCTGGTGCTGTCGAAGGGGCAGGGAGCACTTCAGCCCTCCCCAGCACAGGCCGCTCTGTGTCTGGGTGGCTCACAGCTCCCGTTTGTCTCCCCCCTTCATTTTGTGCTGTGTCCTTGGAGCCTCACCAAGGGCCGGCCGTGGATTTGGGTGCAAATGGGGCCTGGAGTGAGTGCTACCCCGCTCGGTTATTTACGGTCCTTGCACACGGTGAGAGCTGGATGCGGCTCCGACTGTGAGGCTCTGGCCGGCCCCAGGCAGCGCCGCTGCGGGGGGCTGAATACTTCAATACAGACGCTTGTTTTCTTCCAAGAGTTCCAAGAAACTCTTCAAAAAGGAGCCCAAAGGAACTCGTGCTGGCTCTAACTTCTGAAACAACAAGCGAGCTCCTTTGAGGAGGTTCAGCTCCCTGGAGAAAGCCAGAGTTCAGCCTGAGAACAGAAGAGGCAAAACTGATGAACCTTTGTTAAATGAAAGAGCCCAGCAGTGCTCTGAATTCTGCTCGGGGTTTGGCTTTGCAGGCTGGTAGGTCAGTATCTCTCTTGTCCCAAAACGCAGGCTTGTGTTTTCTCGTGGAAAACTGAGTCTGTGCAGCTAGTAAACGATGCTCTGGACTGTTCGCTCTTTTAGTCCAGCACCTCCGAGCACTTCCATTTAGCCCTGCAATCCGGGGCGGGAGGTGAGTATTAGCTGGACTTTTGCAGATGCAGAAGCTGAGGCTCAAAGGGACTTTTTCAAGGCCATGTGGTAGAGCTGGGAATAGAACCCAGGAGTCCTGATCTCTCCACTAATAATAGTGTCCAGCTTTAAGCTTTAATAATCTCAGCTGCAGCTCTCAAAGCACTTTACCATAGAGGGCAGGGTCGTTGTCTCCATTTCACAGATGGGGAAACTGAGGCACAGGGCAGGGAAATGACTTGCCCAATATCACCCAGCAGGCCAGTTGCAGAGCCAAGAATAGAGCCCTGGTGTCCTGAGTCCCTGCCCACTAGGCCGTGCTGTCACGCACCCAGACACAACTCCTGCAGCAGTAATTGGCATTTTGTTCTGTGTGCTCCCAAGGGTGGCACAGTGAGGCACAGCTCAGGCTGGAGTCTGTTCTTCTCTCTCCCCAGTGGGGTGTCTGTCTTCATTTCACTCTCTTTTCAAAGCACGTCATCTTCCCAGCGCCCCGCATGCTACGCCAGGGCCAGTGGGCTCTCCACAATCGGGTGTGGCAGGGAATAATTCCTGTCTGCCATCCCGGTGGCTGCATGGCCGGGTGCCTTCTGCCCCGGCCCTATACAACGGGAGAGCATGGGAGCCTCGCTCTGATGTCTGGGTGGGTTTTTTTAATAACTCCCTCCCTCCTGCTACAGAATTTCATAGGGAAGATAATTCAAAAACACTAGGGAACGTGTCTCCATCACTATCAGCTGCGACAGGGCTTTCCCGTAGGGATGCAGATGAGGTTCCTGGGCACCCTTTCCTGGAGCGAACATTTAGGGCTTTCTGGGATTGTGGCATTTGGCCACATGTATCTGTAGGTATTTGCTGCCCACTAACCGTGTGATGGGAACAAGGGAGCACACACAATAAACCCATCAAGTGTCATGAAGCCAAACTCTGAGCTTGATACTGACTTCCCCTGAAGTCAAGGAGAGTCATTCCCTGGATCGAATGCCCCCCTTGGAAACGTGATCGTTTCCCTTTAAACGCAGAGTAACCCTCGCCAAAAACCTCTTGTTTGTATTTGCAGGAGCTATCGAGACTGGAAATGCTGTCAGTAAGGTACGTCAAAGTTTGTTAGTACACAGCTGCGAATGTTCATGTGAAAAGGCCTGTTTCACTCCAGAGTGGGTTGTTGGTATTAGTGTTTTCAGTGCATAAAGTTCGCTCAGGAAGGATTTATTTTTGTAATGAATTTTCATGGTTAGTGACATCTGTTTGTGTGTGTGTTTTAAATGGACTTAAATTTTCTGCTGTATCAAAATAAGCCAAATAAGCCTCAAGGAAAAACCCACCATCAGCTATTATCATTTCAGGACAACAGAAATAAACTCCTCACTGAGGGTCATAACAAACGCTGGATAGTCTGTTTTTTCAGCATGAGGGAATGCTGCTTTTTTAGCCAGACACGCACAAAATCCTTGTTCTTAGCCCTCAAGTTGTGTTTTAACTGCCAATAATTTCAATTAACAATAACTCGGGAAAGGGGAGACAGTGCCTCAGGTTTTTGCATGAAGGAAGAAATAGGCAATTAAAGGACGTTTACTAATTAAATCTAATCCTACCAAGCCTGCAGGTCTGATAGCAGCTCGGGTAGGCATCCCCACGCTAGCTGTGATCTGGCTCACGCAGCTCGGGTTGGCAATGAAGACATGCCGGCATGTGCTGCCTGAACCTGCCTGGAACCCCGGGTACACGCTTGCATTCCTGGTCTGAGCCAGGGTCCGTGCTGTCAGGCCTGCAGTGCTGTTTGAGTCGCGCCAGCCAGATTCAAGCTAGCACGGATGTATCTACCTGACTCCAACTGCCGCGTACACACACCCTCTATTATATTGATATTAGGCAGTGTCTAGAGGCCCAAGCCAAGCTAGGGATTCCATTGCGCATGGTGCTGTACGCACAAAGGGAGGGAGGGGAAACAGTGGCATGGGGAGGGGAAGTGATTTATCCAAGGTTACACAGCAGGGCAGAGTGGGGAACAGAACCCAGCTCTCCTGGATTACAGCTACACGCCAAAAAACCAACCCCTTGTGTCACTCAGTCTGCGCCTGGGCAGCTGGCTCCGGCTGGCACTCTGCGGCTAAACGTAGCAGTGTGGTTGCTCCCGTTCTGGCTGGAGGCGGCTCTGGAATCTGGCGAAGGGGGTGGGTTTTGGAGCTCAGGCACCAGCTCCAGCAGGAACATCTACGCTGCTATTTTTAGCCTTGTAGCATAAGCCTGGCAAGCCCGTGGCAGTTGCCGGGGTTCGGGGGCCATCTTTGCAGTAAAGACATGCCCCAAATTCCCATGCTGGTGCTCTATCCACCAGATTGTGCTGCTTCTGGTAGGGAGGCAGGCAGATAAACAGATTGATTCAGTCACTGGATTGCTGATAAAAAATAAATACTTCAGCTTCTTGCAGGGTCACGTATTTCCTCCCCTATCAACGCAACTCTTCCCGTTGGGCAAGTTTTTTGTCTCTTCCGCTCATTCAGTTCTTTAAATGGAACTGGACCGAACGCAGCTCGTCGGACGTTTACAGCTTTGTGCTAGAGTGGCAGTGGCAGCATCGCTTCTAGAACAGCGTCTTCGTTACCTGCTGACAGATGGCCCCCAACTCAGGACCTGATTCTGGGAGGTGCCCAGCTCCTTCCATTCCAGGGGCACTCAATACCCTGGGAGATCAGGCCCCCTTTTTCTGTCGCACCTCCTGCAAAAATAGTAGTGCTTGGTTTTTCTTTGGGCAGCAAAACAGAGGTAAACAAGTCGTGTAGAACCTGGACTGTTTTCAGGCAAAGCTCAGAAGAGCTTTAGAACAGGTCAGGTTCTGGCCCTAACACCTTGACACGGTGGCTGTGCGAGGGCTGTGAAGGTAGGAAAATGCTGTTCTGTGCAGAACTGAATCTGTACTTTCCTTGCCTCCCCCTTATCTAATGCTCCCCGCTGTTCTGTGCCTCCTGGAAGTGAGCTCTAATGAGGCCTTAATTGGCTTCCAGCTGTTTTGTCTGCAGCGTGAATTGATCGTTTTTGAAAGAATGTGTATGTGCTGTGTATCCCAAGAAGCGAGACAACATTGAAAGTGATTTTTGTTTGGGTAAAATATGTTGGCAACACGAGATAAAGTAAACGGTTGTGATTTATTAATTACCGTTGGGGACAGGTGACGGAGTCGAGGGGGAGGCATCGCTGGGCCCGCTCTGCAGCGGGCGAAAAGCAGTGTGGCTTCGTTGCCTGCAGTGGGGTTGTGCCAACTTACACCAGCTGAGAATCTGGCCCATTTAAGTCTAGACATTCAGTGCTGGCTGCCCTGAACATGGTCCCTGGTGCTCAGACTTCGGAGATCTGCACTGGAGGAACGGGGCCTTGCTCCCGCAGAAGCATGTGGCAAGTGGATTGCTGCAAACCCTAGTCCTTTGGAGGTGTGGCACTCTGACGCTGCGAGGTGCCCGCCTGCCCCGGCGGGGAGGGCTCAGTGGACCTTGGGGACATTGCCAGGTGTTTACCGTGTGAATCGGGTAAACCCCAGTGGTGGGTCTGCCATTATTAGAGCCATTTAACACATTCCTGTGAGATGCGTTTGCCCCAGAGTCCAGGTGCAGAAAGCGGCAATGAGCTTTGCTGGATCGAGCCCTTTCTCCCATCTCCACACTGAGCGCCTTGAAAGGAGACACTTCGCTTTTCCGCCGGCCTTGGCATCGCCATGTGCCTTGGTTTCCCCATCTGTCTCGTGGGGATAATGATATTAAATGGCCACCTCTTGTGGGGGTAGAGGGTATTTATCCAGTGCTTTGCAGGGCCATGTTGGTAAGTGTCTGGCTTTGATGCAGCACTTTTTATCGGTGGATCTCAAAGTGCTTTCTGAAGGAGGTCAGTATCACTATCCCATTTTACAGGTGGGGAAACTGAGGCACAGAGGTCACCCAGCAGGCCAGTGGCAGAGCTGAGAATAGAATGCAGGTCTCTTAAGGATGGTAAGGCCCTTGGGACAGGGACCGTCTGTGTACTGTGTTTGTACAGCACCTTGCACTATGGGGTCTTGTCCATGACCGGGCCCCAAGGTACAATACAAATTACAAATAACAATGGGTCGGGCTGAGCGGACGCCCTTCATGGCTGAGATCCAGCTGCTCACCTCGAATGCTTTGCACTGCAGGGCAGCGATGAGGAAGGAAAAGGGGCAACGGATCCGCAGACGCTGACTGTCACAACAATCCTGGTAAGGCCGAGGAGGGTGCTGCTGCTAGCGACTGGGGTAACAGAGTCTCTTTGTCCCGTCCCTAGGCTTGCCTGTGGCTTTGTCTGTTTTTGAGTCCAAACTCCCTTCCTCTGTCTGTCTTCAGTGAGCCTTCCTAGGGCGCTCAGGTACAGCTAGCACAGGCTAGAGATAAGGGTGACCGGAGGCTTCCAGGACAGAACAGGCCCAATCCAGCAGGAGGGTTGAGTGGATGCTTCTTTCAAACACGTATTATCTTGAGCCAGGCCTGTTCCCAGCTAGACATGGCCCACACCTGTTGAGTGCAGCAGGAGTTGCTCGTGTCCCGCAGCGGAAGTCGGCAGTGCCCAGACTTGTTGCTCAGTACTGCCGGGAGACTCAAAAGCGAGAAACAGATCGTTTGAAAAGCAAACGAAAGCCTAAGTGGTCAAAAATGAGGCCACCCTGCTTTAAGAGTGGGGGAGTCCCATACCGGGGCTGGTGACGAACTCCACGTTTCACGTGAATGAGTGACTGTTAGCATCTCTTACCAGGGAGGAGGTGTGTGGGGAGGCTCCCAGGGGAGCAGATTTCCAGGCCCTGGAAGCACTACAGCTGAATCCTGGGTTCTACCACCAGGTCTTGCATCTGCAGGTGGCCATCTCGTGGGGGTTTGGCAGGCCGAGGGGGTGGAGGCTGCTGAAACGGGGAGGGATCTCACAGCCGGTCTTTGGTTGGTGATGGTGGAACTGTCTGGTTTCAAACATCCCCCTCCCACATTGCGTGCAGCTAGACCCCTATGCGATGGCAAGAGGCACAGAGCTGGAGGGCTACTGCCTAGATCTGCTGGATGCACTCGCCAAGATGCTGCACTTCAACTACAAGGTGACGATAGTGAAAGATGGCCGCTACGGGGCGGTCTCCTCCGGCGGGAACTGGACCGGGATGGTTGGCGAGATCGTCAGACAGGTGACTTTTCTCGGGAGGGCTGAAATTCCCCAGGTGTGGGGGTGGAAACAACCATGTTAGCAATTCATTTATTTGCTGGCTGTTTATTACAATAAACTAGCTAAGGACAGGTTTGAATGGGCACCTTGGCCTGTCCTGTGCTGCCACCTGGTGGCAAGTTGCAAGTTAGAGCCTATGCTGCCCGGAGTCCGCCCTGTGTACCTAAATCCTGGCTCTGGCTCATGCCTGTAAATGCTGCAGCCTGGAGAAGTGAGAGGCAGAGCTCGCTTCTCAGCCCTGGCTCTTCCCGAAATGGGGGTGGTTTGCCAGAATGACAAATAGGAGGCTGCTAAGCAGGACAGTGATGGGGTTTGTTTGGTGGCCACCTGTCCACTGGGAACTGAGACGCCCCCAGCTCGTGTCCCGAGGCTGCTGAGACATCCCCGCTTGCCCTGCAGGAAGCAGACCTCGCTGTGGCTCCCTTGACGATCACGTCAGCGAGGGACGAGGTGATTTCCTTCACCATGCCATTCCTGGCCACGGGGATTGGGATCCTGCTCAGGAAGGAGGCTGCCTCCCAGGGTGCCTCTCTCTTCGGCTTCCTCGCTCCCTTCAGTAAGGAGACCTGGACTGGCGTGATGGTTGCTTACCTGCTGACCTGCCTCTGCCTGTTTCTTGCAGCCAGGTAAAAATACATCTGCTGTTCTGTACAGTGTGTTTGGCTTTCTCTGGGACCCATTGCTTTCCCCAGCCACCGAACAGATCCTGACTCCTAGCCAAAGCACTGGGTAGCATTTGCTCCTGCACACCTCAGAACAGCTCACTGGGCTAAAAGTGCAGATAAAGTGTCTCTCTTAAGGCGCACGGTACTTGACAGATCACAGCAAAATCAGGGTCTCTTCCCCTCTAGATACACAGTGCACCATGTCTCTAACATTGTAAGAAGCTTTGGATGCTCCATTTAAACACATGAATTTCAATTGCTTTCACTTTCGTCACAATTAATTTCTCTCCCCTTAAACCTGACCATGTTTGTGTCTAAGGCGCAACTCCCCTGCTGCGTTTCACCTCTGGGGCTTCACTCACACTGGCTTCTGTGGGTGGAATTCTCTCTCCTTTCATGCCCATGCTGAGCAGGGATATCCAGGCGTGTTGCGGGAGGAAGGACTTCACTTCCAAGCCAGCCGCAGTGTAGTCCCTCTGCAGCCACAGGCTAGAACAGCAGCTGCTGCTTTGCGTTCCTTGTGCTGGGATTTCATTGTGGAATCCACGGAATCACAGATCCCCTAGCTGCGCCACCCATCCCGAGCGCCCTGCACAGCCCTACTCTGCTGCTTCAGTAGAGCGGAGGATGTGAACAGGCCCACTCTTAGCACAGCCCCCCAGTAACCAGAGGCCTTCGTGATCGTCTGGGCTGTTCCCCCTCCTTTCTCACTTGGAACTGCCTCATTGGAGTCGTTCTTCTCCCTTGGCCTGGGCATAGGCTGGGGCAGCTAAGCACCCCTGGTGCCAATTCATATCAGCCACCATTCATGCCCTCCCCACTAGCCCCCAGGGCTGAGTGCACTCAGTGTGCTGGGGCCCACACCTCTCGCTTTATACCAGGTCTTTTCCTTCAGCGCCGCCTCCCTCCCAGCGGAAAGCCCAGCTTCACGGCCCAGCAGTTGTTCCTCCCAGCGGGCTGCCGCTGTGGCCAGGTTGGGAGAACAAGGCTCGTCATCTGTGTTTCTGGGCGATGCCCCCGTCCCAAGTCTTCACTGCTGCGATGCACCCCAGGCCGAGGGCAGCATCAGCTGGTCGCCTCCGAGGTCCTCCAAACAGGAACGCAGTCACTCTGAATCCTAGACTGGAGCTGTGTGGGGCGCGGAACAACCCCGGCCCCTCTGCGGCTGATGCTGGTAGGTCTGTTGTGACACCTGGTTTCTTGCCATAGGCTGAGCCCCTGTGAATGGAAGGAGCCCAAGAGTGAGGAGAACCACTTCACCTTTCTGAACAGCCTCTGGTTTGGAGCGGGAGCTCTTACCCTGCAAGGTAGGACCCTAGTGGGGCTGTGGGTGTGACCAGCTAAACCTCCAGCTGTCAGGGAGCCGACGTACCATTTCGGCCCATATCCCTCGCGGTGTAAAGACCTTGCGTGCGGCTGTGTGGCAGGCATGCTGTGCTCTGTGGACTGCCCTGCCCATTGGATTTCTGCAGGACGTCCAGCAGCACTAACTCAGCCCACTGGCCCTGCCATCTACAGGGTATTGTCCGCAGACAGCACCTTAGTCATCGCTCTGCTTGAGTACCGCAGGGGCGGGGGAGTCTGGCTTCAATGTGAGGTGGTTTGAAGGGATGATAACTTAACACTGGTGTTTCTGAGGTGGGAGGGGGCCAACCTCTCCTTTGCTTTTGGCCATTGGTGTGGATTCCATGCAGCAGGTGGGCGAATTGGGCTGAGGCAGTGTCGCTTGCCAGGGCTCATGCACAGGCACAAGGCTCGTGTGTGCTGGTCTCCAGCACTGCAGGGGAAGTTTCGGTCCGGACGGGTGTCGTTAAATAAAGAGAAACGCACTTCTTAAATACGTGTGTACACGGTACACTACCAGCTGCCCTCGCTGTCCCCTTTGTGTGCGTGTCAAGCTGCTAACCCCGCGGCTGCCGTCTCTCCTCTGCAGGTGCAGCACCTCATCCCAAAGCACTGTCCGGGCGAATCATTGCTGCCATCTGGTGGCTCTTCACCATCTCTCTGCTGGCTGCCTACATTGCCAATTCCACCGCCTTGCTGCGCTCTGGGAACGAGCCGCTCCCGATCCAGACTTTTGAAGATCTCGTGAAGCAGAGAGAGATCGAGTTTGGGACAATAGAAGGTTCCTCCACGTTTCAGTTCTTCAAGGTGCTTGACCCGCTAGTAGATTCCCTTGTGCTCAGAGTCAGACTCTGCACGTAGACAGCTTATGCCAGCCAAGCTTTGATGAGCTTCTTTTGCTTAGCTAGTGAGCTTCCTCGATAGGTTGGATGGGTTCCCGCTCCAGTTCTTGCTGACTTTTAAAGCTGTGTATCCCTGGTCTGCCTGGTGACGCTTTACCTTTTATCTGAAACCTGTGTACTTCCCTGAGAGACTGGTTAACTTCCCCGCCAGAGACTGGCAGCTCTCAGTACAGGGGCTCAGAGGGAGAGAGAGTTTAAACTGTCTTCTCCAGATGGCTATTTTGCAATTGGTGCCCACTGGTCTAGTACAGCAGCTCCCGTGATCACTGCGAGGTTTGACACTTTACTTTGTGGGTTGCAGAACTCCAGGAATCCCATCCATCAGATGATCTACGAGTACATGGACAAGAGGAGAGACTACGTTTTAGTCAAAAACTACCACGAGGCAGTTCAGCGTGTGCTGGAATCGAATTACGCCTTCATCGGGGAATCCATAACCCAAGACCTTCTCGCGGCCAGGCACTGCAATTTGATCAGGGCCCCCGAGGTCGTTGGAGCGAGGGGATTCGGCATCGCTACAGCAAAGGGTGAGACATGTCTGCTGCTTTGTTTCCACCCCACCAGTTCCTTTCAACTCACTTGCAGCAACTGTGCCACAGAGCTAAGAACCCCTGGTTTCTAGATCCACTTTAGTGCCCTTCTGCTGGCACATGGGGCATAGGACAACTTCAGTGGGCCAGGTCCCAACAGCCTCTCCTGCCAGGGGAGCTCAGTGACCCAAAGCAATGTCAGTATCCAACGTATTAATTCTGCTGATGACTTTGGGCTCCCCGAGTTTTTCTTTCTGACATGGACCCTTCATTCTTTATAGGCTAAAGAATCCTCTGCTGGTCAGTGATTGGTTAATTTTTTTCTGTAGCCCCAACATCCCGGAATAGCAGCTGATGCATTCTGAGGACTTTAAAAGTTTGCTGCCACCTCCTGGGAAGGTTTTGATGGTTGTTCTCTTTAATGGCTGTTCTGCCTGTACTTTTTATGTTGCCTTTCCCTGTATCTCTTTAGTTATTTTTTTAGGTGGACTGGCATGAGGATTGCATAGCTGTTCAACAGCTCAGCTGCTCCTACTGCTTGGCTGTTTTGAGAGATGACTGTTTGTTTTTAAAATGCAAAGATTTAACATTATGTGTCATGGTTATCCCATCTTTCCTCTCAAAGAGCTTCAACAGTTACACACTCACAATATACCTGGACTGCAGCCATCCCAGAGGTGGTAAGCAGCAGCCAGCTGACTGCACGCTGTGTATTTATGGGTTGTGCCTACGCGGCTACCATTAAGTTGTGTAAGTGTTGTATAATGCTCCAGTTCATTTCTCTCTGCTACCCTCCAGGATCACCATGGGCCAATAAACTCTCCCTTGCTGTCCTGAAACTGGGCGAATCAGGCAACCTGGACTACCTGCGTAACAAGTGGTGGGAGACCACCTGTTTCCATAAGGGCCCAGACACATGGAGTCCTCTGAAACCCCAAGCCATGGGTGGACTTTTCCTGGTTCTTGCGATCGGCCTCGCACTGGGAGTGATTGTGGCTTTGGTGGAGTTGTCAAACAGGAGCCGACGTGCTGCTGAACGGGAGAAGGTAAGTGGCACTGTGATGCCTCCTTCCCTTTGCACAGCATTACTCTCGTGATGGGCCTAGATCCCCGCCCCCAGTATGCTGTAACTAGCGAGTCAGAGAGGTGTCCAGGACCCCACCTGGGGTATATCTGCACTGCAACTGGAGATGTAATTTCCAGCTCAGGTTACAAAGCTAGTGTCTGAGTATGTACCTGGGATCTCAGACAGGATTGTGCATGAGCTGTTAGCCCATGACACCATTGCTTGATCAAAGCCAGGTGTGGCTACATCTACCCAAGCTGGAAATTACATCTCTAGCTGCAGCGTAGATGTAGCCTTAGAAACAATCTTTCTGTATTACTACAGATCTTTGCACAAAACTAAGATCTCCATTATGGAAAGAACTCTGTTTATTCCTCACCAAGAGTGATGATCTAACATTTTCACAGCCTGTGATTCGTGATGATATCATTGAGGGTTATAAATTCATTTAGGGAATAAACTGGAGGAGATAAGAAAAAAAAAACTAGATTTTTTTTGTTTTCTTTAACTCTAGTTATCAGTGAGTATCCGTGTGCCTTCTAACATGCTGGGTGTGGACAGACGGAGGATGTGTGTGTGTCAGAATTAACATCAACTGAATTGCTTAAGTTATGCTGCTGTAAAACTGGTGCAAGTGGAAAGTCTTGGCAGTACACCCACTTGATTTGCTACTTCTGTCCTGTTTCCTTGGCAATGATAAATTTGTTCTAAAGTACCAGTACTTCCAACGAATGCTTTGACAAGTAAGGGAAGGAATGCAAAGAAAAGACAGGTCTTGCAGTTCCTGTACTTGAATCTCAGCCTTGCTGTGCTCAGCTGACTCCTTAGTACAACTGAGACACTGTGCACATTAAAGGGGACTTTTCTGGGTCACATGGAACACCTTCTCTTCCCCCACCCCCTTCGTATCTTTCAGAAATCTTGCTGCTCTGTTCTCATCGAGGAGATGAGTCATCGGTTCAGAATAAAAGAAGGTGCAAGAGAGAATCCAGAAAAGGTTAAACCATAAGAAGCTCTTTGGGGAATGGAGTCTCAGTATTAATCAATTTCTTTCCTACTGTGTGTATTCACTAGTAGCTGTTTCTCTGCACTGGCACTATCTCTCTGTACGCCTAGAGTGTAGCTTCCCTAGCACTAGGAAAGGTCAGTCTCTGTAACGATTGAACCGCATGCAGAGAACTACATAGCTCAGAGGACTGATTCCAGATCCTAGCCGCTCTAGAGTGCTAAATTCAGTCTAGCGCTGATGACTGAAGATGTCAGCATCTGATGGCTGTTGGGTGGCCTACGTAAAACCATCCCAGCTCAAAGGTTGAGGACTGAGCAAACGTGGCGAGTGAGCACCTCATTCATACAAGGTTCTGTCTACACTGGACTTGTCGGTGTGGCTGCAGCACCTAACAGTAGCAGCGAAGCCTTAGCAGCACGAGCCGGATAGTGCCCCCCGCTGCTGGGTATGTTTTGAAGCAATTAGCCCATGTTGCCACAGCTTCACTTCTCTTGTTATTTGAACTAGCTTGGGTATGTCTGTGCGCCACAGTCACACCTGACTGCCGTGTAGACATACCCTTAGCATATGGCGGCTCTGCAGCTGGGGACGTGACTGGCAGCTTGTGTAGGGTAAGCTAGCTCGAGTACCAGCTAGCACAGGTCTGTCTACAGGCTGGGCCAGGCCTGCCCTCGGCTGCAGGGTAGATGTACCTTTAGAAGTGGACCCTGCAGCTCGGAGTTGAGGCACATAAGCAACAGCCGCTGATGCGTCTCTGCACTGTCCCCTGGGCTGTACCTGCTCTGTGACGAAGCAGAGGATTGTGGCTGTCAAGCCAGCAACTTCCATCAGTGGTAATTGCTCAAAACTGGAGCTGCAAGTGAAGGGGGATCAGTGTGAATATTCTAGAACCAAGCATAGGAGACTAGAATGAGACTTTAAGAGCAGCATAAGATAGAATGAGCAGCATTGGGTGGGGGGAAGGATAGCTCAGTGGTTTGAGCATTGGCCTGCTAAACCCAGTGTTGTGAGTTCAATCCTTGAGGGGGCCATGTAGGGATCTGGGGCAAAAATTGGTCCTGCTAGTGAAGGCAGGGGCTGGACTCAATGACCTTTCAAGGTCCCTTCCAGTTCTAGGAGATTGGTATACCTCCAATTATTACCTTTATTACCTTAGCATTTTCCACAGTGCTGCCTAGGTTCCCACCTGCCATTTTTCAGGATGACAAAGATCATGTCTGTACAGAGCTTTGAATACTGAAAATGAAACAAGTATCAAAAAACAGCTTTGCTGGACAAAATACACTTATTCAGCTCCAGAGCATGGGAACAACTGTATTAAAAAGCAAACTGTGACATTTAGCTTTTAAGTTAATGCAGCTGCTTGGCACCTGCCAATGTTCATCAGTATAACTTCCTCCCAGTGAGATTTCAAAACAAGTCTGCTAGCCAGGAGCATGTTGAAGGGCACAGAGGTTGAGATTCACTCCCATGCAAAACTTCCAGTCTCAGGTTCCTAGTTCTCACTCACCTACCACACAAAGGTGAGTTTTTCCCAGTGAAAATTGGCATCAGCCTATTTAAAAAAAAAAAGGGGGGGGGATGCAAATCTTGCTGCCTGCAGTTTTCGAATTGAATGACTCAGTCTCAGGCACCCGTGGAAAGAGTGACTGCAATGAAATATGAACAGCTTCAGTTATGCTGAGCTTGAACTAGCTAAAATGAGGTAAATCAACTAAAATAACCTGGCTCTTAAACCAGCAGGGCCAATTTAAAGGGTCCCAGCTTAACTAACGTGTGATCAAACATTGCACTGCACTGCACTATTACGCTTGGTTTCTGAGAGTTATCGTTGCCTTTCAGCATATCAGCAGATCTGGGCTTGGTGGCATGTTACACAGCACATGCGTTGCCCTCCTGGCTATACTGCCTTGTATCTGCTGCTAGTTTTGCTTGGGTGTAGTGGGAAAGGGTAAAGAGGCAGACTCAGTTTCAGTAACATATTGAATATTGGCAACGGCAAAGCTTGAGAAACCTGCATTGCCTTGTGGCAGCAAAAGCACCTGGCGAGAGTATCTTTGCCCCTGGCAACTAAGAGTTCTGTCAAAGTGTAAGGGGTGCTAAAAACGCTAGAGGTACAGCCCGATCGCTTGGTTGAAGTTACTTAAGGACATGTTTAATCCCGGCTGTTACAGAGTAGGAATTTTCAAATTAAACATTCAATGAGACTGTCCATGTGGTTTGTTTTGGTTGAATGATATAAGGGATCTAATCTAAGGGAGAATAAAGTATGTGGTGATCTCCATCTACCCCCGGAACGGTCAGAGCCCTTCACCTACTGTTTGGCTGGGTGGTGAGGGAAGAATAAGGATGTTGACTATGGTTCATATTCCCCCTCTGGCTTACTGTGCAAATACAGGGAGCTTTAGGGGGAGCGCAGACTCCTGTGCCGAGACTATCCCTCCTCTTGTAAGAAATAAGCTAGTGCTTTAATACAAGGCTGAGAGCCACATAGCAAATGCCATTTAAAACAAAACTATGCAAGCCTGTCACCACTGCAAAGGTAACCAGGCTGCCCACTTAAAAAAAAAAAAGTCGTTTGAAAAAGAGCATGTGACTTACTTAAAACTAAATTAAATTAGTTCATGACAAGTTGACTCTGCTCTTTCATCCCAGTGCTTGTTGGGACCTGTTAAGTAGAAGTAGCAGGGTTGTACTCAGAGACCCTTCTGAATGTCATATTCATGTAGCCTGCAGCAGCAGGATGGCCTTGGGCTCTAGGCACTGGCCTGGCATTTCTGTGTCAGCCGTCTACTTCCCCTCTCATGCAGTTGGTTGGTTAAAAAAATAAATAAATAAATAAAACTTTTTTTGAGCTACTAGTTGCAACACAGGAGTGGGTGTGTAAGTACCCTAGAGAGACTTACGTGGAGTTGGAGTCGAGATGCAATAGGATACTGCTGCTATATTTAACGTTTTTGCAGTGAAAGTCAGTGAAGGATCTGGAGTACACCTCTACCTCAATAGAACGCTGTCCTCAGGAGCCAAAAAATCTTACCGTGTTATATTGAACTTGCTTTGATCCACTGGAGTGCGCAGCCCCCCCCCAAAGTTCTGCTTTACTGTGTTTTATCCAAATTCATGTTATGTCGGGTCACGTTATATTGAGGTAGAGGTAATAATTGGAGATATACCAATCTCCTAGAACTAGAAGGGACCTTGAGAAGTCATTAAGTCCAGCCCCCTGCCTTCACTAGCAGGACCAATTTTTGCCCCAGATCCCTAAGTGGCCTCCTCAAGGATTGAACTCACAACCCTGGGTTTAGTAGGCCAATGCTCAAACCACTGAGCTATCCTTTTACAAGCTATCTTTCCTTACAAGATAATGGAAACTTCACCAGTTGCAGGCTTATGTTACTACAGATTTTCCACTATTTAGAGTATCAGGAGCAGAGGAGAAACAGGCCTCTTCTCCCAGGTAGCTTTGGACAATGGCCAGGTGGGAGTCATTACCACTCACTCTGAATGGCTATTTGATGCAGAAGATCTGGCCATAACACTCCAATTACCTGTCTTCCATTTGAGAGAAACTGGAGCAGAGCTGAAATGAATGTGAGCATGACTTGAAGTCACTTGTTAGTTGTATAGGTATAGTGCTTTGAGCTGATCAATAAAAGCCAAGTAGTTTAGCATGGATATGTGTATGTTTGGCAAGGGAGGGTTTAACACGCAGACCAGATGTAGATAAATGTCCATTAGCTGATTCTGTCTTTAAGGTACAGGAAAATCAACTGGAAAAAGTGAGTATATAGGAATTCTTGAAGGCCTTATTCCAGATTAATTCCTGGTGTAATGTAAGTAGCTGTATAGGTGAGGAATGTGGCTTGCTTTGGTTCAGTCCTAAAAACTTAGACAATTTAGCTGAAGAGACTGGTTTTCCTTACCACATTTAGCTGGGATCCAGAAAACTATAAGAGCCAAGAATGGAAGTGGGTAAGCTTCAGGAATTTAACTTCACCCTGCAGCAGTCGGATAAATCTTAGCAGCAATAACTCTCCCATCTGCTACTCTCATTGATGATCAGGTCAGTTACTGTTCTAGGTTCCTGTGTGTCTGAAATAACACTGCTCAGAGCTTGCAAGGGAGTAAGTCTCTTCCTAGCTTAACTAGAGAGAATTTAGACAGGTCTGAAGTATTTCATGAACTAAAATATTCAAATGCAAAGTCAAACGCTTTCAGCACTTTAAAAACTCTATTTGGTATGTGCCAAGTCACTGCTGGCATAGTAAGCAGAGATATATAAAAAGATTTCATAGACATTTAAATATATTTCTATATGACTGTCTCACAGAACAAAAAAATAAAGTCTTTCCATCACAAATACTGCAGCATTAAAATAAACACTTACCAAAATAAACAGTGAGTGATATACATATATATTTTGGGTGTATTTTTTTTATATAATGAATATTGTTGCTTTAAGTCACAAAGCACAATATAAATATGGAATTTCATGTGAACTCATTTTCCCTGTCATAATAAAAATACATTCTTTACAATTAAAGTAAAACTAGTGCAAGTCCATTGCTGCCACGCTTCAGGCCTCCAGCCCCAGTCACTTGCGTGGCACTTCATACTTAAAGATGACACTGAAGATTTTCCCGCCCAGACGATCAGCCAACCAAGAGTTTTTGATGACTGCAAGTTTGAGGCTCTCGCACTGCAGAGCTGCATAGTAATTCGTATGGATAGCGCGGCCCATCCCTTCAATTATAACCAAGTCAGTCTTCCGCTCCCTGACCAGCAGGGCCAGGCCTTTGTCCAGCCGGCTGTAATGAGATGCAGATAGAAAATGCAATTGTCCAGTTATGTAAGTAATGTAGTAAGGTCTGACTACATCCAAACTGTAGATTGACCTAATGATGTTGCTCAGAGCTGTGAACAATCTGTCACCCTGTGTGACATCGTAAAGTAGACATAACCCCCACTGACAATGCAGCTAGGTCAACTAAGGAATTTTTCCACTTACCAACTACCCTCAGTCAGAGGTGGATTACCTCCGTCGATGGAAAAACCCCTTCCATGGGTGCATGAATTATCTACGCTACACCGGTATAGCTGCTATGCCGGTATAGTATAAATGCACCCAAAGATTACTTGATAGTCCACAGCTCTAAAGTCCATCTGGCTTGCAGGGAGCACCTTCAGGTGCTCCAGAGACTTTATCCTGCAGGCAGGCGGATTTAATGTCTACATTGCAATCACAGGCTGTAGCTGAAGCTTGTGTTAGACATCCTAGCTAACCATGTACTGGTGTCAGCCTTCCCAGACCCTCAGGTAGCTAGCCCATGCTACCATGGCTTTACTGCTCCTGTACCTGAGCTAGCACCATTGAAGCTAGCTCAGGTATGGCTAACACAAGCTGCACTCACTCCATGATTTCAATGGAGATAGGTGGTAGTTCGCTCCTTCCATCAGGGAAGGTTAGGAATGGTTGATTATTCTTTCAAGAGGGCTATCTTGCTTTCCCCATGCACTGATTCCTCTTCTAAAGCAATTAGTCCAACAACTAGGGAAAGAGAAGGGAGCAGAAGCGTCATTGTGGCTCTTGGTTTCTCTCAACTGGCAGTGCCAAATGGGCTATGAAGTTACATAGAGCAGGGCTTGAGATGTCCTCAAGCTCCCCTCTCCCCTTGCAATTTTCTCAAGTCAGGCTACACCGCTCTTCTTGCTTTCTACCTGTCTTTTGAGATGGCAGTTCGAATGCAAGCAAAGGGTTCCAGTTAACTACTTTAGAGAGACTGAAGGGTGCCAAGGTAACAACATGAGGGCTAGGAAATAAAGCATTACATCTAGCTCTGCACGTGACAAAGCTGTAAGATGTTTGATTATGCCAAGTACAGATGGGGTCAGGATGTTAGAAAGAAACCAAGCACTAGTGGCATTCAGTTTCTCAATGGGCTGCTGAAAAGGATCGCTTTCTTTCTGCATTGAGTTAAAGATCTTACTGCAGCTTTGATTTAAGCACTAGATAACAGGAATCTGCAAAGAGACTGAATCTTGGGGTTAAGTCCCCTTTTCTCTGTGCTGGGGCAAGGCCTCGAGTTAACCTCATGTATGGCAGAGAGCAGATTGTGCTTGCTACCACATCCTGTACATAAGGCACTTGTGACTGAGAAAACAACTACTTTAAGACAAAGAGCTGATCCAGGCAGAACTGCCTACAATGACTGCAGGATTAGGCCTATTACCTTTAAGAACCAATTTTTCATTTCCTGCAATAACTACCTGATGTAGTTACTTAAAAAATGCAGAGTAGCTGAATATTCTGAGCCAAAGCTTTTAATGTTTAATCCACTTGTGAAGGTGAAAGTAGATGTGTCTGCTGCAGCAGGTGAGAATTAAGATCTCAGACAGGCAGCAGGGGCTGATTATTATCATCATACATGCTTGTTTGCAGGTTTCAGCAAGTATAATGGATTTTATAGACATGCTTTCTCTTGAAAGAAAGAGGTTGGGTGGTTACTGTATTAAAGTGCAGAATCTACCTCCACTGCATGGCAAAGGCAGAGTATTTACAATACACACTTCATCCACTGGTAAACATACCTCAGATCTAAACATGGGGAACTGGAACCTGTTTGTACCAACAGCAGCCTCTCTTCCGTCAGCGCAGATCTTTGGGGGGGTGGGGAGGAGGGAAATAAAATAAAATCAAACAAACCACATGATTTCTTACGCTACCCTCTAAACAAGGAAGTCCTGAAGGCAAGACCCTAGTGAAAGCCAGGCCCACAATGCAGCCAGGCTGGCATTAGTCTGAAACAATCCAAGGCTTAACTCCCTGCTGCAGACCAGAGCCAAGCTCTAGCTTACTCCATGGAGACAGATGGGGCAACCTAGGCACTAAGGCTGAACTGTGAGTATCCAGACACATGGCTGCAGGCGGCAGCAGACCCTGCCACCGAGATGCTCAGTGCCCGTTGCTGATGATTGTTTCTCAATCTTATGTACCTAGAAAGGGGGGCAACTCAGTCAGCCTTTTCCGGAATTTCCCTCTAAACCTGTGAAAAGGTTAGGAAGCAGTTGCTTGGACAGTGGGGATGTATTTCACTCATGCAGCCCTAGAAGGGCTGCTTTGTACACCACATTAATGTGCATTTCTCTCGTTTCATAATTCAAAACAGTTAACATCTGTAAGGATTTGAGTGGCATCATGGAAGGGATCCCCAAGAACAGTTACAATATTTCTTTGGCATTTTATCATCTTGTATCTTGAAAGCTGACAGTGTTTGAATTCTAGCTTATTGTTGCAGAATAGGCAGTTTTGAATTTCCCCTCAGTTTTCATTAAGTCTCACTTTAGTGCTTCCCCATTCATTTCAGGTTCTGGTTCTCCTGCATTAGCCAAATGAGGTTGAGGATGAGCTACAATCATTACAGGGGGTTCTCTTTTCCCTGACATTTAAGATGTAGTGGATCTTGTGTAGATCCCATATTCTACACCTTCAGCACGGACAGTATTTCCTTTTAAGGGCAGGTCAAAGTGCAGACTCTAGTGTAAGTATTGATAGATGCGGTCAGGTAGCCTTTTTTCTTCGTACAATTCAAAAAAGGGAAAAAAAGAGAGACTTACTGGATAATGGGATCCATTGCTGCTATCCGCTCAGTGACAATCAAGGATTCACTGTAGGTAACATCGTTTAATGCAGGGCCGGAGTTACAAGCCAATATAACCTGCAGCAAAGAGATCAGAAGATTTCGCTGCTTATCTAAGATACTCACACATTCATCAAAACAGGTGGAGGTGGAAGAATGTCTAGTTGAAATCTCAATTTCAAAAGATGATCAAGGTTGTTTCATGCTCTATGGCTGCCCTCAATTGCTCCTGCCAAACTGTGGCTTTACAATGACATTTTTCTATTTTTGTTTTCCCTCCCCAATTACCACATGGAAACTCAACACAACCAGCAACAGCCTGCATGTATGTATGCATGTATTCTCCCCTTCTAAGTTTAGAGATTAAATATTTTCTACAAACAGATAGAAGCATGATTTTTAGTTGGCTAAAGCCAGTGGTTGTATCAGACTTAAAAGAATACTCAAACTTTATTCCACTACTGTCTCATAATACAACAGCATTTTGGATTGGAGTTGCCAATTTCACAGAGAGTTATTACTTTTACCAAGACTTCCTAAACTTTTTCTCAGATACCCCTAGCTTTACTTAAAAGGATTGAGGACCTCAAACCTAACAGCCATTTATTACTAAATGTACCCATCACTGTTTCTTAAGGTCCCTGTCACCACACCCACAACTCCCTTATCAGTAGTCAAACACACACTCAGACTAAACCCAACACTGTCAGATTTACCGCCATTTAGCAACTCCTTAAACTGTTCTAGCACAGTTCAACTAAAGAGATCATAGCACTTTTAATTTACCCCCCCCCAAATTCCTCAGTTTCTCCTGCAGTAGGTTATTATTAGACCCATTTTACAGCTCAGGAGCTAGAAGTTGTGATTTTCTTAAGTCGGAGCAGAGCTAGAAGCTAGGAGTCCTGACTCCTAAATTCCCTTGCACATATCACTTGGCCACATTCCTCTCAGTTGGGTACATTATTAGAATTTCTGGTGCACAGAAGTGCTTTAGCAGATGTTAGCAGGAAGTACTGTTAAGTCTTTCACTATTAGTGAACACTTCAGACAATTATAAAGACCATGAGGCATCCATAATCCAGAGTACTCAAACTCACCTCTGTACCTCTAGAGAGTAGCTCTCTGACAAAGGGGAAGACTCCTAAAATGATGTCTATTCCACTGTTATCTGCGAAAATTAAGGCACATTTATGAGGGGGACCTTCCTGAAAGAGAAAACCAGTGCATTCAGGGTTGAGTTGCCAGTTCTCATAAGTTCAGTGACTAATTTGTGTTAACTATTTACAAAGATTCAGATCAAAACCCCAGACTCTTAGTATCCAGAAATTAATGACCTCATTGGCAAATGTCTGCATGGGTCACCATTACTTGGAAGCAGCTCAACTCCCCTGCTGCCGAAGAGGGCTACGCTGACAGCCCTGGAAACAGAAGCCCTATCCACAGTACAAGTAGAGCAAGATTTCCACAACACAGTCCTGCCAACGAGGTTTAAAGCAGCCTTGAACTACCCTATTCCCTTAGGGGTAGCATCTTCAAACTCTGATCAATTAATCCTAGGCCTGCCAACTAAAGTGAAATGGGGCAGTTTGTCACATCAATACCAACTGAGGCTATGGAACAGCCAAAGATGTGACTACTCCATTGCCACCACTGATCGGGGCTGGCTTAGTACTAGGCAACTAAAATGACAGGCTTATGGCCTAGTCCCACTCCCCTTCAATTTATTCCAATTCTGATGCTGTGAAACTTTAAAACCAGTCTTATGGCACTGCAATTCATGCTGCTTATGTATTTTCGTTAAATGCTGACTGAGGTTTTGATGAGGAGTTATAAACCTTCTTTGCTTCGGGGTTTTTAAGTTGTACAAGGCAAGTAATATGTTTTCCACTTTAATAACCTCGGTCACAAAATGCAAATTTGATCAGTAATTACAGAGCTTGAGGAATTTTTTTTTTTTTTTTAAGGTGGAAATTTACGCCTGAGCCATTGGTTGCATTAGGCAACTCAAAAGGTTATCAGAGTAATTTTTATGACTATTGCATAAATCTAAGTAAATCTCTCATAGTTAAAGTCACAATGGCCCAAGTCTACCTTTAGTCGTTGTATCCACTCGCTGTAGGAATCTTCTAGCCACGGGCGCTCTGTAGAGTTGACAAAATCAGCAGGTTAGCATTTTTCTCACAGCAATCTTTGTAAGCACTGTTAGAACAAGTACTTATGAAAAGGCAGGTCAGGTTTATACACATTTCTATCTACTTTAACATTAAAACATTTGAGCTCTGGATGATGCTGTAATATTAAATTTGTATGTTCAAAGAACTCTTGGGCTCGTAACTGTGAAAGCAGATCAGTTAGTTTTCCTGAAATAGCACTTTATAAAGAATACAGAACAAGTCATAAGAGATTAGAGTCAGTGTCCCCAGTGGCACACTATTACCCCTCGTAGGATAACCATGATGACCACTTTCTATTTGGTGTTGCTAAGCAGGAGGTATATTTAGAATAGCAAGCAGGAAAAGACGGTTGACATTCAGGGGAAGTGTTCATTGGAGCCTTTTTGCTCACTGCAAAAAAAAAAATCTTACGTGCTCTGGACTAAGAGGAAATGGGGCCCTGACATCTTTGGAATTCAGATAGCAGCAATTCAGTGAAGTACTGTAGCATAGTCATCTGGAATAAAGACTAGACACCATTGATTTCATGTGACCTTCCTTGGTAACAGAACTCTCTCCCACTGGACACTTTCTTGCCTACCTCCATTCTTATTCTTGTGTCAACACACAAAAGCAAGATGCCACAGAATGATTCTCTATACCTTGCAATTTTTCCTTGGCTTCTTCAAATCCAAATTGTGGCTCAGATTCCAGAACTCTGCATCAGAAGACAGACAAATAGGACAGCATTAAACAAGTTTATCCCACACAGGTGCTCTGTCCAAACAGCTCTGCAGCTGAACAAACAAGTATCAGATGGGGATTTTTATAGCATCAGTTTTAGTGGGGGTGTGCAGAGACCCACTGGCTGAACAATAGGTGCTTTATATTATTTTTAAAAACAAAAGATTCAGATTTATTCGCAAACAATAAGAGTTCAGTGCTCAAAGGAAAAAGCTGCCAGCACCATATGAAAACATGCAGTCATTAACAATAAATTCTAGGAAAAGCATCAAATGTTATCACCTACATTCTCATGTAAACATAGTTATGATTTATATATAATCATGACAAACTGCAAGACAAACTTTGGAGATCTTTGTTCAGTAAGCGGTAATTTGCCATGTTTAGTTTGAAGGTAGCAGTAGAACTGGTATTGAGCATTCTGTCATACTTTTAAACAAAGCCATTTTAAAGTTAGAAAACTGGTTGACAATATATTACAGACTTCCCCATCAGCTAGACATTTTAAGCAAAAAGCCCAACCACAGTTAAATGGTGGTGTGGATGATGCAATGGCGATTCAGGAATATGTGGTGGCCTGGTTCAATTTCAAGTGATCAGCAGTGAAATGTTTCAGGGCTCTGCTGGGTTTCTCCACCATCCTTGACCCTTTCCCCATTCCCATTAGAGGTGTAGATATTGCCTGCGAATCAGTTCCCACCAAGATAACATTTCTCAAGCCCGTTCTGAATGACATTAACTTGTAAAAAGCGACAGAGTCTTGAGGCACCTTATAGACTAACAGACGTATTGGCGCATGAGCTTTTGTGGGTGAATACCCACTTCGTCAGATGCATGTGGTGGAAATTTCCAGAGGCAGGTATAAATATGCAGGCAAGAATCACTGATCACAATACTTTTGTCTATAAGGTGCCACAGGATTCTTTGCTGCTTTTTACCAGATCCAGACTAACACAGTTACCCCTCTGATACTTGACATTAACTTGGACATCTTCCCTTAATCCTCTCCTCTGAGGGAAGAGAACATGCACTGATGAATAGGTGGGTGACCAGATCTATATTAGTAACTACAGTTGGTCATTTTAGAAACTGAAATTCTGTGAAATGCTAGGCTAAATTGGATTGGCCATAGGAGCATTCACAAAATACAAGTCTGTTTAAAGTACTTCTCAAAGAGTGTTTTCTGGAAGGGGTCTATCCCAACATATCAAGCTTATACAGAAAGCCAAAGAGCCAAATCGTCCTGGCAGATGCCCAAGGTTACCTCCTGTTGGTTTTAATGGGGAGTTTCGTATGCCCATTTCCCATAAGTCAGACTCCCTGAGTTTAAGGCAGCCCGCTGTGAGATACCTAAATACCCGCATTCTCACAGTATCTAGGGCTGACAGGAATGAGGAATTCATTTGTGTGGAAGAGTTTAATAAAAGTTTTCCAGATAAAGATTTAGTTTGAGCAAAGTATTGGTTGAGTCCCATTCCATCCAAACCCATTCAGCCATCCCTAATTACAAACCACTCAGTGAACATGTGATATAAGCTACTAGGCCAGCACAGAATAGCAGTGGGAAGTACACATTCATCTTCCAGGACCGTAATGCCGAGCTAAGTGGAACACATACCCAAAGCAGTGCTAAAGATGTCCCCTACAGGCAAAGTGGGCAAACTTTCAAATGCAAACTTCTGTATTATTATTACTGCATTCAAACATTCATAGTGACACATCTGCCCATTTTAAGGGGTGGTAATGGTGAATTTCCTGCACCACAACAAGTCTTGCAAATAAACAACCAGCATATGAAGGTGAAATACAAGTTATTCAATTAAAATTGGATTGGTGCACTTGAATTTGTTAAAAGAAAGATGGGATACTTAGTGTCTTAAAAATGGTGTTTTTAAAATATTTAGCACCTACTCTGAGACTGCTTTTGCTCCCCAGTCAAAGACATTCCCCGCAAGAAGTCCTTTCACCAGAGCAAACTGCCTCTCCTCCCAGCCTAATGAATCCAAAGATTCGATTACGCTTGGAAAACATTTTAACGCTATGCCATTTTCTTTCTGCTTTACCTGTAAGAAAGATATGAGACATTGGATTTATAGATGAAAAATTCTTACCCATCATTGGTTGCCTCAGTGCCAAGACCACCTCCAAGCATTCTCCTCTAGGTTCATGGCCTCTAATGGACCAACAAGTTACTGTTATCAGCATGCTTAGTATGAACAAGTAAAAATAAAATATCTCCTCGGCTGCTAATAACCGCATTAATGCTAGAGAAAGAGCAGAAATTGCTATTGTTTCTTTTCAAGACAGTGACAGGACAATGGATCTTGGCCAGCAGGAAGAAGTAGTGTCAAGTAAGCCATCAAGAACAAACAAACAAAAACAAGCCTAAGCAAAGGCATCCCCATGATAATCAGCCTTGCAAAATGCATGCATCCCCCTTATATTTACTATAAATGTAACAGTGAAAAAAACCCAATTATAATGATTAGCCGATATAATGAGTGTGTTTTGAGAGGTTAACAGAATATCTGACTTAAAAGGGTAAATGTGTGCTGGGAATAGGGGAACAAGACTTTTCTTTCATTTAGATTGTAACAAAAATATTCAATGCCTTGCAATCACCCTGATTGCCTTTCATGACCCCCTGGGGATAGTGACCCACCAGCTGAGAAATTCTGCCTTAAGCTATCCAGTCCCCTACTCCTCACCATGAGCAACTACCTACCTACATCAAGTTTGAGAGGATGCAAAAATATCTTGAACTTACATTTTTGTCCACCCTGTAAAGCAAGAAGGACTTACCTTTGAATAGGGGTCTGGAAAGTTGAATTCATTTAGACAATGTTCCCTCGTATCCAACAAACTTCTCACTGTTAAGGTGCCATAGGCACTGAAAGAAAGAGTGAGAAAGGAGGATCAGCTGCTTCACAGAGTGGAGGAAGAATTGTTTCTCTCCCCATGCCCACCATCTTCATCTGGTCATTAAACCACTGTAATTACTACTTCTAGGATAGTTGCAGTGTCTAGACCATCACATTTTACTGTGCTATAAATATTAAATATCTTTGTTAAGTTCGAGTAATTGTGGTCAAATCAATATGGTTAACTAGGAGCACAGGCGCCTCTGATGCTAGGAAGGCACTACAGTATAAAAGGCTACCATATATAAGATTGTCCATTGTGGTTTGTGCACGCACAATTAGCTAGAACAAGACGCAGTACTGATTAGCTGGACATCTGACTCTAGAGAGGTCCTTACCCTTATTTTTCATACATTACCTCTTAAAGTATCAGTCCACAGTCTACTCTTAATATGGGCCAAGATTATCAATAATGGGGGCCTACAGCAAGCTTTACTTATGGCCATACAATGGAATGTTGATTCCTACGCTAGGAGACAGTTGTCATTTGGATTTCTTGGGATGTAGAAATATTTTGTTTCCTACTAATGAGTCTGAGCACCCTATATATAAAAAAAAAACACAACATGATTTCTTCCCATATGCATCTGTAACATGGTGGCCTGCCCCTTTAAGGGTAAGGAACCCCTGGGCTAGCCAATCTGTTCAGATAGCCCCACCGCACCACACCTGTGCAGGATGTAGGATTTAAAAAGGGAGGAAGCCCAGCCATCAGGGGGATGGCAGCTGGACTGCAGCTGTAGAGCTGACTCCTGTGGTGGGTCACTGGAGAAAGGGGCCAAGCTCCAGGGAGGCAATCCGTGGGCTCCGGAGGAACCTGAGAGGCTCAAGCCTGGAGAGGGGTTAAAGATGCTTAATTTAGCTTTGTTTGTTGTTTTGAGTTCTACCGAGGGGTCCCCAGAGATTGACAGAAGAGTGTCAATCTGTTCAATTCTGTTTGAGTTGGAAGGACTTCGCTGCTGGCTCCTGGAGGTGCCAGGTGAAGGGATGTTGAAGAAGCCAAATGACTAGTTACAGCTGGAACTGGATTCCCCAGAAAGGGACTGAACTCTTAAGTGTGAGCTGGCTGGAGGGCCGAGTCACTCAGCCAGATCAACAGAGGGTCTGAACAGCCACCAGGAGGAGGCAACCAAGCAGAAGGCCCAGCAATGCTGCACCCAACCATGAGAGGGCACCAGCTGGTGAGTCACCTCTATACACATGGGGCTTACTCTGGGGTAGGAACCTATAAAATCAGTAGTTTTAACTTTATTTCTTATGCACATGACATAAATGTAACATGTAGGGAACAAAGAATTACAAAACAGTGAGCTACTTGCTAACACATGCATATTAAACATGTAGTAAATCACATCTATGTTAACTGTGCTCACTGGAAAAAGCCCACACTTACAAAGGCTGCTGTCTGAGCGTCTGAAGCTTATTCCAATACTTCTGTCGGAACTTTTCTGCTCGCTCAGCTGCATCAATAGAATCTGGCTGACTGGCCACAGCACGTTTCACTACCTGACAGAGAAACAGGGAGGCTGGATTAGAGATGCCAAATGCATTACCCATCATATGAGGGTAGAAGGCAACAGTCTCAATGGCTGAAGTTCAGGCTTGAAAATATTTGTTCTGCCTTCTGTAATGTTCGGTGCCCCCATGCCAACCCCAAAGAAGTTTAGACCTGAGGTTTTTCCCCCAGATTCAAGTCGTAGGGTGAAGGATATGCATTCAGAGGAAAGAGTCATCTAAAAATAAGTGCTTACTATTGTTTGACTAATTTAGGTAGATACATCCCAAAAGCTAGAAGCATCTGGTACAACATTCTACCAGTCTGCTACAATAAGTTCAAATCATCTGCTCTTTAGTTAACATGGGGTTTAGGTAACTCTTTTTATAGCTAATACATTCTTTGGATGGGTTTGCGTACTATGGCTACAGGAATTCAGGAGTGATTTATAAACACAGAATCAGTTAAGAGTAGGACAGTCATGTGAATCATTTAAGTTAGGCCAAACCATATTCATCTGATTCACACCAGTAGTTCCACTGCAATCAGTGGGACTGCTTAAAAGAATAAGGAGAGCAGGATCTGGTCCTTTAGGCATTACCATCTTTGCCCCCTCGTGTGTGTGTGTGTGTTTAAACCGGGAGCATACAGTGGAATTTAAATAAAATGCTTTGAAAACTGTTCAAAAAAAGGTCACAAGAAAATAAAGTAAATCCACTATGCTGAGGTAAGAGTGTCCAGAGGACTTCCACCAATGCACCTATAGGATTTGCAAGAGGGGAAGGCTTCATTCATCCATAAGTGTAACTGTGTGCTCAGGTTAGCAGTCTGAGCTCATCCATGTCAGCCCACAGAAAAATCTATTTGCCAAATCATGAAAATGCTTAGATACACTATTGCATCATGATCCTTACCCCATCCAAAGCCTCCTCAAAGCAAGTGAGCCAATATTTCCTGGCCATGGCATCATCAGTGAGGTCAACAGTGTCAGGGATGTACGTGGATGGGTCCTTTAGCAAGGGCAGGTTAACAAGCGGTCGCTCCAACCGGTCCATTTCGAACATGTCAAACTGGGAAGTGATGGGAAAAATAAAGGTATTAGACTTCCCAATTAAACTAACTCAAACAGGCTGGTCCAGTAAGATTGATTTGTAATGGGACTAGCCAACAGTAGTTACAACTTAGTGGACAGCTGCATTAGTGTGCATAGAGTATAGTAAAGAATGTTTCCACCATTGTCAAAGCTTTGCCTTGACATCTTAGGAGTTTTTCATTTAAAAAAAGCTTCTAGTAATCCCCCTATTTCTTTCCCCTTCCCACAAGTTTCCTGATGAAACAAGAGGTGGGATCATTCTGAAGGAGTATTTGAGCACACATTTTCCCCTCCATTTCAGTTCACACATTCCTGTTTGCTGCCCTTCCCCCAGAGCCCTTAAAACAACCTTTAGGGTCAAATGTTTCCTATAAGTTTAAGGACAGGCAACACGCACACACAGTTAGTTCTACCTGTACAAATATTCTGCTGCATATTTTAAAAAAACCTAGTAAAGTGCATAGATTTATTTTTGCAAATGAAACTGCATATTTTGCACACAGTTACCTGTTGTCACCTACATATATGTACAACTTAGATACCTTTACATTTTTGCCCAGTCAGATAAGAGCTAGGAAGGTTAGAAACTGAGCACTCAAGTATTTCAGTGGTTTTACATACAGCCTCTGAGCACTATTCCTAGTGTGTATGCTACTCCTTATCTAGATACAGCAATAATCAACAAGAAGTTGACATTGATGGACCGTGGACAGCATCTCAGTGTGTGTGAATTCCCAAATTTTTTTTATTTAAATATTCTCCTAAAATGTTATCCAAGATTGAGTGCAAATCATACAAGTAAAGTGTTTTTTACTGCAAAATTAACATTGACTGCGGCTTCTTTACTAAAGAATCCTATCACCATTCCCTGGAGTGACAGGAAGAGTACACCACACACAGGCAGGTTTGCCACCTGTTGAGACTCAAGATCTTAGTATGACCATATGCTTGGACATTACTAGCATCTGAAATAGTTCAGTGTACTCCTTATACTGCTTTAGGCATTAGCTGTGGCTAAGGCTATAGAAGAAACACAAACACTGGGTTTTGCATGTTGAATTGAGGATCTGATTTTCACTTAGTTGGTTTTTAAAAGTTGACTTGCAAATGTTGGGCTCAGTTTTCAAGATACATTTTACCAACTGCACATGCACCACTGCGTGCACAACTGTTGGACTAATTTGCAACTCAAACCACTCTGGGTCTAAGTGGCCATCTATGTACACAACTGATTTGCATGTGCAGTCTCATTAACTGTGATGACAAGACTGACAGCCATCCAACTGGGTGTCAAACTTTCTGGGGGGAGGAAATCAGGCTACAAATTATTTACTTGGGATCTTGAACTATTATTTAAGATGGGGAGGTGTATGTGTGTAGGGAAAGTAGTTAAGAGTTTGATAGTTTTATTACAGTCCTGAAGTCCCATGAGGGTTCTAAATGATCTCTCAGGGAAGACAGCTTCTGGTCCTAGAAAGACAGTAACTTACCGTGCCACTCCTTGCACGTTGCATGGGGCAGAGATCGGGTGAAGTGCTCATAAGGCCAGAACTCCCAGCATAATTCTCTCCCCAACTGTACTCGTTGGGATCTGGAGGAACAAAGATGGAGGCCATAAACTGAAAGTAAGACTGTCTATACCACGAGTGATTTTAATGTCTATATACCTTTGTGTAGGTTTTAAATAAAGACAAATGCAAGGGAAAAGAGCCATGGAAATAACTTTTTTAAAAGTGCAGAGTTACTCAACCATCCAGTTAATTAGCAATTTGGGGCTTCTTATTTACTGAATTTGGGAAGGGGCAGAAACCCTATGTTTCAGAAATGATCATTACATCACTTTTTAATATAGTAAACCTTTTAAAAAAGGGTGGGGCGGGGGGAAAGAGAAGATGTTGTCAATTCCAGGAAGAAAAAAAACAAACATTTTCTCTTATCTCCAAGCCCCTATTTTTATTTCCAAACCTAGTACATCTTCACCTTTAAAGATATTAAAGCTCTTATTAAGAATGCATTGCAACCAATTAGTTTAATAAACTCTTTAAAGTTATTTCTAGGAAGAATTTGCTCTTTTAATAAATAGAAAAAATGCACTAGTCAGAGTGTGGGATATACAGCTACAGAAAAAGCATGCCTTGTGTAGCAGGGGATTCCTAGTTACTCTTCAGATCCACAGAACCTCTACCAATTTGCATAGCTTCTTAGTACCTTAGTTTTCCCTCTCTGTAAAATGGGTATGAAAAATGTCCTGCTTTACAGAAGTATTATGAGGCTTAATAATCTTTGCAAATGCAGAGATCGCTGGATAAGTAAGGAAGTTTTATTAACCCCAATCTGTCTGGTTCTGTTCCCACCCTAACACACAAACTGAGTGGCTTGTCAATACAGCAACCACAAATAGTGGTAACTAATCAGAGAGTGCCACACCACAGCTCTATACTCAGCAAAAGCAACCTGTAACAGAAGAATGCTAGGAGCAGACCTGTGCTCTTCAACTATTGAGGCGTTTTTATGGGCAAAAGAATGCAATTTAATAATTCCATTATTTCTACACTAGCACATTGGCCATATTCAGAAAATGTCCTCTCCAGAGAGGAGATAAATCAGAAGCCTGGATTTCCCTCTGCCTTTCGAGAGGAGGTTGCTCTTGGCACAGTCTCCGGGGGGAGGGGAGAGAGAATAAGCAAATCCTCCAGGCCCCTCAAAGTGGAGCAAGGAAATGGAGTAAACCGATCTCCCTGCCAGAAGAAAATAAAAGTGTTTACAAAATAAATCTGTGCTGTTAATGGCAAATGTATTTGATTAACCAATGATTTACATGCAGCCTCTTGAAAGAAGCTTGGAGTGACACTGACATTTTAGAACACTGCATATACAGAACATAGGGATGCTGTACTTACTGTCTTGTTCAGCTCCTTTTAAAAATGCCCCAATGGCTCCCAGGTAGCCTTCATGTCTCAGGAACAATGCCTGAACCTCTCCCTGCCACAATATGAAACATTGCATTTGGATGGCCCCTGATTGCTAACATGCACTTCGTCACTAATTTAATTTACACTTAAGTATAACACAGATAAACCAGCTAGAATATTTTATTGTATCCATGCTACATTCCAACACACTTCAATAATGTCAATGGCGCTGCAGGAGGCATGAAACGTCTCTTTTCAGCATGTGCTACTTACACCTACCAGCCCAGGATTATGAGGCAGCCAGGAAAGATGCAAGGAGGAATATGCGGTTTGTTCTAAGACTGAATAATCATGGAAGTGTAATTGGCCAGTGCTTCAGTACAGAAAGCTACTGCAACTTCCCAAGGAAACGTGCTGTTAATGTCAGGGCATTTGGCACATTCATTCATGTTTGGCAGTGCATCTCTCAGAACCATGACACTCGTTTCCTTCCTCTACTTCACTCCCTCTCGCATCACACTGGCTCACGACCCAAGAACACACTGGAATGTCCATGCAAATGGAAAGAGCAATACACCTGCCCACACACACACACTTTGTTAAACCAGTCAAGGAGATAGTCATTGTCAACACCAGAAAGCAAGACCATCCTCAACACAATGCAGGAATCTTAGAGTGCTAATGAGGTGTATCCATTATCCACCAAATCCCCTCACCTTCCTAGGCAATGAGAAATGTCGTGGAAAGGGGACAAAATCAGCTTCCCCCATAGAGGAGCTCCCAAAAGAACGTTAACATTTGCTTGGGGTATAGCAAAAGACCAGCACTGACTTCACAACTCACTTACACTAGTAGTTAAGGAGGAAACTAGCAGTTTCCTAAAGCTTGCAGCTAGTCTATAAAAAGGCATTGTAGGGGTATGACAGAGGGAGACCAGAGAGAAATTGAAAAAAGATCCAGAGATCCAACCCTGGAGAGTTGAGTTGAGAGTGAAAAATCTAAGCATCAATGCCTAGGGGGTCCAAATACCATTTAATTTATAAAGCCACCACACACTGGCAAACCAACATGTCTAAAACCAGCTCTTGGCTCTGGATTTCACCCCCACTCTCAGGTCACAAAACTTTGGAACTAGGGAAAGCCTCTGTAAAGGGGAAAGCTACCCTTTGAAATGATTTCAGATAGCTATTTTAGAAGGAATGGCAGTTGGTATTTTTTTAAAGCGGATAGCAGTTGCAGGTTTTATCACAGAAGAACAATCCCACACTGAATTTGACAAGGGACTGTGAAATTAACAAGAGGAATTGAATAATCATGGTAGCATGCAAGGAAGATGGAAAGGATCAATGCTGAGCAGCTACAGGACAACTGAGACTGTTAGAAAACCCACAGACAAGTACTCTGCATAACTGTTTGCAATTGATCTTTATAGCGGTACTTGACCTTTAGTAAAGGATGGCCCCAGTCAGTGGCCATTCATTATTAATAACCACATGTTACAGATTCACTGCATTACTTTGATCATGCTGCCAACTTGGTACATTTGAAAACAACTATGTTAAGGTCTTGCAGCAAATTGGGAAAGTTACCCAAGACTTGTTCTTGTGTTCCTGAGAGCTTAGTTTTTATTACCTTGGAGAAGAAGTTAATACTGTAGGTGATTGTGCGCATAGTGACTGGGTGACCCCGAATAAAGAATCCTCCAAAGTAAATTTTGTGTAGGTTATGGAGTTTAGCATAGAGGCAGGCAAGCTGTCCAATGTCATTACTGATCATGTGCAGTAAACTCTTTGCCATATCATCTTTAGAAAATTCTAAAGGAAAGAAATAAAAAAAAACCACATTAAAAATGGTTGAATCATGCCTAAGTGGACATTATTTTTAGGCAGACTGTGAGCAAAGTTCATCCCCAGGGTAGCTCCACTGGCTTCTTTAGACTAGAATAGGGATGAATTTGGCTTCAAGGAAGGAAGTTCAGCCCTATCATACACTGCTCATTTCCTGCTTGCATGGGGATTAACACGGCTAGTGGGGCTGGTCAGGAATTCTTCAGCAAAACATTTTTTCATTAGAAAATACTGACCAGTTGAAACAAACTGTGGGAAAGGGTAAGTTTCAATGAATTTTTTTTACTTAAAAAAATTGACAAACTTTGAAACTGTCAGTTTCTTTAGAAGGTTTCTAAATGAAAAGTTCTGTTTTTTCTGGTTCAAAAGGACTTTCAAAATTGAAGCTACTTATAGTAAACTTTTAAAGTATTTAAAAATAGAAATATTTCATTAATCCAAATCAACTTTTTTAGATTTTAGGTTTGTGAAAATTTCTCTTGCTCCTGATTGAAAAATCTGATTTTCACAGGATGGGGGAAAATAGTTTCCTGTCCAGCTCTAATAGCTGGTTTTATGGGATTAGAACTTTTTTTTTGTTTGAAAAATTATTGGAAGTCTCCAGGATAGAAAGCTAAATTGATAGCCAATAACTTTACTTTTATATAGTGATTTTCATTTCAAAGCACTCTAAGGGCTACACAGGATCACACATGTATGATGAGAGGAAATCTGTTAAGAAGGATAGTGTGGCTACTACCAGTTAAGTAGAGTGCCCTGGGATCTTTAACATCCTTGCAGGGAAACAGCATCACCTGAAAGGCCCTTATACAGTAAACTGCATGTAGTCAGTTTATGTACTTTAAAAGTAATGAGTGCCAAGCTAACCCTTCTGAGACTTCTAGATATCATGTTTCAAACCAGATAAGACCACAAAGCCATATGTGCAGCAAATCCTAAAACAGTTTAATATTTGGGACCTTCCCTCCTATAGCTCCAGCCATAAGACTCTTCATACAGTGCATTAGACTGTCACAACACACTGCTAGGTCCATTTGGGACTGGACTCAATTGATCTGCTAGTTCCCCAGTGCTGAAGAGGACAGATGTAGAACAAACTGTTTACCATCAGTTGTGCAGTTAAAGCACAAGGGACAGATTTTATAGGAGTTTACAGCAGAACAGGAAAGGAGGATCTTAAGCTAGCCTACTCCTTTGGAGACAGATACCAACCTAGTCTTCAGAGGGCCAGAAAGGACATGGTTGCAAGAACTCTGACGAATCAGGCCAATACAGACACTGGTCCTTATGAAGTCCCCACAACCTCACAAAATCCCATGACACAGGGAAATGGGTACTAGAGAAGTTGGTAACTACATTCTCATCCTTTCAGTATTTGAAAGTGTCTCAAATATTCACACACTCAGCATATTACAGTAAAATGGGAAACAGACAAAATATAGTATGATCTATACAGCAAATCTTGAGTAGACTCATCCCTCTGCCCTGTGTTGGTACCTTTATCTGCTGTGGCAGATTTCCCAAAGCTGCTAGCTATTAGATTTCCACTTAGCCCCAGTGTCTGGTAGGCCCCACCATACACATCTTTCACCAGCATGTCAACATTTGTATGCTGTCCCTTTGAAGCAAGCTGCAGCAATTCATCAAATTTCTGCGGAAGAAAAGCAAAGTGTTACTCCAGGTTTTCTGGATAATCTCGTCTGAATCTCAAACTTCTGCAGAACTCTTAGTAAGAGTAGTCATTCAACAAAACCAGCCCCCACCAACCAGGCATTCCTTGTATTTCAGATCACAGGGACTGACTCCCCAGCCTAATCTTAGAGCAGAGCTTCACAATCTCATACTGTAACCACTCCTCTCCAAATCAAGCCTCAGTTGACCATATGCGAGTAACTGGTTGAAAGATGTTCCCCCTCAAAGACTGGAAATGAGGAATGTGTGAGTGTCCTCCAAGTTTGTTGCTCGTAACCCATTAGGGTATTGCTGCTCTCTGGCAGAGAACTCTGTCCTAGACTAGCATGGTGCGAAACAAGACAAATATGCCACCTTTCACCCAAACAACTGCCATGAATGGCTCAGAATTCAAATAGGGTTGCACAGGCATATATAAATAGAATGTGACCCAGTATCCCTAGATACTTGGGATTCTATAATGTTTCAAGAAGCAGATTAGCAAAAAGCCTTAGCTCAGTATCCTTCACCTCACCCTGATTACAGGGATAACATGTTCCTAAGCAAATTGTAGTGAAGCTCATAAGAGCTACTCTGGATCAACTTCTTAATACTCAGCCATCTTTTCCATTCCTTCCCTTGTTACTAGGACTGCTGGTGTAGCCTAGCAACCTTTCAGGTATCAGCATGTATAGAATTCCAGCCAGAGCCTGCCACACAGGCAGTGCACCTATCCCCTACTCCGGAGGGGAGGCCAAGTGGGCTTAGTTATAGGATGAAGTGGGATTATGTCTCAGGTATTTTAGTTCCAAAAGTAAAGCTAAAAAAGAGGCCATCTGTCCAGCTAGAGAGTTATTAAAGGAAGCACCAAAATAAAATAAACCTAGCAGCAGACTAGTCCTGCCCCTCTGGGCTCCCCCACTGCTTACAGTTCAGCCGTAAACCCTGTTAGAAGTCTAGGCATGTTGCTCCTCCAAGTCCAGTAAAGGAGGACTTGTTGAGAAGGCTCCGAGACTAATAAATGTATCCGAAAAAACACTGCGAATATGGACTCTTCCCTTTGACCTTCCCCTGACAAGTTCCTGATATGTAACTCTCTCCTGTGTAACGAACATTCACAGTCACATGAATCTTGGGACACAGAAAAACCACTTGGTTTAAACGGTGTTGAGTTAAACACAGCAGCACCAGACTAAGCTGTGGATTGGCAATTGGCCTTCAGTTCTCTGAACGTACAAATCCCCTGAAATGCAACAGGAACTGAGCTACCCCTCTTGCCTCAGATATACTGCAATACTCAGGTGCTCTCGACTTTGCTGCTCTTCGGGACTTTAGACTGAAACTGAACCTGGAGATCAGATCTCAAGGTCTGAGCAGCTCATTCATGTTGGAACGCAGGGCACAGAAAATCAACAGGTAACATGGAGCAGACTGTTCTCAAACTGTACATGGTGAGGGAAAAGACTATTAAAGAATAAAAGGGAATTATACCACACCCACCCCCCGCACAATCCTAGAAGCTGGAAAATAAAAACCTCTATCCCAGGCAGTGTCAGCCTTTTGCCCACTTGACATGTATTTCTTTATTGCTTTGTCCCCTGTGTTTCTAATGGGGCTTTTTTTGGTGTATTGCCTGGATTTATGCACTAGTATCACAGCTCAGGGGCCCAGGTTGGTTGTTTAACAGCAGCAGCAGACACAACAGGGAACAAAAGAGATTTAATAGAGAATATAAAAATAAACTGCATAGTGCATTAATGACAATTTTAAAAAAAATTCTGTGGTGGAATAGTGGTTCTTAATGTGCAAGGTTAGAAATCGTCATTCTCCACCAGATTGGTTTTTCCTCTTTTCTAAAGAGGAACAACACAACTGAAGGCCTCTTAGTAGCACCCCTGTATTTCCCCATTCTACTTAAAGTGCAACTGGCAAATACCTTTGTTTTTGTGAGTAAAGCTCCGAGACCCCAGAAGGTTCCCCCTCCGATTGAACTCCCTCCAATCCATTCAAATTTGTCCCCCGTTTCCACCTATGAGTCAAACACAAGTTTATCAAATAAACAATCATGGATATAAGTATGAATTAATACACAACACACCTATAAACAGATTAACATATGGACTCCAGGCAATGGAACGGATGCACACAGTATGAATAAATGCTGTCAACAGGGCAGCTCTTAATGATCTAAATACCAGGTGTGAAACATATGGACTCCATGGAACTACACGATCCAATCTCAGTAGGATCCATTTAGCCCTTTATCTTTAGATACAGACTTGCTGCATGAAATTCAGTTTATGGTCTTCAGGATGACTCCTTAGAAGTCAGAAGTCCTTTCTGCTCTATGGACAAACCAACATCTCACAGTATCTGACATAAGAGTAGGCCAAATTTCCCTCCCTTTTTCTCCCCACATGTTCAGTGTGCCAGCTGTCCACTTGGCTGCCACACTCCAACAGAGGTGGCAGCATTTCAATGGCAAAATTCTCTTATGTAAAGAATTTGTAGCATCCTTGTCTTTAGATTGTAAGAACTGGGTATGTCTGCGCTGCAATACAGTACCTGCAGCTGGGCCAAGTCAGCTGACTCAGGCTCATGGGACTCGGGCTGCAGGGCTATAGAATTGCAGTGTAGCTGTTTGGGCTCCAACCCGATGACATGGGCCAGCCACTAGTATCGTATTGCAATGTAGACCTACCCACTGTGTCTAACATGTTTGTACAGATCACAGCACAATCTTAATTGAGGCCTTTGGGTACTTCTACCACAATAGTTACAAAAATATAAGAAGTTATCTGTAAGCAGAGATTCCTTGTCTTGGTTACATATCCAAGTTAGACTTTGAAATCCTATATTGCTCCTATAATCTCTCACTCTGTATCTGGCCCACTGGTTACCATATAGCTTTTTATTTAACCCAGGGCGCTTAGAGATTCACTCTACAGAACTACAGATGTGCTTTTATAGAAAGAGTTGCTTTAATGGATTGACCGTAATTTTAACCACTACAGATGTGCATGGGATGGTTACTAGATTTAATTTAGAGGATATTAACTATGACAACACAACCCTTGTCACATGTTGAGAGTTGGAAACTGTTAGTCACTAACACAATGTACAGTGCTTTTGATCATAACCAGTCCTCTAAAACTTCTGAAGCAGGCAAGCATTGCCACCCCCATACCCACTTTCTATACTGAGAAGTTCAGGCAAAGAAGTTAGAAGCAGGTATTCTTATTCTGCTCAGAGCATCCATCTCAAGGCTGAAGGCTTATCTACACTAGAAATGCTACAGCAGTGCAACTATGCTGCTGCAGTGCTTCAGTGTAAACACTACCTACACTGACAGGAGGGGGTACTCTCATCAGCAAAGGTAATCCAGCTCACCCCAGAGACACAACAATGAGGATGTGATTTCCCAGCATGGACCAGCCCTAAGCTTTTATTCACAAGTGGCTGCCAAAAGTGTTGTATGATTTTTTTTTATTATGTCATTTGCAGCTATTACACTAGCCTCTTTAACCACAGCCTTATCCAATTAAAAGGGGACAGATGGTAGTCCAGGGGAAAAGCAGGTAAAGCTTATATTAAGAAATGGAAGTCAACAAGTGCAGTTTTGTTTTTTGTTTAAAATTTGGTATCAACCCAGAAAGGAAACAAATGTCAATCTGACAGCCTTACATGTAGATCTAGATGACTACCGTTCACCAGTTTGAGAGGACACACACACACACACACACACACACACACACACACACACACACACACACACACACACAGAAATAGTCTAATGGCTTACTCACCTTCACTATAGAAACCCCAGAGCCAATATTGACTAGCAAATAAGGGAAAATATTTGGATGATTTGTCTGAAATCGGAATTCAGTATCTGAATCTTTCTGGTATGCAAACACCTCATGGGGTATATTTTTTAACACAAAGTTACACCCTTTAATTAGGCAAGTCATTACATCTTCTTTATCCACCCTGAAGAGAAAACACACACACACTTATAAACAGAATAATCCTAAAGACAATATGCCCTTTTAAAATTACCTTTTTTCACACAAATCCAACAACAAGTAAAAAGCAACACTTGGCAGGAAAATAGAAATCAACAATAATTTTTAATGGCTTATGATTTTGGACACAGACTAAGTAGATTTGTTATGTACAGAAAAATATTGACATGAGAAAATACAATAGTTACAGGCTAAAGATTCCAGAGCTTTGCAATTCCTGTTATTAAAGAACTGATAGCATTTATATAGAGCTTCAAATTTTTATTCCACTGTGATAGGTATTCCAGAGATAGGAATGATAGCTTCGATAGGAACTCTCCTCACAATGAATCCAAAGCACTTTAGAAACTGATAGAGAATCACTTGCCCACCACTGAAATGCAGCCACCTCTGAGATAATCAAACTGTCTAACATCAGAGTCACACTACCCAGTGTTTAAGACACAAAGGTATGATTACCACTTGCAGCTGAAACTGCAGGGAGAGTTTTAGGGAAACAGAATATACTAACTGTGCTGGAGTTTAGCCAGGACCCTGAGATTAAGACCCCTATTGTGTCAAACTGTTAGATCTTTAGTGACCTTAGTTACTTGCTAACTGAAAGAGGGCATGTATGGCAGCACAGCACACCCTACCAACATGCTGGGGAAATTCAGTACCAATACAGAGGGAGAAGTATCTCCTACTGAATTACAATCACATCATCTAGCACTTACTTGTTCCTTGATCAGAGGGGTAGCCGTGTTAGTCTGGATCTGTAAAAGCAGCAAAGAGTCCTGTGGCACCTTATAGACTAACAGATGTATTGGAGCATAAGCTTTTGTGGGTGAATACCCACTTCATTGGATGTATTCATCCACGAAAGCTCATGCTCCAATATGTCTGTCAGTCTATAAGGTGCCACAGGACTCTTTGCTGCTTGTTCCTTGATGTCACCCATTCAAGCCCAGCCTTGCTAAGCTTATAAGGCCCTAGAAGATTAGGTAGTAGTTGGAGATATACCAATCTCCTAGAACTGGAAGGGACCTTGAAAGGTCATCAAGTCCAGCTCCCTGCCTTCACTAGCAGGACCAATTTTTGCCCCAGATCCCTAAGTAGCCCCCTCAAGGATTGAACTCACAACCCTGGGTTTAGCAGGCCAATGCTCAAACCACTGAGCTATCCCTCCCCCCACATAAGGCTGCAGTCTAACATTTACTATTGACAGAATTTTAATCTTTCAACAAGAGGAGTTATCCCCTAATGAGTGTCAACCAGTTTCCACTTACTTCAGTCCAAGCTTCTTCTCAATAAGGTCTTTGAATTTGTAGGCACCACCCCCTGTGGCTTTGAGCACTTTAGTTTCTGTGTTGACAAGATGGTCTTTAATGAAATCTAAGCAGGTTTCAATGTAAGTGTTCTCAAATTTAATGAAGTGCAGTCGAGCTGTGATCTCCTCTTGAACTGTGATTTCATATGGAGATTCATGTTCTATGTCCTAAAAAATTCAGAGTAAGGATTTCTTTTTTTTCTGAGAAGTAGAGTTAGTTACTTAGGGCTTGGCTACACTTACAAATTTGCAGCGCTGCAGCAGGGTGTGAAAACACACCCTCTCCAGCGCTGCAAATTGCGGCGCTGCAAAGCGCCAGTGTGGCTTTCTCCCAGCGCTGGCGCTTTGACTACACTTAGCGCTTCAAAGCGCTGCCGTGGCAGCGCTTTGAAGTGTAAGTGTAGCCAAAGCCTCAGTAAGCTAGTGAATATTTCCATTTGTATTTTCTATGCATGCAACTACCTTCTGGCTACCAAAACCTCCCCACGAATACCCTCAATTTTCTTCACATAATATGATTTTAATACACACTAATCCATAGAGAATGCCCATTCCTTTATCTTTGCACAGGCATAGACAGAAAGCACCAGTGTACCAGACAGAACTTGTGTTTAGGACTGACTCCCCTCCCACACTTCAGCAGTCTTACATTTTGTATATAAGATGGTGACCTTGATGTTGCATACATCAGCTGCATAGAGTCAAGCATTCCTTAATTCCCAAGCCCATGAAGAGTACAGTATGTATTGAGCCAATGTTCATACATGAGAGCCAACACCAGGGACTTGAAATTTGTGTCAGGAATGTGTTTTTTTGTCATCCTTGTGAAAATATGTCCAAATTATCACTCGCGGGGGGGGGGGGGGGGATCAAACGAGGCAGAGGTCATGTGAAAAAAATAGTCTTGGATTATGTGATCACATACTATCATAATGCACATCCAGAAGGTGGACAGTTAAGGTTGCCTGTGCAACCTCAAATCTGGCATTTCCTAACTTTTGAGTGCTTGACTTAGAAGCCTTACCATCCTTTTAACAAGTTTGTTGTGTTTGCATGATGAGTCTTCTTCATGCAAGCTTGGAACTAGAACTGTAATAAGCTTCCACAATGAAATATGAGAGTCAGTTGGCCAAACAGGACCAAATGGTTGTTTCACCAGAGATACTGAATTAAACTCTATAGGTGTGAACAAAAACAAGGGTCTCACACACACTTTTAACCTGAAATGCAAATATCTACAAGCAGTTAGGTGCACACTCAAAACTTCCCGCATTACAAGATATAATGCAGGACAACAGTAATTGATAATTTAAGCTCTCAAGTAGGACAATTGCCCTGGAATTCCCTTCTTGACCCCCAGCTGCCTGACTTCCACCCATTCTCAAAATCCACTTCAAGATGACAAACTTAGACATGTTAGGCTTGTTTTTCATTTCAGATACTGTACATACATTACTCACCCAAGTGAGCACACAACCTTACTGTCATTACCTACAATTCTTCCTTGTGCTAAGCCTCTCATTTTGTTTTTAAACACCTCTTAATTTAGGGTGCAAACTTGTAAGCCCTTACTACAGTGCTTCAGGTCAATGGGACTCCTCACAGTAGGAACCATTAAGGGTTTGCAGGATTGGACTCTAATACTATGAGCAACTCATGGCAAGAGTTGTGCTCTGAAGTACCGTGCACATCTAAAGTGCTATATAATTAATAGATATACCTGGTGCCATCTGAAAATTGATATTATGGAAAATGCCCTGTGTTTCAAATTTCCATTTTTTTTTCTTCTCGTGACTGCACACATTAGCAGTTCTGGTTTGCTATATAATGTAATTCTTACCTTTCCGGAATGATCAAAAGATCTCACTCTTGCTACTTTATGCTGCACAGTTGAATAATAAGCCAACTTGGTTAACGACCCACCTGTTATCAAAAACAAGACATCATGCATCTCAGATTCAAGGTCAGACAGAATTTAGATCCTTCAGAGTATTAGTTACCTAGCACAGTTTTAAGAATGGCTTGGCTTCAAACAGAGCTAATTAGGTGAAGCTCTTTATTCAGTGAGCCAAAGAACAGTCATTTGGGGACTGTCTTGGCATAGCTAGACCCAGATGCATTGTTTGAAGGTGGAGGCTCCACAGGAGGCACTCAAGCCCAACTGATGCTGGGGTGGCTGAAGATGAACAGAGGTCATGAGTTCATTTCCTAGTTACCTCACAGTATGCATGTAAGCAGACTACTTGCTTGAGTAAGGGCTATTCAGGTGATTAAGGGTTTGCAGCATCGGAATCTTAACCTCCAGCCCCTCCAAAATAGCTAAACTAGGCAGGGAAGGTGCTCAAGGCCATGAGGTGAGAGCATATCAGGGCAGGATTATAACTATGCCTGAGCTTCAAAGCTCTAAGGAGGGGTAGGGATGGGAGGGAAAAGTCACACATCCACTGCTTATCTTTGTTAAGCTTGTTTAAGAAATGCCTAAAATCCTGCACGTTTTAACAAACTTGATTAATAGGTTTGCCATGTTTGTTGTACATGAGGCATATTGCTCAAACAACAAAGTTTCACTTGAAACACTGAAGTAAACATTAAGTAATCTTCAAGGACACATTGCAAAAAGTCTCTGCTTCTATTAAAATAAAGGAATTTAAATGCTGAATAACGACATCGCTGAGGGATTATTCTTGGCTTCAAAACTGATCAACATCCTAAAAGGAACAAGCTGCATGAAGCACCAAAGGCAATGAAAACCAGACCCTTTTCCAGGCAGCTGGATATTTTTATGGGGCCAAAACCGGAAGTCCTTACACAGGCAAAAAACCCACTAATTTTCAGTGAGTCACTAAGAATTTTGCTCAACTAGAAACTGAATAAAAACTTCAGCTTTTGGCCCAGAGGCTTCCCCAAAGTCTGCCAGGCAGTGGAGGTCACAAACTTCTGGCGACCACAACACCAGTCTTTCCTCCAAAGCATCAGCTTGCATGCCTAGAGATCCTAAATGCCTGATTCTCCTCTCAGCTAGACCAGTGCACACCAAGTCACTCCACTGAAGTCAACAGAGTTAAACTGATGTAAGACTAGCGCTAATGTAGGCAGAGACTCAGTCTCCGAAGCTCAGATTTCTAAAGGTATTTAGGCATCGCTCTGCACAGTATTGCAAAGCTTAAGTCACTCGTGAAAATGGGACTTAGGCCCTGCGACACTGAGTGATTCAACCCCTTAAACATCTGGGTCCGAGTGATTCACTGACAGACTCATTAGGGATATTAGATTTGAAAAATTTACATGTAATGCATGAGCAGTAAGTGTTCAAGGAACTTGTCTTACCCAAGGATTCCCCACCCAAAGCTCATCTCACTCTAGCCCTTTTCTATGAAACTGCATATTTTAAATAGTGAGTTTAAATGAATAGTGATGATGAATAGTGGCCTGACAATCCAGGATGTCTTATCTACTTAGCCACAGAACAAATACAGCATAGACAGTGACTGTACCAGCTTCCCCTGAGATGCCTTGCCAGGGGAACTACGTATATGTATCCATGCAGCCCTTGGCCTCCATTCTGAAAGTGCAACACCACAAACTCATTTCACTTAGGCAAAAAAAACAGTTCTGCTGATGCTAACTGTTGGTTTTCCTCAGTCAAGTTTAGATTTGACCCTAGAAGCAGAAAGCTTCTTTCCCCCATGAAATAAAACCCCTTAGCACAGCCAGGCTCTCTACCTGAGGTAATGAAATCAAGCTTTCAAACTGAATGTGATCATTTTTAAGGTTGTACATCATGAATTATGACTTCGCTAGACAGAGTATTAAACGACTAAAAAACCAAAGCTTTTAAACTAACAAGTATCCAAGCCATTTTTGCCAACAGTTTATAGAACTGCATTAAAGGCCAATATAATTACAAAGAGATGTTCTTAGAAAAGTACTTGTTCAATCTAACTATTTTATAACTGCCAAAATAATTTAAGACTACTTGTTTTACAATAATAATTTCTTAAGGCTGTTGATTAGAATGTCGTAAGTGCTTGTTGCTTTGCATTACATAGAAATACTTTGACAGGCACATTACAAATATGCTTTCACATGAAACCTGTTTCTCTTGCTTTAGTTGATTACGTTTCCAGTATTTAGTGCGGTTGTCATCCAGAACATGGGAAACACTTTACTTCATACAAGTAAAAATGGTGCTTTCAAAAGGGTTTGCTTCAAACCCATCAGTAAATGTGAAATAAACAATGTGTAGACTTCAGTTCACCTTTAAGGCTTCTTGGTTATCTAACACACATTCTTGCACTGAGCAAAGACAACCTTCTTGCTATTCTATTTCTCCAGTCCCATCCCATACAGGGATTACCCACTCTGACGACCACACACACACACACACACACACACACACACACACACACACACACACACACACACACACACACACACACACACACACACACACACACACACACACACACACACACACACACACACACACACAGCTACTAGACCTGCCAAAAGGTTACAAATGTATCTAGAATGAGCTACTACTGAAACAGGTAAAGAGCTCACTCTTCCTACCATCATGTAAAAACAAACCCTTACCAACAGTCTTGCTTTAAGCTCTGTAACTGGAATTCATATTTCTGAATTCCTTTTCTCAACAGCCTGATCACTAAGAGGATTTTTGGTAAGCTGATTGTCTTCAAAATGGATCAGCATTGCCTATGCCCCAAGAAACCGAGCATCACCAAGAACACACACGCAACCAAAATCTGAGCAGTGACTGGAAGTGAGTTTTTAAAATCCTTTAGCCACCACTGTACTAGCACATCTGTTTCCTTCATAATTTTCTTTTAGCGTCTGACTTTTGGACAGATGTTAATTTACAGGAGCCAATGCCCAAAAGCCTCTGGGCAATTTGAGAGGAAAATAAACCCCTATATTAACCACAAGTAGAAAATATAATTTAAAAGGTATTATGGGCTACACATCGCATAACTCACTCCCTCCACCACCCACACCTACATACAAAGAAACACATCTTGAACCTTGCACTGAAAGATGCCAGGGATATGCTGTAGCCAACACAGGGAAAAGCATCCAAAATCACAGATTCTGAAGGAAGATAGTGCCTCCTCTCCTCTTAGAACAGAGCCTAGGAGGATTCTAGGTCTCGTGCTGCTGTTTTGCAAATAACTATGCAATTAATTCTCCACCTTATGTCCCCTCACCAAATAGCTGGATCGGTGTCCCCTTATTAAGAGCTGCATTTCTCTTAGAAAACATACAATGCACTCTTATGGTCCACAGCAGTGTTCCGGATGCTGAATTGCCAAATCTCTGACACAGCCTGTGATTTTTTTCCAAACTCCAAGTGAAAATCTGTATGCACTAAACCATATCATACTGCTTCACTAACTGATTCCTGGACTGCACACATTCCATTGGTAAATTCAGTGTCATACTACCGCAAACTAAAATTTGCAGCACTAAACATTTGTAATCTAGGCAAATGAGGAAAGTGGGTTTTTTGTTTATTTTTTTTTTTAAAAGAAGTGGTACAGAGGCGACACTGAGTTCCAGATAGATTAAGCAGCATATGATGGTCAATTCCATAAGACCAATGATGACCATCTATGGTAACAAAAGCAGTGAAACTTAATAACCCTCAGACCTTCTGAGATCCCATTCTGATGCATCAGCTGAAACGGTCACTTCCAGTTGATAAGAAAATAATTTTACCCTTCTCCTAATTTTGAACTTCAAAAAAGAAATTCAGAGGTCAACACAAGCTTGATGGATCTCTGCTGAGAAGGTACACTTACCTTCCCAACCTCTAAAAATAGGGAAATACAAGAGATAGGGATGCTCTGAAATTAAAGTGGTGTTTGTAAAGCACTTTGAGATCCCTAGATGAAAGGAACTACAGAAGTAGAGAGTTATTTCTTGATATCTATCTTGCACTGGAATTCCCTATCTAGCTAAATTGCTTTTAGCTTTATTTTCCCAGTTTGTAAAGACTTAAAAACCTGTGTTGGACACCCACTGTGCCTGGGGTTTATCGCTAACCCACTGCTTTAATTCTATTCTGACCCACTGAAAGGTAACACTAATTTATTGTTTACTGAATAGGGACTAAAATTAAAGAATAAATAACTGTCCCCTTCAGAGGAATTACAAAGGGTGATCAGTTGCTAATACACCCCTGTCCCTCTTCCCTTCCATCTACATACCGCCCCCCCCACACCCATGTGATTAGTCTGCAGTTCTAGACAGTTTCAATTCAGGGTCTGCATTTGACATTAACTTCAAATCTAATGGGGAGGGGGAAAGCGTTGCTTAATAAAGAACTCCAAACAACTTAACTGACTTGTAACAGTTGGAACAATAAGAGGGGAAATGCAAATGGTCCAATTCCACTCTCCTAGACTTCTATGAAAGCAGCACGAGTGGTCCCTACTACAAGCAGGATTTTGACCCTGAGCTGCTTCACTTGCACCTAGAGGAGTATCTTGCCTCCCTTTGTGCCATTCTTGCAGTGATCAAATGCTGGCAAGGAATATGAAAAGCTGGGGGAAATCTATCCCTTCAGCCTCTCTGTTCCCTGGCATAAAGGTTCAACATTGTTCCAACATGAAACATAGTAGTTTCATCTTCCCATTTAAGTTTTCATTTTTTGATTATATTGTGACATGCTATGCACCTTGGTTCAAGATGTCAAGACCTTTGTGTATATGCCCATTAGGGTTTCACCAGTGCATACTGGTACTTTCACAGAGGAAAAATCCCATCTCCCTGGGTGGCTGTGGGAAATGCACACACATCCAGCAGTCAGCTGTCAATATTGATAGGCTATTGGCACCCTATAAGTTCAGAAATTAGCCCTCCCTCCACCATCACCCCCACAGTCCTTACATTCTCCCTAAAGCAAGGGGAGGGGGAAAGCAGGAGGAACATCATGGAAAACACACATAGCTAACAATACTACATCTTTCTCCTGAATGGGGGGGTGTTTGTTTTTTTGAGGGGGTGGGTGGAAGACAACAGCCTCAGAGTTTGTCTACAATGTAAGCTCAGGGTTAGTACAACTCATGTTAGCAGACCCTAGGGTTGTTAACCTAGGTTTTCAGTATGTACACTCATTTATAATCTGAGGTTAGGAATAGTTGAACCCTTAGCTCAACCTGGGGCTCCAGCATCTACACTCACTGCCTTATGCGGCCCAGAGTTCAACCAGGCATATCCCAGACTTCCTAGCACTCTCTCAAAATGTGACCGCTCTAGCCCTTTGGTTGTGATGCAGGAGGGGAAAACTTGATGGGCCTGAGGACAAAGGAAGTCAGCCCATGGGATTGTCAAATAAATTTGATGGACTCCCAGAGCACAAGTCCAGAGGGGCTGCATCTACACTGAAAAGCAACAGGGCTTGAACCCAGGGTCCCAGTGTGGGAGACTGGGGCCGAGCCCTGGGTTAACATGATGTGTGTAGATGGGGGGAGGGGATTAGGCTTGAGCCTAAATTTGAGCCCTGGGTTTACGCTGTAGTGTAGACATTGTCAGAGAGTCTTGCTGCAGCAAGCTACTCCACGGGGCTAAGGTTTGAACAGACCCCACAACTAAGCGGGGGACTGAATGCACCTCCATGTAAGGGGGGGGGTCTCATACCCTCCCATTCGCTGCTGAGTGGCATCCCTCCCCCACACCCCAAATTCTGCCTCCCTAATCGTGGATGCTGAGGCAACCCTGCCCCCCCCTCCGAGGGGCTAACCCCCTTCAGTCTTCTGCCTTGCTGAGCCTTCCCTCAAAGGGGTCCATTCCCTAGTCCCCTCCCCGGGGTCACCCCCTCCTGCCCCCTTTAATCGCCCCCTCAATCGGGTCCACCCCCCTCTGCTAGGCTGGCCCCTCCAGCCTGTTTACCACCCCGGCCAGCCCGTTAGCCGCCCCCGGCGGCATGCTGGGATTCGTAGTTCTACCGCCCGCCCTCCGCCTCGCCCCGGGAGAGCCTCTGGACCACAACTCCCATCATGTCCCGCTCCGCCAGCCCCCCGCGGCGCACGCCGGGAGCCGTAGTCCGTCTCCCGCTCCAGGCAGTGCGCGCCGCGCCCAGCGGGACTGCATTTCCCAGCGTGCCCCGCGCGCCACTTAGCTGCCCGTCCCGGCGGTTTCCCTGAGCGGAGAGAGCCGCCACCCGCCCTCGACCGCTGCCGCCCCTGAGGCGCCCGTCCGGTTACCGATGTCTATGGCGAAGCACTTGGCGTTCTCCAGGTTGCGGAAGATCTCGTCAGGCGGGAGAGTGATGCTCTTGTCCAGGCTGCTGTCACCGCCGCTGCTGGTACCTCGCCCGCCCCGCTCCGCCATTTTGAACGCCACCCACCCCCTTGCCTGGCCTCATCGGCATGCAAATATATGCGCATATTTTTACATATTAATCTGATATAATGCATATATTATACAAATGAGGTCGGGCTTGGGCTCCCTTAAGCGTTGCTAGTATTCAGCCTTTTTGCCCGGGGAGGGGTGTGAGAGGGTGGATCGTAGCCCCATTTTATCTGCGACCGACAAAGTTATGGGGGGAGGGGGTGGAACTGGGCTCCATATTTTTTACCTTACAAAGTTATTGGTAGGTTGGATCTTCATCCCAAGTAATCTCCCCCCCTCCCAATTACAGGGATCTAGATCTATGGTCTACAAGGTTATAGGTGGGTGAGGGTCTGGATTCATTTTTATTTGCACCTGAGAGTTGCAGAGGGGCTTGCATCTGGCCCCATTTTATCCACAGCGTTACTGAATAGTGGGGTGGGGAGTTTGGGGGATTTGTGTTCCATTCATCTGAAGTCCCAAAGTTATTGAGGGGAAAAGGCACATTGATACAAATAATCTCAGTTTGCCTCGTCTCTAACATAGCATCATCATCTATTAGCAATGATACTTTCTATGGGATCTCTCATCCAAGGATCTCAAAGTACCTTATGATCATAAATTGTTGTTAATACTAGTACACTATAATATCCTGCACTTAACAGTAGATCATCCCAAATAAATACTCGTAGTTTGCAGATCCTCCCTGCTCTTGAGTGAGTTCATACCCCTGCTCCATTTTTGGTGAGAGAAAAGGAGATTTTTCCAGGTATTGCACAAAAAATTGAGGACAAATGATTGCTAATGGATTCAGTAACACATTTTTTTTTATATCTAATCTGAAGACCCCAAACTCACCCAAATGAGCAAGGTATTGCAACTTTCAGTAGTCTTGCTGTTTCATACTGACACAGTGCTTGAACTGGGCCACAGGGTGGCATAGCACAGCTGGAGGTTACAGTGCTGCTTGTGCAGCAAACATCACATGATCCCTCCCTGAAAACGTATAAGTCAAAACCGAGAGATGGTTCACTGTAGGTAAAGAAGATGGGAGTTGTTGGAAGATATAGTCAGAGTCAAACAAAAGTCTCCCCCTGTCATAAACTAGCAATAGGGCAAACAACAAGCGAAGTGGCAATACATAGAGCTTACGGCTGGAAACTCCAACAATTGAGATATTTATACAGGACTAGACAAAATACTAGCAAATGTGCTGTAGGAGACACATTAGATGAGACCTGACAGACCTCTAATTTCTGTGATTCTAGCTGGGATACATTCCCTTACTGCAAACACCATTTTCTAGCTCCTTTCCTATATGCTTCTGCATTCTCAGGTAAAACATTTGCATTAACAAATATGAGGTAAAGGCAGGTTGGTGTGGAATGGAGATACATTTGGGTTTAACTGAAGTGAGGGAGAGTTAAGGGTTATCATCCACTTAATAGCTCCCAGTATTCCTTTTTCTCTGAATAAAGGGATACCTTGTTGGCCTAACATATAGTTTGAGTTTTGTAGCCTCTAATTTTCCCACTCTGTGGCCCTAATACTGCTCCCATTCACATCAGTGTTACGGGTTCAAGCCCCATATATATTGGCTTTTCCCCGCAAGGATGAATTAAGTAGCTAAAAATATTTCTGCTTTATGTGGAAAACCATTTGGATCTAAATTTCGCTGCATGTCTTACTAGTAACTGTTACTGCCCCACATCTATTTAATATATAAAAAGAAGGGAATTAAACATTAAGTACCTAGCAAAGTTTATTTTCACTTGGGAAGTTATTTCTTCCTTACTTGAAATGGATTATCTGCTTCTAAAACAATGGCCCTCATTTTTCTCATTCATAGATACATCAGAGCCACCCTGGACCTATCAGGCTGAATATGGGACTGAGACCCAAGAACTACTGAGTTAAATCCAGCTGTGACACTCACCTTTTCTGTGATGTTGGGTAAGTCACTTGGGTCTAAGTGTCTAATGATGTTTGGTTGCCTTCATTTTTTGGGAATGATTTCTGAACGTGCTGAGCGCTCACAGCTCCAGTTGAAGTCAGCGAAGCTGTGTATACTGTATTTATCACCTTGGAAAATCAGGTCTTAGACGTCTGAAGTTGGGCATCTGAAGATTAGAGAATTGTTTGGAATATTTGTACTTTAAGCTCTGTCTCAGTTCTTCTAGATCTAAAGTGGGAATCGTAATATGTAAGGGCTTCATATTATTGTTGGATGTCTGCCAGGTGTTTGATTTTGTTTGTTAAAGGGGTATATCTAGTGTGTGAATAAGAAGCCGCAAAAGGATCAGTTAAAAGTACAGTACTAAAGTTAAGTGTCTCAGTCTTTGAACTAATTTGTGAGCAGCCTTGTTAAATGAATGAGATCTATGAGAAGTCTGCTATAGAATCATTTATTCGACTCTTAGCGAGGGCTTTGCTTTCCCCTCACTGTCTCCTGGCACAGGCTTAACAATACAGGGATACCAGCCAGGCAGACACCTCTGAATTAAAGAAATCCTGACTCTGGATAGTGAGTGAGGATGAGCATGTTGCTGCAATATAGAATGTGAGTGCTTGATCCTGCAAACCCTTACTCGCAGCAGAGGAAGGCTGACTATGGCTCCTTCTGGATCTTGTCAGTACCATTCTGTATGTTAATCAATAGGAGTCATTCAAATTACAGTGCCTCAGACCAAACTTGGCAAACCTGGGTTGCTCCATAGCTGAACTGTGATCTTTGTGTATCTATTGTGAGGTCTCCTATGTCAGTTCTTTAAACAGCACTATCCTGTGAAGCCTCTGTCAAAGGGGCATCAGTTAGGGATTTCTACACAGGAGAGAATGACTTGCTGCATATAGATTCAGTAATCAGATTTTATTTTAACACTGTGCAAAGTTTCTGCAACTTTTGAAATTCAAAATGGTTTCAAACACAGATCATACAATCAGTTCACCTGACACAAACACATCACAGCATCCTCTGAGGATTATAGTGAATAGACTATCTCCCATAACATTATGGTACCAAAAATGTAAATATAACTTGTACGGTTGCCTTTCATGAAAGACTTTTGCTAAATATTTCTCGTAAAACCGACAACACAAGCCGATACTTTCCTTCCTATGAGGATACAAAACAAGTTACTGCCTTTATAAAAGGCATTGCATATGCTGAACATAAGAAACAATACTCTGCTTTTGAGAGTAGTACATCCTGAAGAATCCCCTCTACATAGCTTGAGTTACAGTGTAACATTTTTCCAAGTACACTCAATAAACTCTATAAACATTATAGAACCCCTTACAGCAACAACATGAGAGCCAGATTTTCAAAGGTGCCCACTAAGATTGGATGCGCACCTTGTGATTCATAAGACATTGATTTTTCACAAGTTTTGACTCCCACAATTCCAGTTGAAATCAAGTGAAGTGGGATGCTGCACGCTTTGAAAATCAATGTTCTGTGAGTCTCAGGTTGGGCCGCTAAAAACAGAGGCACTCCAGTTCAGTGGACACTTTTGAAAACTGTAGCCTAAACTTCCTAGAAGTTACTTCTTTCTAAACAAACACACTCAAAAACCTCAGCAAGGTTAAAAAAACATTAAACGTTCCTTTTTGAACAACTGCTCAGTCATCCTACCATGAGGATTACTTTGCACATTCTTTTAGAATAGCTACCTCTCCACGTGGTGGGAGCATTTAGATCCTTCTAGGAGAAGGGAAACTGGCATCCAAGCATAAGTATGCTCTGTAAAAGGAAAGTATTCTTCCCTACTCATTAGAGGAGTGAGAGGACTTGTACAGCAAGTCACAGTCTCCTCTGGAATATGAGTGAATGTCCAGAAACCATACAGAAGTCCCTCTAATCTACCAGGGCCTCCAAAGTCTGCTGGTGGGCTTCAGTGCTGCTTGTTTTGCAGACCTTTGGTGGGCTGCAGAGGATGAAGCTGGAGAATTTGAGTCCTTGGCTGTAACTTGAGGCCTCTGGAAGTGGCACAGCAGTTTCATCTGGGGTTCTGTGTTCACAGAATGGAGAGACAAGAACTGCAGAGCCTCTTTGAGGCACCAGGAATACCCTTCACTGTAATCCTGCTGCAGGCTTGGAGAAGAGGATGCAAAAGCTGGGAAGAGAGAGAAGACAGAGATGGCTTTTAGATAGGGACATCTAGGCTGGAGTTTGGACCAGGGATAAATGCAGCGCAGGAGAGTTATTCAAAAGCAAAGGGGAAGGCACTTACTTTGACTGTATTTCAAGTAGCTGACAGTCATCTCCAGGATGTCGGCTTTCTCCAGCTTGGAGTTGGGCTGGTGTCTCTGGAACTCCTTCTCCAGCAGGAGTTTCAGCTGCTCGATGCTGCTATTAATCCGGTCCCGGCGCAGCTTCTCTACAATCGGCTTCCTCAGCTGTAACACAAGAGGGGAGAGAAAGTTAGTGACAGCATTTCTCTTTTCCATCCATTTCCCATCTTCTCTATGTAAGCAGCTCAGCCTGTATCAGCTGTTTGCCCTTTAGCCAGTGCATGTTGCAATATGCAGTGGATACTTACTCTGTTTTTCTCTTTGGAAGTTAGGATTTCCAGTGGGAAGGTATTGGGTGCCATTATCCCAAACGTTCAAGTGCAGGGTTCACTTCCAATCTTGCTGTTTAGCCAGTGCAGAAGGGAGCTGGAAAGCTCTTCTATTTATACCCAGAAGCTGCATACAAATGTCTGGGTCCTAAGCGTCTTTGAGTTTCCCACACTCACTAGCCAATCCGTGCATTTATCAGGACAATAGAGAAAGCATCTATTACAGCATGGTAAATTGACTGTGAATTGCCTGGGGATAATACTCTGCTCCCAACGGAGCAGGTGGACTGGGGAGCGTGTTACACAATAGGCAGTGGCTTTGGAGGGACAGGATAAGAACGTGGGAAAGCGTTCGCCGTCATTATAATCAAACTTGTGCCTGATGTTGGGAACGTCAACATCTCAATATGCTGCCTTTTCCCAGGCTGTGGTGAAATTAAGCACAGAAGACAGCTCCCAGGAAAGGAAAATGTCCCCTACTTTCCTGTGCCCAAAAAAGAAGCTGTAAAGGAAAAAATCCAGAATTAGAGAGACTAAACATTTTCATTGACATTAAACCGTACTTAGATGAATACAGTGCTTGTCAATTTTCAGGCAACTGAGATCAAAATCAAAAGGGAAAACACATGTTTTTGGGGAGGGGATCTTTTTAAGAAAGATACAATTCAAAATGCTTTTCTCTCCATCTTTTATAGACATTTTGTTTCCTCTATTATTCTTTAAAAGACTTTTAAATCTTTATTTTTTTGCTTTTTTTCTGGGCAATCTCAATTTCTTCTGTGATGGTCTGGCAAATCTGTACAATAATAAGTTTTGCCCTTCCCTGGCATCTTCCATTTGATATCTCAGAGCATTAAACAAACGATCATGAACTAAGCCTCACAACACTCTGCTGTGCCTCAGCCCCCATGTGCAATAGGGGAATATCCTCCTTAACACATGGGGAAACTGAGGCACCAAGGAAATCATGCCCTCACCCACACTTGGCCTGAATTATCCTATCTGCAAAATGGCTATAATACGGCAAGATTTCCTGACTCCTAGTCCAATCTCTCTCTGTCTCTCTCACATACAAGCACCGTTTTTTTCAGTATGTTTGACTGTTATGTACCCCATATGCATTAGATATATTTGGCACAATCAAATCTGCCACAGGAAAGCGTGAGAATAGCACAGGAGTGGGCAGTCATCTGACCATGAGAAGATCTTCTAAAGAAATAAGTAATATTTGTTTTGTTTATCATCTGACCTGATGCCAGAAACTTTGGATCTTGTTCCAGAGATGCTGGCTCAGTGATTAAACTGGCTTAGAGCAATGCTTTTCTGGTCACTTCTTCCCTTACCACAGGCCCTGCACTCATGAGTATTTTGACTATTAATAAAACATAGACCCAGATTCATGATTCTTTCTTAATTTATATCAATGTAATCATAATCCTCACTGTTTAATGGTTAAAGCATTGCTCAACAGCCTTCAAGTTGTAAAATGACATAAAAGGTTGTTATAAAGAGGTGGATAATAAATGGTTCTTCTTAACCAACAAGGCCAGGACAAGAAGCAATGGGCTTAAATTACAGCAAGGGAGGTTTAGGTTGGAAATTAGGAAAAACTTCCTCATTGTCAGGGTAGTTAAGCACTGGAACAAATTGCCTAGGGAGTTTGTGGAATCTACATCAGTGGATGTTTTTAAAAGCAGGCCAGAGGTGGTCCAGATAATACGTAGTCCTGCCTCAGTGCAGGGGACTGGGCTAGATGACCTCTACAGTCCTACATTGCTATGATTCCCCATGCGACACACAGAGCTACACACATAGGTTCAGCTACACGCAATTGAATAGTATAATCGTAAAGAACAATCAGAAGTAGTGTACTGGAAAAAAACACCCCCAAAGTCACACAACATGCACACAGGAAATACGGGGGATGGTAACAGAAAGGAACCATTCTTCGGGGGGAAAGGTTTAAGATGCCATTTACAGTGGAGTGGGAGGGTGTGAGATATCAGTAAGCTCCACTCGCTAATTGTCTACCACACCAGAGGCACAGAGTCACCTGCAGACCTGAGCCAGGATGTTAGAATCTAGAATCATGTCAGAGCAAGTATGCGAGATCTTGTATTGACAGAGGTGCCAATTCTTTCTATCATGCCTGGTCAAACTGCCATGTTTGCTTGGAGCACCTAAAATGGGGTTTGGTGCATTGGAGCATTTCAGTGGGGTTTGGTGTGTGCTAATTTGTCCTCTCAGGCACTACACATTCAGAATTGGAAGCTGGGGCCTGAGAGAGTACCCAGAGACAGAAATAATAACATCTAACACTTATAGAGATCTTCAGCAGTAGCGCTCACAGTATCACTATTCCCATTTTACAGATGGGGAAATTGAGGTGCAGAGGGGGGAAGTGACTTAGCCTTCGTCTGTGGTGTGGGGCCTGGGTCACTTGTGGGTTGTGTTTTCCCCCACCCCTCAACTAGAGTAAATGGGGGATTCTCTGTAACATGAAACCCTTAGATCAAGATTTGAGGACTTCAGTAACTTAGAGGTGATGGGCCTACTACACGGCAGATGAGATTCTGTGGCCTGTGATGTGTGGGAGGTCAGAGTAGATGACCATGATGGTCCCTCCTGGCCTTAAAGTCTGAGTCTAAGATCATCCAGTGTGTCAGTGGTCAAGACAGGAATAGAATACTGATCTCCTGAGTCGCAGTCCAGGGCTCTATTCCCTAAGCCAGGCTTCCTCTCACAGAACCCAGCTCTTCAGCTCTGCTGTTCACAGATTAAGGACTTGAGTTTCCACATGCCTCAGTTTCCCCGTTGTTACAAAGACATTAATGAAAGCCTCATCTAACACTTTGTCAGCCTTTTAAAATGCAGAGAAAAATTAAATAAACCTTTTTCTCTAAGCTCACTCTGACCTCTCCATACCTCAGTTTTCCCATATGAAAAATGGGGCTAACAATGGTATCGCGTATGGCGGCATGTAAATAATAACACACACAGCTGTTGAAAGGGCGAATCTCTTAAAGTTTGAAATCCTGAAAAGTTTATTTTACTGGTCATAAAATTGTCATCATGTTATCTAGCTGTTTTTGTGATTCAGTTGGTGTAGTAGTTAACTCCATGACTTCAAGTGACCATGAGTTCCATAGGTCAGCTACCCCAGGGCATGTTATATGTTAATAGCTTATTCATTATTTTTTTATTGTTTTTCAAAGCACGTGGGTGACTCGGCAACACAAGTCCCATTAAAAGTCTGCCTCTAGGTCACTTTATACATTTTGAATTATCATTATTATTAATTATTATTATTTAATGTTATATTAGCAATACAGGACCACACACACTTTGATAATTGTAGCTCACAGTGACAATATAATGCAAAGCTCTGTGTCCAGGATTGGCAGTATGTCAGATGCACTGGTCAGTAAGTCATGCCACACGCTGGATGAGAAGGGATGTGTTTTCAGCAGCAGAAGGGCACCGTGAGGTGGGAGGTTTCCTTTGGCCAGGGAAGCTTTTGATCCAATTTTCAGTTCTGGAAATATGAAATGAGTGGTTTTAAATAATGCCGTCCTCTCCCCAGCACAATGCCCGGGAACGCAAAGGGCTGAACCAGCCCTCGTTGATTAAAGCATTCTCCGAGTGCTGGCCAGATGGTATAGAAGGCATTAGCTTTCTGCTCAGGACCCGCAGAGGCACACTTCTATTGTGGACAGTTTAACACTGTGAATGGAGCGATGTGTGGGAAACTCTCAAAATTCCGGACTCTCACCATCTGAGGTGAATGGTGAACCAGGCAGGCTGCCTTGCATTGCATGCACAAAACAACAAGCCTCTGGGGTTATAAACGCCAGCTTCCCTCTCTCTGTCATCATTTGGAAAAGACCAGAGCTCTAGCACCAACCCCTTCGCTTCCCGCCTCCCACCCCACACCTATTCACAAATCAAAGAAGTGAGCCATTCCTTTTGTATTTGCTTTGATTGTATTATGCAGGTCTAAATACTTTATGGTAAGTGAATATTTGTGAATGAATATTTTCTCACATGGTAATCTGAGATTAATAAAATCCCTAATTTAAGGCTGCCACATAAGTAGATTCATATGTAATGTATATTGCATTTATTTCCACAAGGAAGACAAACATTGACTATATAATCATTATCACCTCTGAATATGGTGGAAATCAGAGCATCAAGGTGATTAGAATGGGATACTACTGTACTTTAGCTGGAGTCATCCTCTCCTCTCCTCCCAAATATTCACTGTTACATTTGAGCACCTGCAAAGCATCTTTGTGCATCAACATATCTTTATGTAAGTAGTCTATTCACTAGGTCAAATTCTTCCTGCTGGTATTGCCATCAATGAAGTTACCCGAGGGACAAATTTATCCCGCCTCTATCTATCTTATCTATCTATCTAATGTCCTTTGCACCACTTCTTTTAGTTTATCCAATGTAACGTCATTGTCTGATTTTCTTTAACTCTGCAACACATTTTAGGAGTCCATTTGAATGAAAAACACCTGGTCTGTTGGTTTCAGAGTGGTAGCCCTGTTAGTCTGTATCAGCAAAAACAACGAGGGGTCCTTTTGGCACCTTAGAGACTAACAAATTTATTTGGGCATAAACTTTCGTGAACATCTAAGATATTTGCCGTTCTGGAACAAAATAATTTCTATTGTCAACAATCTATTTATCTTTTATAAAAGGTTAGTAACTAAAATGTTTGTCTTGTTTCCATTTGGCAAACATGGCTATTTTTTGTTTAGTTTTGCTTTTTAAAGGGAAGCTGAAAAGTTCAGTTTCTACAGCAGTTTTTCCTGTTAAAAACATGCTTGTGGTCCAAGATCACCCATTGTGGGAGGGGATTGTGGCTTTCGACTAGCAGTAACTGCAGGGGAAGCAGAGAATGTTGTTTTTGTGTGAGACTCACAAAAATAGTTATAAGTCCACCTCTTCCCCCCCCCACCCCCGTTCCTTCCCCTGCCCCCCGTTGTTAATGGAATGATAGATTGAAAGAAACAAAACATGCACAAAAGACACTGGGAATCTAGATTGTACTAATCTGGTAATTCCAATTTTTATAGATCTGCTAACTGCAGTGGTCTAAATAATTACCCTCTTCTTTGTATGAAGTAGTGGGGTAGTGGTGTTGATCCCAAGATATTAAATAGACAAGGTGGGTGAGGTAATGTTTTACTGGACCAGCTTTTGAGCTTACACTGCTCTTCCTCAGGTCTGGGAAAGGTACTCAGAGTGTCATAGCTAAATACAAGGTGGAACAGATTGTTTGTTTAGCATAAGTGGTTAACTCACATTTCAAGGGACCAGTTCTAGGTGAAGTGGCCATTAACACCTCTCCAGTCACAGAGGGGAGAGCAGGAGGAGGGGAAAAGCTGGGAGGGGTGGTTAGTGAGTTATGGATTGTTGTAATAAGCCATAAATCCAGTATCTCTAAACAGTCCATGATTTTTAAAGTCTAGCAAAGTTATTAATTTAAGCTCCCAGGCTCATCTTTTGAAGGTGCTATGCAAGTTTGCTTTGAGGATGAGGACTGAGAAGTCAGATACAGAGCGGTCACGGAGAAGTGTTCACCCACAGGTGATAATGCCTGCGTCTGTAACTTTCACTCCGTGCATCTGAAGTGAGGGTTTTTTACCCATGAAAGCTTATGTCCAAATAAATCTGTTAGTCTTTAAGTTGCCACCGGACTCCTTGTTGTTTTTGTGGATACAGACTAACACAGCTACCCCCTGATACTTGACACAGGTGATGTGGTGTTTTTGTCTTATTTTTTTCCGAGAGTTCATTCAACAGCACAGTGATTGTCTTGTTTCACCCATATAGTTACGATTGGGGGCATGTAGTGCACTCTTCATTGTAATGCTTCCTGTAATATTTCCTTGCTGTGAAATATGGACCAGATCTTGAGAGATGGATTGCAGCTGAGCACTTAAGCCATTGCACCTGTGACGTTCATTTTCTCAGTGGCCTTGTTCAGTCATGAATCACGTTAACCGTCAATAGCAGCACTGCGAATATAGAACAGCTTCAAAACTGAGAAGAATCACCTAGGAGAATAGAGGGGCTGATCTATCTAGTTACATTCATTATTTTGTATTGATTAAAAATTGGCACCAGAAATCAGTGATGTCACAAAGCCTGAGTCTCCTGTACACTATGGCCATGTGACCCCCACCTGCTATAAGGCCAGGCCTTAGTGTAGATGAGAATCAGGCCCACAACATTTTATCAATCATAACAATCAAATGCCTATAGGGTTGGTGGTTGTTTTTTTTTTTTTTTTTTTTTAAACTCCCATCTCATCCTGGGTGACTGTCTCCTTTCTCAGCACTCTCCCGCCCTTGGGGAGCATGGTGTTTATTATGCTGATCCTACAGCCCAGGGATACTCTTCTGACAAAGACCCTATTAACCTCAGAGTGTGGGCCTGAGTTTCTCAGAGTTTCCCACACTTTCTTCCCTATTTATGACATTCAAGGGGATCACAAAAGAAGCGTGCCTCACAACAGCCCCCATTAGTGACGCTCTTTGACTCCACATTGTGATTACCAGCAATTCCTGTCCCAATAGACCATCTGGAGAGCTATTTTCCCAAGGAGCACATTGATCGATCAGTATTATCCAGGCCCTTTTAAAACTTGGGAATGTTATGCTCTTTGACACTAAATAGGTGGCTTGAGGATGGATTGTCAGCTAGATTTTAAGATATCTAAGGTACAGAAAAAGATGATGATTGTTCTTTTAACACACACGCAATATTGATACCTTTCATGAGAAGGGTGACATGAAGTCAGGAAGTAGCATAAAATGCAAAAGAGGGTTATGTGAATGTAATGCTGGATGCACAGCCCAGGAGAATGAACTTCTCTCTTTATCCACAGAACAGGTACAACCCTGGCAGTGGAAATGCAGGCGGCGCGCTTCCTGATCTATACCAGGATGAGTGGAAGGAGATGCCTGCCTTATGGGCTTAATTCTGATCTCACACCAGTTTTTCACAGGGGTAATTTTTCTGACTTGTTCCTGATTTAAACAAGCGCAAGCGAGGTCAGACTCAGACTCAGCGGTCCCTAAACTCTTGTTGTTTTCAGAGTTTTTCTTTTCTGTTTTTCTGTCTGACTTCATCAGTTTAAACTCAATCAATGCGTGATGTTGCTCGGTGTGATTTTTTTTAGCAAGGTTCTGTGGCGCAGTTTACTCCAAGTAGATGTATGTTAGCTGTATAAGATAGTTATATAAATAATAGCAGTTTACTCTGAGGGCTTGCCTATACTACCTCACAGGGTCGATCTAAGATACACAACTTCAGCTGCACTATTCACATAGCTGAAGTTGACATAATTAGATCTACTTACTGCGGTGTCTGCACTGCAATAAGTTGACAGCTGACACTCTCCTGTCAACGCTGCTTGCGCTCCTCATTCTGGTGGAGTACTGCAGTCGACGGAAGAGCGCTCAGCGGTCGATTTATCGTGTCTATCTCTGCTGGATCGATCGCTGCCCGCTGATCCTGTGAGTCGTGTAGTTAAGCCCTGAGTAAATGTATAATATCTAAGAAAAATGTAGGTGATTCTAGTCCCTGTCTGTATTGAGTACAGTTTGGATGGAAGGTGACATGGGGTAATTCTGATCTCACTAGAAGGAATATATGTCCCTAGTCTTCATTTGTAATTTTCATTCATTAGAGTTGGTTGACAGATTTAAAAAAAAAAAAAAAATGAGAGCACATACATGAATCTGATCGTCTGAAATTTGGGGAAGGAGGTCACCCTACTTGTCATATATGTGACTTCCAGTAATTATAAAAATGTTCGCAAAATTTTCATATTTGCGCTGAAATGTGGCATTCATTACTCACCATTCTCGTGTTAAAGTTTCATTCAGCCAATCTGGAAGCAGAAAATATGCCTGATGAACAATCAAATACTACAAACAGTGAATAGCCATAGGGAATAGTTTGCAATCAACTAGCTAAATAATTATAATTTCTAGCTCTTATATAGCAGTTTTTTATCATAGATTTGGAGTGGGTATGTATAATTGTCTCCCTTGTCCATGACTGGGGCTCCGAGGTGCTGCTGAAGTCCAAATAATTAATAATAATAATTTTACAGATGGGGTAACTGAGGCACAGAGTGACTTTCTCATTCTCACACAGCAGGCCAGTGGATGAGCCAGGAACAGAACTCAGGTCTTCCAAGTCCTCGCTCAGTGATCTATCTGGGTCATTATAGTTTGAAGAGTCTTCAGTTTGAATTGTTTGGTGAATACTTGTGAATAATTAATCGAGTCACACAAATCAGGATCAGCCTTCAATGAATCACAAAACCAGGAAAAAAAGGCGGAAATGTATTGAATTACTGAGGCCAGCTCCTGTGTCCATAGTAAAAGAATAACATGAAGGGTCCATGTAACCACACTGAGGAAATGCAAAAGATTCTTCTATTGGCTGGTTACATTTATGGAAAGGAACAAAAAAAGTAACAAACTTATTGCGGATTCCTTGCCAAAGCTAGATGGTGACTGGCCAATCAACGTGGTTTTTGGCAGTAAGCAGGATTGATTCTGGCTAGTGCTTGGCTGGGAGACCATCTGAGAATACCAGGTGTGCTCAGTTAGCCCTGGGTTTTTAAAGACAAACAATTTCAGTAGAAATTAAGCTTTTCAAGTACATCTCTTTCATGGAATTACAGGGGAGATCAGCCAGTGGTGGGTCATCTAATCATCCATTCTCAATGCAAAATGATTCCCTACCATAGACCCTCATAAATGTACCACAGGACAGGAGCCAACAGTAACCTTTAGAAATAATATTGTAAACTAGCATTTTGACAGGTATGTGCAGATTTAATTTCCTTGGGAATTGTAGACAGGGAAAGTAAAACCTCCACATCCCCTGCTGAGCTTGCTAGAGAGTGGGATTTCTCTGGAGGAGTGGCACTTCTTACATGTGAGGGAAATCTTACCGTAGATAAGGGCGGGGTTTGAAAGGGACTGACTGTTTAGCTGTGTCACTGGGTGGCTGGCTCTAGGGAAACAAAGATAAGAGGGCCTAGAGAAGCAGAGGGGCTGTCTCTGCAGGGAAGAAGGAAGAGTGCAGGAAGGAAGTGCGGGAGTTCCTGCCAGTGCTTAGTAAAAGAGTAGGAAGGCAGAGCAGCTCCTCGGGACAGGAGGACTGGTGGGTCCAGCTTGAGGCTGGGCTGTAGATGCTGTGGGTTTGTGTGTGTGTTGGTTTTGCATTGACAGGTATATCCTAGATGGGGAGGACTTCTGTTAAATGACTTAGCCAGAGGGCCAAGTCACCGCAGCAGCCGAACCAGGCGGCAGGGTTCTTTGAGATGCCCTGAGAGGGGGAACTGATACTGTGTTGTTCTAGAGGCACCCTAGGTCAGTGGGTGATGACCTCTAACGCTGGTGCAGTCAGCAGGATCTGTGCTGTGAATCCCCTTTGCTTGGAGCGGAGGATGGAGGAGAGGAAGCCAAAGAGGAGCAGCAGCAGTGGTAAAAATAGGCGTATGTGGGGTCAGCAGTAACTACTGCAGTTCCTGTTCCCGTTTTTCGAAGTGGACAGATGGCACAAGCCAATCCAGGAAGTTCTCCTGGGGAATGTAGAGGCAGCAGGAGGCACTGTTGTATCTGCAAAGACGGCTGGCAATCGTGGAGGAGTAGCAACTGCAGCAGCACCTACTGGGGAGCCTGCAAATGAAAACATCTGTAGCCACAGACAGGGAGAGTAGAGAAGGTATACTGTGCCTGTGGGCAGCTGGGACACCCGAGGAGGGTTTGCCCCGTGTCACCATTGTTGAGATTGACTTTGGGAAGCAGAACACGAAGTTGCAGGCTGCAAGAGAGTGGCAGAGAGGCTCCTGCAGGGAAAAGACCCCAGGCCGGAAGGCTTGGGAGTGGGTTAAAGAACAGCCCAAGTGGGGTGGAAGAGCTCTTGTTTGTTTGGACTTTTGTTACATTGAAACCCAGGGGAGGGGGAAACTGAGGCAGGGTGCTGCAGTGCTATCCTGCCCACAAGGTGGCTGGACCCATAACAAATTCTATAAAACATTTTTATGAAAGTGTGAATGTGGAAGGTGCTCAAGGCTGGCTTTGTGTTACCCAGTAAAGTCATGCTTGGAGGGGCTTCTCCCTCCCATCCTCAAATCTCCTCTGTCTGTCTTCCTTCATTTTCCCTAGCCTTCCCTAATCTCTGTCCCTGATGACTGAGTGGAGGATGGACATAACAGTTCTTCTAAGGTACCTATCTTCCCCCCTTCCCGCCACTACTGCACTATTTGAGCACCTCACCATTTATAATGTATCTTATCCTCCGCACACCCAGGGGAGTCAGGTAAGTGCTATTAACTGATTTTATAGATGGGGACTGAGACATAGAGACTGAGTGACTTGCCCAAGGTCACTCAGGAAGTCTGTGGCAAAGCAGAATTGACTCCCCCCTCCCTCCCCATTTCTCTCAAAGCCCAGACTAGTATGCCTGTGACCGTGGTGGACGATGCTGCTTCTGCTCAGGCACAGCAGAACTTTCTAACACAAGGGTGAAGCTCATCTTTGCGAGAGATGGAGCTTTCTTAGGGGCACAAACTTTCAACTTAGAGTGAATAAATGAAGATTCAGCACAGCACTTCTGAAAGGCTGCTGACCCCTGCTCTATAGACTAGTACAGAATAGAATGCTGCCTTTGTGCTTCTTTTCCAATGCCCAGGGAGTGAAATTGACAAGCCTTCTCTTCTAAAGCAAAGCACCTGTCAATTTTAATCCTCTGCCTGCTCTCAGGAACAAACATGGCTGGAGCAGCACCTAGTAATGTTGCTACTGCACCCACATCTGTGGTTCACAAGAAGCCTAGCACCCTGGATTTGTTTAGCTTGGATCACCCAATTGGTGTGGTGGAGTTTTCAGGCTTTTGTAACCCTTCATTTAGGAGGACATGTGAGATTTGTTTTCTGTGTTTGGGGGGTGGCGGGAGGATCAAAGGGGACTCGTTGTCACTTTCATATTTTTGTATCTCAACTAATAGGGTTTGTGTTAAATATTTTAAAGCTTGCGGGAGTGTGGCAGTAATTCCTGGAGGCAAACTAGCCCAAGTTAAAAGTAAATGGTTAATACATAATAACATCTAGCATTCATATAGCAATTGTCATTCAGAGATCGCAAAGTGCTTTAGAAATGGTGGGACAACATTATCATCCCAGGTCTACAGATAGGGAAACTGAGGCACGGAGGTGCAGTGTCTCGCCTGAGGTCACTCAGCAAATCCGTGGCAAAGCAGGGAGTAGTACCAAAATCTCTTGATTCCCAGCCCTGTGCTTGATCTTCCTGGACTAACAACGCTGAATTTCTGAGCCTTACTTGGATTCCTTAAAGATGAGAGTGAAGTGCTTTTAGAAAACAAGAGAAAATAATCTGGAAAAGGAAATCCTTACCAGATTATATAGACTTGCAATTTCCCTTTTAAAGGAAGGAGAAGCTTTGTGTTACCTGTGAGGACCAACATTCCACCAATCAGGTTTCTGTGAACAGGAGTTGCTAACATCAAAACACCAAGTGACCCCTGAATTTTCTCCTATTAAAGGAAATGGGAATTTTGCCAGTGACTTCAATGGGAGCAGGTTTAGACCCTAAAGCAGAGCAAGGAGCTGAATTCTTCATAGTTTATAAGGTGTTTTTCTTGCCCTGCAGGGGTGGGTAGCATGGAAGCATAGCACTCTGAACTCAGGGCTTGATAGATAAATTAATAGGGTTGGTAAGGGAGGGCAGTGAAATTTTTCATGATGTTTTATTTTTGAAGTCTGTGCGTGGTTTGTTAAGGAATCTTACACATCTGTCTATAGCATTTCAGTTCACCTTTAATATACATTAGGCCTTTGTGACTTTTATTTTGGAGGCTTTTTCGTTTATCTTTTTAAGCCAAATCTTGCTCCTCTTCCAACTGAAATCTATATGTAGCTGCTTGCATGAAGTGTACGCACTAGAGTTAGGGTTTGCAGCATTTACAAACAGCAACATCCCCACATAGCCTCATTCTGTATATAGACTGAAAAAGGGGGGTGGTCTATTGTAATCTGAGGGGCCCGCATTCATAAAGAGCACCCCAGCCCTAAGCAATCTGGCTTGATTCTGAAAAAATGTGTTTGCTCAATCTCCCAGGATCCCTTGCGACTCTCCTCCCACCCCACACACTTCAAGTCCTGATGTTTCCCACATATTGTCCAATAAAATTCTATGTTTTAATGATGTCAAACAAAAGATCAATGAATAAAAAAAAATTTATTGACATTTACAGGGATGGAACCAATGTCACTTTCAACATCACATATGATGAACACGTGGCAACTTTATAAAAGCATGTTACGCTCATCAGCACATTCAGTCAATGACTGTAGAGTGCACATTTCCCACCTCCCATCCCCACTATTTAAGATACACAGCAGGTACTTCCTTTACAAAAGGCATCAATTATCTCTCAACTGAGATTAACCCATGCTGCATGTTAAGAGAATTTCTCCTACAGTCATTCGTTATCATAATAACTTTGCACAAGAGATAATACTAAAATAGTATAGGAACTTCAGAAGCATCAATATTTCTGAATCAAATCTTTCACTCAAAAAGTAAAGGCTAGACTCTGTTTGTGATACAAATTGCATCCTCAAATGCCCCGTCTGTCTGAAGGTCAATGCCTAATATAGGGCAAAGCAGCTCCTGAATCAATGCCCATAGAAATCCATGAAGATTCCCATTGACTTCAAAGGGCATTGGAGAGAGGACCTTATTGAGCTAAACTCTAATGGAAGCCAATGGGAGATTTGCTCTGTAAGGTGGCAAAGGGCTTGGCCCTCTATTCAGCTAGGAGCCACCCATAAGGGCAGCATGTTTGCTGCAGGATACAGACACCATCCTTCACTATGAAGGGAAACTACTGCCGAGGCCATTTCTCATGACAAACAATAAAACCCCCTTCTGGAAATCAAAGTTTCCTACTTTAAAGAGGGACCTTAAATCAAAGATCCCTTTGGTTTTGCAGCACACACACAAATGTCCAGTCTACCATGGTCTCCAGATGGCAGCAACAGCCACAGGGATGTTCTTCTGGGAAGGATGCTTCCTGGGTCCCAGACACTGCAATGAAGGTGGGCTGTGCATGGGGGGTGAGCACAGGTTGTCTGGAATTGTCTGAGCTTTGCAGAAATGCTTGATCAGCCGGGCCTGAGCTTCCTTCTTAGACTCACAATAGGAGAGGAAATGCAGAGCTTCCTTCAGGCACTGCAGGTAACCAGTGTTAAAATCCTGTTCTGGGCTCTTCTGACTGACCACTGGAAAATAAATGGGAGAAAATCAACCTGTTAATGGTCTGTCCAAACTCTAAGCAGTGTAAATACGCCTGAAGGGATCAACACGAGGGGCCACCTGCCACAAATCCTTGCTCATGTGGATAGTTCTTATGCAAATGGTCCCAATGATTCCTGCAGGAGTAAGGTCTACTTGTGTGAGCAAAGATTTGTAGGAGTGGGCCTTCAGGGAAGCCTCATTGTGAGTGATAAAGCATGCTGCATACTCACTTTGTGCCTGCAGCTGGCTCTGCTGTTTCAGGTAGCCGACGGCCACTTCCAGGATGTCGGCTTTCTCCAGCTTGGAGTTGGGCTGGTGTCTCTGGAACTCCTTCTCCAGCAGGAGTTTCAGCTGCTCGATGCTGCTGTTAATCCGGTCCCGGCGCATTTTCTCCACCACTGGCTTCCTGAGCTGTACAAGAGAAGGGCCAGTTTGTTAGGGATACAGGTGGATCCAATTTACATAATCTCCACTGATTCCCACCCATGTACATTAGGACAAATTTCTACTCAGTAGGAAGTCTATGGTCCTGGCGTGTCTGTCTGTCCATCCATCTATCTTCCTCTTATACCTTATATGTCCATCTGCCATCTTTACACCAATCTTTGTTCTCGTTCTTTAAATCTTTTTTACTCTATCTCTTTATTCTTATTTTCACTGATCTATTCTCTCTCTCCGATGTTCCTGTATAAAATCAGTTAGGTAAACACCCAACTGACTCTGAAGTTTCAGATGCATTAGGAGTCCCACTGAATATAACCTAACACACACTTTCCAGCCCTGTCCATTGTTTAACTTACTTTATTCTTCTCTTTTGGCAGCAGTTTCTCCTCCACATGGGCCATGAAGCTGTTGCTGGGAGCCATTCTTATCCTTGCCAGTTAGGGCCACAGATCTGTGGATCAGGGGTTCCTGTGCTAATCACAAGGCTGTGTGACTGCCTGTATTTATACCCAGAGTGGCCAAGCCGATATGTGAGTCTCAGGCTTGTTGCTGTTTCCCACACTCGTTCAGCCAATCCAGGCACATGGTCAAACAATAGAGGAGGCATCTATTAGTGCATGGTACATTGATTATAAATGCCCCAGAGAGAATAACCTTCTGCCCAAACCAACTGGTGGAGTGTGCAGTGTGGCGCTGCAGGGCTGCACGAGGATCTGGGAAAGCACTGACCCTCCAGCTGGTTGTCTGGGATCAATTGCATTCCAGAGTCACAGCATGTGCCAGTCACATTCATACTGGGGATGGAGGCACCGGTTCAGGGAAGGCGGGAAAAGGAGGGGCAGTGACTTAAGGGTTAAAATAAAGAGTTCTGCGTCCATCTCTCTGCTCTTTCTGGAGAGAGCATTGAACACCCAGCCCTGTTATCACAGAGTTTACCTGCTGAGGGTGCTTCTTTGTAGAGTACTTGGGGTTTTCCCCACTACTGACCGAACGGCAAAGTAAAATACTGTCTTAGTGTAAAATGACAAGCCCATTAGAAAAGCAGGTCTTAAGTGCTGAGGAGATTCTAAGTGATGACTGCTGGATGGCTAGGTGGGCGTGTGTACGGGGATGGGTAGAGCTCATGGGGGTAGTCGGGTAAGGGAATATATGAGGATGGATAGAGCTCATGGGAATGACTAGGTGGGGGGTATATGGGGATGAATAGAGCCTATGGGGATGGCTAGCAATATCGCCCTTTTTCACTGTAGAGTGATAACTCAGATAGGCCGCTGGTCCAGAGGATGAGGTTCCAGAGTAGAATCCATTAGACTCTGCCACTAACTCACTGTGTGACCTTTGGCAAGTCACTTCACCTCTATTTCGTGGTCTGGAATAATAGCGCTTAGCTATCTTTGTAAAGGGCATGGAGACGAATGAGGAGTGTGCTCTTTTTTGTTTTTGGGGGGGGGGCTGAAATCAGCAAGTGCAGAGGCACCTAAGAATTTTTTTAATTTAAAATTTAAACTAACTTTTTTGAGCCTCAGAACTCTCTCTGTAGGTTCAGTTCACATTGGGGCAAATGTTCAGGTCAGTTCTGATTTTTATCCAATTGGATAAATTTAATCCCTGGGCATAATCTTAAAGGTAGCAGTGAAAATAGCATAGGGCCAGATCCTCAGCTGGCATAAACTGGGATGGCTCCATTGACATATGATAGAGGGGTATATATGGAGATGGATTAAAGAGGGTTACACATGGAGCTGATCTCAGTAAAGCTATGCTGATTTACACCAGCAGAGGATCTGCTCCATACTGTCTAAAGGATAGGAGCTCTTCTTTCTCTACAAACGATGGGCATGGAACACAGAGGCAAGGCTGATGAATAGAGAAACAGAACTGTTTCTAGTTGTGGGAACTCAGCAATGGTTAAAGAAAGCCAGGGACTGTTGCCTATGTGGAAAACCCTGAAGTAAAGCCTGGATTGTCAGGAAGGGAAGTCAGGGAAATAGCCAGTTTCATGGTTTTCATTGTATAGGCCTGAATGGGCTTAGTTCTTTGTTAGGGACAGATGTTGTCCTCAGAGCCTTTTATTCCCCGTGTTCTGGGAAAGCCAGGAGATAGGTCATCTCATGGACATTTTGATCCAGCCAAAGGATTAAAACATTAGATAAAATGCAGCCCAGTGACAGTTCACCAGCACCACTGGCTTTTGCCAGCTCTAATAAGATGCTGCCCTTTTCCTTGCATCATTTCACTGCCCTGTCTCCAAAAGGCCATGTCTCATGTCATCTTTCCCAAAGCGCTGGAGTGATGGCAAGGGACCTTAAAGCTAGAGTCTGACAGGTAGTCGTTGTACCAAGCTGGTTAAAGAGACTCTTCAGTGTCAAAGAGCATCTTTTTCCCAACTTCTGAGCGGCAGCCCTGACCTTTATTGCTGTATTATAACTGCTAGCCAGATGGTCTTTTGGGAGTTGGATTTTTTCCCTTGAATTCATTCAGGCTCAGGCACCGTCACTAATGTTGCAAGTAGTCGCAAGGCACACGTCTATTGTCCAAACAAGAAATGTTATCAATGGGGGAAAGTGTGGGAAACTCAGAGAAATTCAAACCCACACAGCTTGGTGCTAATAACTCCTTTGTGGAGCCTGCGCGTCTGTCAATGCACCGCGAATTCACGTGATTTTTCTCTGGGCGTCACTAAAGTGCTTGGATGCCATGTGGGTCGGAGCGTCTCCAAGATCCTTGTTTAGCAAGGAAAGGGACTATATGGGGGGCAAGTCTCTGGTTTACGCACAGGGCTGGGATTCAGAAAATCTAGGCTTTGCCACTGACTCCTCTATCACCTTGGCCTACTCCATAGATGCTGTTCTGCCTTGGTTTACCCTCCATGAAATGGGGATATGATACTGACTTTCCTCGGAGGGGTCCTGCTACGACTGTCTGTGGTCTATCTGCAAGCCTCAGTGTTGAGCCCATCTTTGCAGTGCCTCCAGGGTGCCTTTCCTGCCTCTAGGGCAGATGCAGCAGGTGAGAGGGCAGGTGAGACAAGCTGAATATAGGACCCAAAGGAGGATGACCGTGTGAGCAGTCTGTAGGGAAAGTACTTCTCTGGAGATAGAAATGCCATGGGTGGCTTCTTCCTCCTACCCATGAGGGTTCCAGCTGGCAAATTCTCTTCTCCCCACATAGGGGAATCTGGCAGAGACCTCTTCTGCCTCACCTTGGCACTGCAGCTGGATGGGTGGTAAAAACCTTGCAGAACCTGCTTGGACTGCACTCCTGAAAAGGCATTTGCTTATACTTTAGGCCAGCCCTGTGTTAGCATCATTGTAGCCAACGCACTTAACTGACTAATGCTCTAAGGCTAAGCTGCCTAGATTTTTAGAATGACAGGGTCAAATCTCAGCAGGTTCAACTCAGCTCTTCATCTTCCTGGGTAGATAGACTGAGTTCCATGTTCTACACTGCGTGAGGGTCTCTTGGATGAGACCTGTGGGGGAAAATCATTCCTGTGCATGACCATTAACCATCCTTTGGCACTTTCTCTATGAGTAGCAGTTTAAACTGGTGTTGTTGGATAAAATCCACTCTGCTTCAGTGTGCTGACGCCCCGCGCTCCAGAGATGGTGTTATTTCAGTGGTCGTGTACTGTGCATGGCATATAGATTCTGAAGTGCTGTAAGGTGAAAGATGCTATATAAGACCTGACCTGTGGTCCTTAGGTAAAACTCCTCATTCTGGGCCAGATTCTGCCACTTTCATTCATGTTGAGTAGTACTTCACCCCACAAATAAACCAATGGAGCCACGTAGAATCATAGAATCCAGGGTTGGAAGGGACCTCAGGAGGTCATCTAGTCCAACCCCCTGCTCAAAGCAGGACCAATCCCCAACAAAATCATCCCAGCCAGGGCTTTGTCAAGCCTGACCTTAAAAACCTCTAAGGATGGAGATTCCACCTCCTCCCTCGGTAACCCATTCCAGTGCGCTACCTTACGTAGTGTAAGTGTGGCCGAATCTGCCCCTTTCAGAGAACAAGACATGATGATCGGGCCCATTATGTATAATTAATTGTTATTATGCCATTATCTGGATGACTCCTCCTCTCACCTTCCCAATGCAGGATGCAGGTACAGGCTTTTTTAATGCTGACCAAAAAAAAATAAATGAGGAAGACCTTTTTTGTAATGCAGCTATAAACCATTCTCCCTGTATGTTTAACCTTTTGGTTTCTTTTTGGATCCAGCATTCTGAAACACTCATTCCTAGGTGCTTAAGGGAAGGCAAGCAGGTTTTGATCATTGGGGAACACAAAATGCATGATCCAACCTGATCTGCATTTCCAAGGTAGTCAGAGGTGAAATCAGTTTCCCCAACTGCTTAAGCGAGTGACCCTGAAATATTCATGGGTCAATGACATATTCTCCTTACAGCAGGTATTAAAAATAATTAAAAATTAAGCAGTTATTCTTTTTCTGCCTAGTGGAAATTCCCACAAGTCACCTCTCAGTATATTCAAGGGTGCACAAGAAGGATTTATTATTTCCTGGTATATTGACTCTGAAAGGCCTGGGGATTACAGCTGCTTTGCACATGAATAGATGGAGTGTGTTGTACAAAAGGCAGGGTCTGTAGGATAATGTGTTTGGATGTGGGAAAGCGCTGACCCTCCGGGAGAGCAGGCTGGTGCCTGATGGCAGGAATCAGTTACATCTCAAAGGAACACATTGCCCTGGGAGCAGGGGTTTATCAAAGCAGCCACGTTAGGTATTTATTCCCCCGTGGCCCCCTTCCCCTCCAAAATCAGAGAGATCTAGTTCCATGCATCTTCCGTCCTCTTTCTGTGCGTTTTTAAAATGGCCTCAGTGAAAGGTGCCAGGTTGAAGTCCTTTAGTGATCCATAGAAACATGGGCACCAGCAGGGCAAACTTCCCTCCCAGCCCCAAGCTGGCAACGGTGAAAGAGGCATACATGGGTAAGGATTGGTTCTTGAAGGGTTAATGCAAGAATTGTGCCCAGCCGAGGCCACTCCTGCATATTCTGTGCATGGCACTTACCCTTCCGCATGGGCTGCCAGTGGCCCTTAGCCCTGCCCTGCTGCAGAGCTGCCAGGCAGTGTCATGGTAGTTAGTCTATAAGGTGCCACAGGATTCTTTGCTGCTTTTACAGATCCAGACTAACACGGCTGCCCCTCTGATGGTAATGGTAGTTTAAGTGAAGTGGCAACCAAAAAGCTGTACTGACACCCCTTCCACACAGGCCACTGAACAGCCCTGGGATGGTAAAGCCTTGTTGACATTACTGACCTGTGCTTGATTTGAACAGGCAACACAAAAAATATATATATAGAGAGAGAATATACCTGTCTCATAGAGCTGGAAGGTCATCAAGTCCAGCCCCTGCCTTCACTAGCAGGACCAAGTACTGATTTTGCCCCAGATCCCTAAGTGGCCCCCTCAACGACTGAGCTCACACCCCTGGTTTAGCAGGCCAATGCTCAAACCACTGAGCTATCCCTCCCCCCAAGCGTTAAAGATTATATGAGTCTATTGCTGCTCCCAATGACTTAAATGGGACGAGAAATGAGCCCTGTATCCCCAAGTAAGTAATTGGCAGCAGGTTTCCTTGGGCCCTTAACTTGGCCTGGTGAGAAAAAGAGAGGGAGCAGCCCTCAGATCCTGAACAGAAATGATCTCTGGAAGCAGATCAGGTCAGTGGTCAGCTAGCTCAGTGTCCTCCTGACACAGGCAGTATCTAGTACCAGATGCCAGAAACCCCCGTAACGGACAATCACAGGATAACCTGCCTAGAGGGGAAGTTTCTTTTTAACCCCATCAGTCAGTGGTTGGCTAACTGCCCTGAATCATGAGGGCTTCTGTAGCTTTTTAAATATTTCATTCTGTCCAATATAACTGGATGTTTGCATGATCCATATCAATGACGTGTCCTTTTTTAATTATGTCAGGGGAGGTGCCCTAAATATTGTAGTCCTTTTTAGGCCTTAGTAATTCGCCAATATTCAGGCCTTGCTGGGTTGGTTCCATTAGGAAAAGAAATTGATGATGGAGTCAGGTCCAGGCAACCCTGTTGGTTTTCAAAGTCCTGTTTCCCAAATACAGTGAAAGCAAAAAACAGCAGGCAGTTTCCGTACTTGAAAATCCAGGTCTGTTACTCCAGTGAGTACTGTGTCCAAAAGCAGCTCTGTCTCACAGCTTCCTCCCAGCGGCACACTCACTACTGCTTTTCTCGCTTTCTGTTGGCTTTCTGCATACACACTTACAACCAATCAGTCCCCTAAACCCTGCATTTGCAATCAGTGCCAGGGAAACCCTTCAGCCTACACAGCTTACTTGCCTTGCCATGTGAACCATGGCCTTGAGCCATGGCTTCCCGCTATCAAGAGACATTCAATTGTTCCTTCCATATAGCATGAAAGAAAGGTGCTTAGCATACCCATCAACTTTAATGAGATCTGTGATTGTCTCTAGATCAAAGACCCACTGATGGCAGTCATTAATTAACAATACACACACATACATTCTGGTTACAGACCTGGCTACACAATTGAAACTTTGGCTACAGTCTACACGGCACACCTTACAGCAGCACAGGTGTGCCGCTACAACAGTGCCACTGCAAGCTAGGCAGGGTAGCTGCTCTTTGTCGGCGGGAGAGAGCTCTCCTGCCATCAAAATAAAACCACCCCCAACGAGGGGCAGTAGCTTTGTCAGCGGGAGACAAAGCCCTGTCCACACTGGCTCTTTTCATCTGTAACATTTGTTAGTCAGGGGTGTGTTTTTTTGTTTGTTTGTTTTGTTTTTGTACACCCCTGACTAACAAAAGTTTTACCAATGAAAGTGCAGTGTAGACATAGCCTTCGGTTTGCGAAGGTTAATTTGGATGCTTCATTTAATTAGTTCTATATGCTTGCATAATGGGAACATCATGATGATGATGATATGCTTGAAAATAGCAGTAGCTTTGAATCCTCATCAGGCCAACTTCATTGCTACAACAATCCTTAAAATGATCTTTTAAACCCAGATACTTATAGCAGGGCCTGGCTATCTCAGGGGACAGATGGCTTGGAGCCTTTCACCTCCTGAACTCTGTCCACACTAGGAGAATAGCCTATGGCTGATGCTGAGGCAAACCCTAAGAGGTACAGAGCACATGCTGGGCATCTCGTGGTGAAGTTGATGGGGCTGTTCAACAGGTGCTCGGCATCTGCTGGGATCTGGCCATATTTCCAGCTCCAGATCTTTCAGGTATCACGAATCAGGTGTCCAATAATCATAAGATTGGCTTAAAATCCTGTGAGCTATTTTGGTGTTTAAATAATTATTTGGCGTTCTTTTTATTTGCTTTTTGGTTTCTGAGTCTCTTCGACTGCATTTGGATCACACTTGCAAGTTCTTCTCTGCAGGCTAGAAACTCTCTTTTTTTTTTTTTTTTCTTAAGTGAGAGAGCAAGCTGAAAGTCTCATATGTTCCCACATAAGGGGGGATATGACAGAGATCTATAAAATCAGGAGTCGTGTGGAAAATGTGTATAAGGAAATGTTATTTACGCCTTCTCATGACACAAGAACTGGGGGGATACCCAATGAAATTAATAGGCAGCAGGTTTAAAACAAACATAAGGAAGTTCTTCTTCATAGAACGCACAGTCAACCTGTGAAACTCATTGCCAGAAGATATTGTGAAGGCCAAAAGTGCAACTGGGTTCAAAAAAGAATGAGATAAGTTCATGGTGGATAGGTCCATCAATGGCTCTGAGCTATGATGGTCAGGGACGCAACCCCATGCTCTGGGTGTCCCTAAGCATCAGGCTGCCAGATGCTGGGAGTGGGCGACAGGGAATGGGGTCACTCATTGATTTCCCTGTTCTGTTCATTCCCGCTGAAGCACCCGGCATTGGTCACTGTCAGGAGAGGAGATCCTGGGCTAGATGGACATTGATCTGACCCAGTCTGGCCATTCTTAGGAGAGATTATTACAGAGCAGTGGACTTAGTGTCAGGACTCCTGCGCTCTGTCCCCAATTACCACATAAAAATATTGAAGTCAGTGATGGACAAGGGTGTATTAATGGTAGATAATCAAGTCCATTCCCCTGAAAGCGCAGGATTTATCCCCCCAGATAGCCAATAGTGAATGAGTCAGATATTAAACTGCTCAGCCTCAGCAGGGTTCTGAGGCTGGATCAGTTCATGTTCCTACAGTGCTCTGAGCCTTGGATGGAAGGTGCTAGTATGAGGCAATGCCTCCGGAACGGGCACCCACCTCTGGGACAGGTTTGTTTCTAATCCAGACTGGTCCCTTCTTTGTGTTACAGCGCAATCCCCCTCGGCCCTAACCCGCCGGTATCCCAGCCTGGATCTCAGCATGTGAGCTCCTCCATGGCTGCCCTTTCTCATGCTCAGCGGCTGTCAGTCACGGTGCTGGAGAGAACAATGGAAGTGTGTCTTGTGAAACGGTCTTTTTCACCCTGCTGGGCAGGTGGGTTTTGTGGGACCCAGGAACATGTGCTCCGCTGGCAATAAAGTGAGGAGATTATGCCTGTTAAGAGCAGACGGCTGCCTTGCAGGAAGAGCTTTCAAAAGCCAGAGAACAGGCCTGTGAGCCTGCCAGAGTCCCAGCGCTCTCTCTAATCCATGGGAGCGTGCAGTAGTTCCCACTGAAAGAGTTTGTGCAGTCTAAGAGCTCAGCCCGGAGTGGGAGTGCAAGGGGGTGCTGTGTGCTAAGAGACTGCCTCACCAATCCTCCTTGCACTACTGGGGTACAAGACCAGGGGAGTCCAGTGTATTAAACAGAGCCAGACTCCCATAAAGAAGTGGGACAGGATGGGGTGAAGGTGGGGGCCAAGATCCTGACTTGCTTCCTTTAGCATCGATGACACGGTTGTGAGCAAGCCCTGCTCCCCGGAATAAGCTGCAGCCGTAGGTGCTGTTTTGTACGCACCCCCAAGGGGAGTCAAGCATAATGCCTCCAGGAGCTGCCACCAGGGCAGTGTACCTCTGCAGGATCCCCAGTATAAAGCCACAAGCCACTCCTAGCGCAGTAGCTGCGTCTGGTACTGATCACTTGATGGCTCCAGAGGCTGGTAATGGGCTATGGAGCCTTTCAGCTCTAAGGGCTGATCTGCACTAGTAAGTCAGGTCAACCTAGCTACGTTGCTCAGGGGTGTAAAAACTGTGCACCCCTGAGAGATGTAGCTAAGTCGACCTAAGACTAAGTGTAGACAGAACTGAGTCCAGGGAAGAATTCTTCCATTGACTTAGTTACCACCTCCTGGATTTACTGCATCGACAGCAGAACCCTTCCTGTCGCTGTAGGACGTGTACAACATAGCACTACAGCCATGACGCTGTAGGGTTCCTAGTGCAGACGTACCGTAAGTCACTGGTTCCAATCCCGGCCCTATCCCTAGTAGCAGAAATTCATCACCATCTGCAGGCTGTTCAGTAGCCAGGGCTAGTCCTCTAAGGCCAGTTCCTAGCCAAAACATATTTAATGCAACTAGCTAAAGGTCTGGCATAATTTAATATAAATTGCAGTCTTTGCTCACAAGAGCTTCAGGTCTAGGGATTAAAAATGAGGTGTTACTGACAGATCCGTGTGAGCGTGTATTGGCAGAGCGAATGAGATCAGTGCCATAGGCGCCAGCTTCTCCTGGCGCCGGTGGGTGCTTGTGCTCCCCGTCGTCCCCAGCCCTGCCCCCATTCCAACCCCTTCCCCAAAGTCCCTGCCCCAACTCTGCCCCCTCCCTGCCCCTATTGGACTCCTTCCCAAATCTTCGCCCCAGCCCTGCCTCTTCCCCGCCTCCTCTCCTGAGCAAGCCACATTCCTGCTCTCCCCCGCTCCCTCCCACAGCTTGTTATGCCGCAAAACAGCTGTTTTGTAGTGGCAAGCTGGGAGGAGAAGCGGGGAAGGCGCACTTAGGGGCAGAGGCGGAGGAGAGCTGGAGCGGGGGGATGGGATGGGGAGTTGCCGGTGGGTGCAGAGCACCCACCAGTTTTTCCCTGTAGGTGCTCCAGCCCCGGAGCACCCACAGAGTCGGTGCCTATGATCAGTGCTTACAGAGCAAAACCTACATTCTTTTTCCCATTTAGTCCCTTGTTACTGAATACATTGTGTAGTTCAGAGAGAGGTTTCCGCATAGCCCTAGGGGCCAGGAAGTCCTGCCTTGTCACCCCAGCTCTGACACTAACTCCATCTGTGGTCTTGAACTAGTCACTCTAGCTAAAATTTTAAAAAATGGCCACTGGTTTTTGGGTGCCTAACTGATGACACCTTGGGGCCTCATTTTCAGAAGCATCAAGTACCCAGTTAAAATGAAAATGGGTGTTTTGCATTTCTGCAAAGCAGGCAAGTGAAACTGAGCACCTAAAACCACTGGCTGCTTTTGTATCTTTTGGGCTGATCCTGTCTGTCTCTGCAAAACGCAGCTACTAAACAACCCTCACTCACAAAGGAGTTCTGAGACTTCATCAGCAACTATTTGTAAAGCATTTTGGAAATGCAAAGCACTAGATATTATTCCCAGTTATGGGATCCCTCACCACATCATTAGAATCAGAAGTTCAGGCTACTGCATACAGACTTGGATGTTGTCAAGAAACTTTTAAAGGAAGTGAGATTGTTAAACCACCACCAGCACCCCCTTGCCCAGGCCAGATGTTAAGCCCTAAAGAACTGAAGTAGCACAAGGAATTTCTTTCCCAAGTTCCCCCAGCTCAGGCTGACAGACCTTGATCAATGTTTTTCTCCACAGTAAGTGCTCTGCAGATGGTCTACCCAGAACAGGGCTTCTAGGAAGTACAAAGGGAAGTCAAACACCATTTCTAATTCAGCTTGTAGCACGGCACACTTTCATTATCCTCCGTCTGAATGCGGTGAATAGAGAAGCAGTGTGGGAAACTCAGAGGAACTCCAAACTCACACAGTCTGAGGGCCTGTAACAGACTCTTGTCCTCGGTCCCACATCTGCCTGTTGCAGACACAAGGAGAGAGAATGACAGAAAGAAAAATCCCATTATTAAACTGGAAGGGTGGTGGTTGAGGGGAAAGCCAGTGGAAAAAAAAATCAGGTTACTGTAGCCAGAGAGAAATTGCTGGAAATTCAAACAGGGGGCTCTGAGTAATATATAACCCCCCCCCTCGCTCACAAGCAGCAGCACAGGGACTGACTAGGGCTTCATCCCACACTCATTCAAGCCCATAGAAACAGTCCCATTGAGTTCAGTGGCGCTGCACTGCTGAGCCTGTATTAGGTTCTCTGATCCATACACGCATACTGCCTAGTGCTTTGTCTGCTCCAGAGTATGCAGTATGGGCTCCTGGGTTTTGCAAACGATTTCCTCGGTGCAGCTCCGTACGTCCGCTCTTAACGGCGAGAGCGAGAGCTGAGGCCACAGCAACGACAGCATCCCAGGGGTCTGACCCCTTTCATGCAGAGATCTCAAAGCCCTTTGCTAATATTAATGAACCAGGCTGCTTGGCCCTCTTGGAAGTGTTATTCTCCCTGTTTGACAGTTGGAGAAACTGAGGCACAGAGGAGTGAAGTGATTTGCTTAAGGCCACACAGTCCATGACAGAGCCCATGACACAGTCCAGAAGTCCGAACTGCCAGTCCATTGCTCTAACCACTCCCAGCTCTGCCTGGACAGCTGCTGTCATCAGGAACAGTCTGAACAAACATCACTACCCTCAGCAGATCCGTGTATTAGCAGTATTGAATGTTGGGGCACTTGTCCACTGGCTTTGCACCATAGTTGGGGGCTCACTGCGTCCTTACTCAGTGAACTCAAATCCACAAAGTCCTCAAAACCCAGTAAAAGCCGAGTCGTCTTCCATGTGGAGGCCATCCCTGCAAAACCACAAACGGAGCCCAGATGCCCTCATGACTGGGCCAAAGTTTGTGAGTTGTAGCAAAACAATTGCCAGATGCGGGCTGAGTCCTGAGTTGGCAGCGGAGGCCAGAGCCTGATTTGTACAGCTTTGCTGCGGAGGTTTTGCAGCTCTCTGATTCACAGAGCCGGAGAGGAAGGATGGCTGTGTGAGCAATGGAGTCCTCTGGACTATTGCCACATCTGTCGTGCTTCCTGCATGAACTTTAAAAAGTCACTGAGGGCCTGATGGGTTTGTTTTTGTTTTTTTTCAAAGTAGATGCCCACTTGTATGTCAAATGCGGATTTGCACACACAAGCAATTATGTAGCCTCCTACGTGTGCAAATCATGTGATTTGGACACACACACACGGGAAGTACACTCAAAAAAGTAGGCCCAGATCTTTATGAAAATCAGGCTCTTAGCCTATTGGCGCTTCAGTTACCCTGTGAAATGAGACATTCTGCCCTGTTTGTTCATAAATGCTTGAAAAGGGCTCTGAGCTGCTTGGATAGAAAGGCCTGATTCTGATTGCAGCTATGCCGGAAGATGCTGGAGTCACTCTGGATTTACACTGGTGTAGCTGAGATCAGAATATGGCCCTGGAAGTGCCAAAGGATATGGATCAAGTCCATAAGTCCCGCTCAGGCTCTACTCAGGCTGAAATTCCCGTTGGCTTCAGTGAGGGTTTCTTCCCAGAAAGGGTTTCAGGATTTGGCCCAATGGGAGTGTTCCCCGAGTAAGGTCTCCAGGGTTCAGTGCTAACTTTGTATATCCAAGTCTGCCAAGATCTTGCCGCCTTTCCCATCCCTCACACAGAGTTCCTTTTCTCCGAAGTACCCTCCCATGGTAAGCGGCTTATTAACATAAGGCTGTGGAAGTTTGTGTACCTCCAAGTTTCCCACACCATTTCTTAACTATATTCATTCCCCACACAAAAGAAGTGTGCCTGGCTACAAACCACATTAGCAATGGTGCTTGACTTTGCATTGTGTTCAGTGGGAAACCCTACTCCCAAAAGGCCATCTGGGTAGCAGTTATCAGAAAGGAAGCAATCAGAGCAGTGATGATCTCTGAAGACTTGGGAAAGCAGCAGCTCCTTTAAAACGCCTTGAAAGCGAACATCTGGCAGAGATTCAGGAGAGCGGATAGTGTTTACTCCACATTTCAAGTGTGGTACCTGTATGTAGTGTCTTATGGTCATCATCTGTTTTCTTTCCAATGCCATGTGCTCCGGTCCCACAGTAGAAAGCAATCATTCCGATGTTGGGACATAAATTAATTCTAAATTCATGATCCCTGGTGTAACTCCACTGACACCTGTAGCTTTACAGTGGGGAAGAATCTGGCCCATTGCCCTTTGGTGGGATTTCCAAATCAAACTGGAGTTACAGCCCTTCATTCTGGGGTCATGCCGAAGTGACGATCTCCTCCAAAGCTAGTTCTTCCCTGGTTAGTTAATTTCCCTTGTTGATTGCGAAGCCACAGAGAAAACCATGGAGTCATTTTTTAGTTTGTTTTTCCTGAGACTAGAACATTTGTTCCAGGAACTACAGTATCTGTGTGGTGTGACTCGCAGGGAGGTAGGGAAAAGCTGCTGTCAAGTCAGGGAGACTTTGCACTTATGTTACTTTACAGACAATAGATGAACCCCACAAAACCAGTGCAACAGACCTTACAATCGTCCCTGTTTTACGACTGAGGCCCACAGCAGTTAAGTGACTCACTCAAGGCCACAGAGCTTATATCAGAGTCAAGGATAGAACTTGAGATTCAAGGGCTCCCAGCCCCAACTCTGCCATAATCAAACGACTCCATCAAATTTCAAACATACCAAAAAACCAAACAGAACTAGAAAGTAATTCCCCTGCAGGGCTTATTGGCAGGGTCCTTGGGGGAATCAAGCAGGGATTGTATTCCACATGGTTAATTTCCTGCAAGTGTTGATCAATTTCCAAAAGCCTTGGGGACCTGGTGGGGGGCAGATATTTTGTTGTTTTTTCCAATGCGGCAAATTCTAAAGTCCTTCATTGAGTGAAATTACCATTGATTTCCATGGAACTATAGCAATTCAAGGTGGCAAGATTTGTCCCCATGTGATTTTTTGATTACTCAGGCTACCTTCAGCTGAGAAATAAAATGTCTGTTTTCAGATTCTATTATTTTGAGAACAAGTGTGCTATAAACAAGGGCCAGATCCTCAGCTGGTGCAAATGAGTGTAGCTCCATTGACTTCCGGGGAATTATTTGGATTTATACCCACCGAGGGGACAAAAGTGACTCTGATTTACCCCAGCACAGTCAGCTGACAGCTGCGAGGATCTGGCCAGTTCTAACTGAGTCTGACCCTCTAGGTTCTCTTTTCGAAAGAGCGTTTTGAGTCATAGCACCAGATCTCCGAAGTGGCCGGAAGCCCAAACTGAGATAAACAGGCACATGCAGCACCAGTCACCTGTGCACTCCCACGTCTGTGCTAACAGGCTTACCACTGAAAGCTCATTTGTCTTCCACAGAAATAAAAGTCCTGAGATGGGCCAGAAAACTCACAGGGCACAGGACTCTCCTCCCTTCCCCCCAAACGAGGGTAAGTGTGGAAATGCTTTGATCTGTACAACTGGTTATTACAGAGAGGGGCATCTGACACTTAAAACTGCTTTGTTAGATTCAAATGTGGGGCATGCATGTGTGTGGTTGATGTTGCAGGGAGAATTTATGGCTCTTCCCATATCTGGTTATTAGTAAGCTCATCTGCAAAGCAGGAACGATCTCAGGCAAAGCTGTTAGCTGAGTGTGCGGGCCGGGAAACTGGCAGGGTTCTCCCTATGTGTCATTGGCTAATCAGCCCTAGAAATGAGTTCGCTGCTTGAGAGATCCGTTTCAGAGGCTGTCCCCAAGAGGGGCGCGGGAGAGCAAACGATGGGGTTTCTAGGTGGCATTACATGGGCTCAGAATTAATCCACACGCTTTGGAGGAAACATGTGAGATGATGTCACAAAACTTTCCCACAACTTGACATAAAAGACTCAGAGCTCAACAGCTGCTGTTCTGTACAAAAGAAGTGAGCCTATTCAAGGGCAGTACAATGGGGAAGGAAAAGCAGATCCTGGAAGAGGTCACTTAAGCCTTACCTGGTTTTAAGAATAACTGAATTAGAGACAGATGACTCTGTGTGTGTGTGTGTGTGTGTGTGTGTGTTCACTTTCATATACATTACACACACTTTTATACCACATTCCGTGGCAGGATCCCCAAACTCTTAACAAATATAAACTGAGCCGCATAAGAATAGTGAGAGAAGGGAATGTTATAATCCCCTTGTCACAGATGGGAACACTGAGGCACGGAGAAGTGAAGTGACCTGATTAAGTTCACACAGTGAATCTGGAACAAATTTGGGAACAGAACCCCATGCTTCAGCAGCCTGGCTCCATGCTTTAACTCTACCCTTGTAATGTAACTAATTGGAATGGAAGACGTGTACTAAACATACAGATGGTGCAGAAATCAGTCTGCTTCCATTTGATACTCAGCTTATCTTTGTATGAGTTAATTTAATGCTCAGAAAAGTGACTGAGGACTCCTTGTTATTCAAGCAGGCAGAGTGTAGGTCAGGTGTAGTGCAATTTATTATTTATTATTATTATTATATATTTTATTTATTGGAAACACACAGCTCTAAGAATACATCTTAATATCCTAAACAGCAGCATCTCTTGCTAGTGCAGTCCTGGGTCTCTCTAGAGCAGAAACTGCCAGTAAAATCAAATCCTAGTATGGACTGTAGCCTAGAGAAGGAGAAAGGGAGTCAGGACTCCTGGGTTCTATTTCCAGTTGTGTTTCTGACTTGCTGCATGACTTTGCTCTGTGCCTCAGTTTCGCCATTGGTAAAATGAGGATAATCCCACTAAAACCTGCCTCATGGTGGGGATGGAGGGGAGTGGGTTGTGAGGCGAAATTAATGTTCATTATATGTTTTGATTTCTGTGGATGAAGGTAATGCATAAGTGCAAAAGTATTACAGATATTCAGCACCCACTAAGATTTCCCTCCTTTCACCTCTGGATTCTCTCTCATATTTAAGAACAGAGAAATGAAGTATTATTGTGACTATTTTTCCCATATGGGGAAATTGAGATGATGAGAAGGGAAGTGCCTAAGGTCACCCAGGACGTCTGAGAACAGAACTCAAATCTACTTCCTCCCAGTCCTCTGCTTAACCACGAGACTGTCTTTTGTATAAATAAGTAAATAACAACACTCTGTATAGATGTGTGTACCCACAATGAAGTGCATTGTTTATCCTTAGCCAGACCATGGAGTCCACACTGTTTTGAGTCAGGCGACACTCACACTGATGACAGCTGAGGAGGAACTTCAGAATCTGGCTCATTGTTATTAAAACAAACCCACAAAAAACAACAACCCTGGTTTTGAAATTAGCAAAATAAAGTCTATAGTTTATTTTCAGCCACTAGTGAACCCAGCGATCTCCGAGCAAGCGTGCTGCTTGCCTTCATCGGTGTGTCCGTGTGTGTTCGCGCCCAAAGTGTGTGCCTGGGTGTGTATGTTTTCAAAAAAAGATACAATCCCATCTTTTCCTCTGCACAGATTAGCTTCTTTCCCGCCATCAGCAACTGGCCCCCGCATTCACCATTGTATGTGAACTGAATATTGTGTGTGCCCGGAAAGCTATTGATCTGCAGCATCAGTCAGCAGCCTTTTCTCACTGAGGGCCAGCTCTTTCCCAGCTTCTAACATGTAATTTGGATCCCAATCTTTCACGTACCACACACTCTCCACCTGCTCATCTGGGAGAAGGTCATTATCCCCCAGCTATTCACTGGCAATGGAGCGTGCAAGAATAGATGCTTCATCTATTGTCCTGCTTATCTCTGATTGGCTCTGGAGTGTGGGAAACTCAACCAAGTCAGAGACCCACAGATTCTCAACAAGGTTGTGCAGTATAAATATAGGGCAGAGTCAGCTTCCAGCAGCACTTCCACAGGACTTCAGCACAACTGAGATCTGCCTCCTTAGCTCGGGACAGATGGCCCCCAGCACTGTTTTCATGGAGCACAACAACCTGCTGACACCAAAAGAGAAAAACAAAGTAAGTACCAGCACAGTCTGCTTTGCTGACTGCTTCAGTGAAACTGATGGGGCCAGAGCCTCAGCTGGTAGAAATAAGCGTAGCGCTATTTCTATGCTAACTTACACCAGCTGAGGATCTGGCCTATACTACTTACATGCACTGAAGCTATGGACCAAACAGTCCAGAGATGTGGCAGAGTGAGGATGTTTTCTAAGCAAATCTTTTGTCCTGCTTTTTGCAGCTGAGGAAGCCGGTGGTGGAGAAAATGCGCCGGGACCGGATTAACAGCAGCATTGAGCAGCTGAAACTCCTGCTGGAGAAGGAGTTCCAGAGACACCAGCCAAACTCTAAGCTGGAGAAAGCCGACATCCTGGAGATGACTGTTAGCTACCTGAAACAGCAGAGCCAGCTGCAGATAAAGAGTGAGTATCAGAGTTGGCTTCAGTCCTGGCTGTGTGCAAAGCAGTGATGTACTGTATGAAGCTCCAGAGAGTGACATGAAGAATGAGTCTAAATCATGGTCTCTTTCCTCTCCCATCTCTCTTTCCTTCTCTAGCTGCAGGATCCATCCATAAAAACTCTCAGTTCGACTTCAAGGAAGGCTACTCCAGGTGCCTGCAGGAGGCTTTCCATTTTCTGTCTCTCCATAAAGTCCAAACAGAAACGCAGAGCAAGCTCTTGAGTCATTTCCAGAAGAGCCAGTTGGCTGCGCCAGAGGTCATCTGCTCCTCTTCCAGCCAGAACACCCCAAAGCAAGCATCCCTGAAGAACGTCAATGCTCTCTGGAGACCCTGGTAGACTGCGGGAGGGGGGACAGGAAACGCTTGCTTTATGGACCTTTGTCTTTTATATTCCAGAGGATGGCTGTGACTGCAGCTGATAGTCACACCCTGATCCTCTCTATGTAGGGAATATTATTTCCCGTTTTATTTGTGTGTGGAAAGAATGGGATACTTTTGATTCTTCAGTTTCATGTGGGATCCTCTGGAAAAGGTTCAGGTATTCTGTTGAGTGGTATTTAAGCTGTGCAGACACTGGTGATAGCAATGTACACCAGGGCACCCAGTCTAGAGGCGCGTGCCTTCATAATGAAGGAGGTTTTTGTAGGTGGCTAAATGTTATCAGTGTTACAGTTATGTTAAGATTGTAACAGATAACGGTGTTGGTAGGAGAGAATTCTCTAATTTTGCTTGTAAAAGCTGTCAGCTTTGCTCCCACTTTCCTAGCAACCTTTGCTCACTCTGAATTTAGGACGAATTTAGTACCTCACTGTTGGTGGACCGTTTTACAAGTTCTCTTGCCCTGTTTGCTTGCAGCTCTTGCATAGCAGCAACGATAGATTCCTAGCTTCTGTTCACCCATCACACTGTAGGGCTAGCAAGAGGTCACTAGATAAAACGATGGGGAATATTTCTACCATTTTGCTGCTTTTTCTGTTTAGGAAAATAATATTTTAATGCTTTATATTAAAGACAAAAGAAAGTAGATGCAAGGTTTGGTGGTTCAATGTTATACATTTGGGCTGTCAGCCTGGCTCTTTCTAGCACGTTCATTATTATAATGATTGTTCTCTGTACTGAGCGGTTTCATTCATTGTGGATGGTAAGTTTCTCCCATGCCTGGGAATGGCCCTGTGGGCTCTGTGCATACTATGTATGCATCTGTATCACATGTTTGTAGAGAGAAATAAAAATGCATTTGTGTGCAACTGCTGGCTAGGTTTCCTTCTTGTCAGCTATGTGCAGCTGCACGGACCATTGAAACACTCTTTGCTAATTTAACAACACCACAGTAATTGCTAGAGGAGACTTTTCAGACCAAAGGAGCTTGTGTTCCTGCCTATCCTAGGCACTGACATGGCCTCCATCACTACAATAGCTGAGCACCTCACTGCCTGTAACATACTTATCTGCACGACACCCCTGGGAGGTAGGGCAGTGCTATGATCCCCATTTGTCTCCAAGTCCTTTATTTTACTAACTGTCTTGCCCAAGGTCACACAGGAAGTCTGTGGCAGAGCGGAGAATTCAACTCCCCATTCTCAAGCCCCAGGTTTGACCCTTAACCACTGTCCCATCCTTCCTAGACCATGCATAGTTTCTACAGAGATGAAAGCAAAGGTTAGACACCTCTGGCCCACTCAGCCTCCCTTAAGCTCTTTTGCTACCACACCACTGCCCCAGGAAGCACAGGCATCTGCATTGGCAAGCGGCTCCTGCCATTCTGGGCTCTCTTAAAATCCAGAGACCTGATTCTGATCAATTAGGGCAGTGGATTTACACCAGCATAAAACTGATGTAACAGAGTACAGTAGAGGGAAGCTCCTGTGCTCTCCTCCCTCCTGCTTTACACTGTTGAATTACTAAAGGATGCACATTCGGCAGGAACGGATGGTTCCAGGGACACACCTGTTCATTTTCTCCATTGCCCACTATGCTACTTAGACCTGATGTTCGGCACTAAATCCAGAGTGACACCTCCCAGCCCGGGTAACGTCAATGCCATGCAGTACCAAGGCCTCTCCTGGCAAGAAGCTGGGCCGGGTCCCCTTGGATTACCCAGTGCTGCTGACGCCCTTGCTTTAAATGAATGGTTCCAGTACAGTCAAGTGCCAGCAGCCAGAGGCCTGTGAAAAGGGCCCCACACCCGTGTCACAAAGATCCCAAGCACTGGCTAAAATTAAAAAAACCCCAAACCACCTACATTTTACAAAATACTAGAAAGGCCCAGAAGAGGGGCAATGCTCATTCCCCTCTCATCACTGCCTGAGGGTCTGGCTGGGCCTCAGCAGAACTGGGCTCAGTTTCCAGATCTGCAGCATCCTCCGTGTGAGCTGCTTTAGTTCCTTTACAGCCGTCCCAGTTACCAAATCATTCGACTGTCTGGGGTTTGTACAAAGCCCAAGGGCAGCACCTTCTGACCCAGGCACTGAGAGTGGCTGTGAAGTTGCTGGGAGGAGCAGGGAGTCCTGAGTAGGACTGAATTCCTCCCCAGCAGAGCATGGAACCCTGCTGTACCATTTGCTCCCACAGGATTGGGGTTGGTTTTTGTAATTATAGGGACTGGAGGGGTCCGTTCGATTCTGCAGTTGATTTGTAACTCACTGTTTGGACTGATGTTGGTGACTCTGATTCCTTGGCCAGGGGGCCCTCGTAAATAAATCAGATAAATAAACGCTGCACGGTCTGTACCAGTGTGTACAGCACCTCAGCTGAGGCTTCTACCGTAACACTAGAATAACACGTCTTCCAAGCAGTGACTGGGCCTCCACTGCAGAGATGTTGCTGTACCAACATAGGCGTAGGTTGATTTCTATATTTGGTGGAGGAAGGGGAGGCAGCTCCAGCCAGGCTCGGGTGACCAGATGTCCCAATTTTATAGGGACTGTTCCCATATTAGGGGCTTTTTCTTATATAGGCTCTTATTACCTCCCACCCTCTCCCCCAATTTTTCACACTTGTTATCTGGTTGCCCTAAGCCAGGCCAACTGGGTTCCGCATGGGGGAAAATTCCATGCCTGCCTGAGGCTTGGGGTCTGGGGGAGCAGTGCCCCCTTACACCTCCCCAAACTACGCTCTATGGCTCTAAAACACCTACAAGGATTTAAACTAGATTTCAAGAGAGCACTTCTCCTTTTCCACCACCAGGTGTCGCAAACTTCTCCTCCAGGCTGCCAGCTGTGCAGGAGGAGGTGCCCTGCCCTGTTGTCTAGACTGCGGCCTAGAGCAGGCCTGGTGGGATTTGAATTTGTTTACAATGACTGAAACCAGCTGGGGTTGGTTTAGTTTCCTCAGAGGCCTGGAGGCACATAGGAGGTAAACAGCTGCCTTGCCGGGCATGGACAGTACACAGCACACTGGTGATTAGTCATTGTGGTCACCTGCGGGACACTGTTTAATTTTAATAAGCAAATGTCACCGGGAGGTGGAAGCTGGAGATTTTAGGTAAGCTCCCTGCACCATTTATGGCATTACAGTTATTTCCATAGCAACCATCTGCAATGCAACACAGGATAGTTTGGTATTCAGTAAAAAATACGGGAAAAATCTTCCTGCATCAGTACAATGGGAAGCCTGTACCACTGCAGGTGCACCCATTAAACTTGGAGAACTCTAGGTTTGCTCTCCCCTAGGTTTTTATGTGGCACCTACCACGGCAGTGTCTGAGCAGACAGGTGGTTGTGGGCACAAGCCATCTCACTGGGCAGCGCATGCACTCGCTTGGGGCCCTGAAATGCGGGGTTCTGCAGGTGCATGCCTCACACCTACATTTGCTAATGCTGCCCACAAGGTGCCCCAAATGGTCTGTCACTGGAATGTGTTTCAGTTTCCATGCTTAGTAATAACAACACTTCTCACTTCTGTCTGCACAGCTTTACTTACTCTGAGTCTGAGGCAAGACTTCTGGCTCCCAGAAATGATCGTGGTTCAAAGGAGCCTGGTTTCCCAGTACTTGGTGCATTCAACAGCACTTGGGGGCAAATGGGAGAGGTAGGGTGCTCAGCACTTTTGAAAATCTGGCCCCATTATTTAGGCACTTGTAAGCGATGCTGAGTGCTGCTGAGAAACGCTGGCCACATTCGTGCGTAGTCAGCGTCACGCTTTTCCCCAGTTACTTGTGCAGGTCTGTCACACAGTGCCAGGAGAGAGGACTGCCTTGAAAAGAACAGGGAGGTGTATAGGCAGGTGTCGTATGGACATACTGCTAGCTTGGGTTTTGAAAGGGTTACAGCTTCATGTTGGCCCTTTTATCAGAGCGAACCCCCACAGCTTGTGGAACAACATCCTGTTGTGAAAGGAAAAAGTTCATAGCTGTGGCTTTGTTTGAAGAGAAGCTTTAGGCGGTGTCTACACTGGCACCTTCAGCGCGAAAACTTTAGTCATTCAGGGGTGTGAAAAAACACCCCCATGAACGACAAAAGTTTTCCCGCTGAAAACGCCAGGATAGATAGCGCCTCCATCGGAGTGGTTATTTTTTATCACTGGGAGAGCTCTCCCCCGGCGATAAAGCGTGACTGCACTGCCCACGTCACAGTGCTGCCGCAGCCGCGCTGTAACGTGGGCAGTGTAGACACACCCTTTGTTGTAACCTTACCTGCCTGGGACATGTGTGTGTCGTAGGGTATGGCCACGCTGGCAAGTTTCTGCACAACAAGTTATACCATGTTTATTAGAGCACTGGAATTAACCGTTGTTACATGTCCACACTGTGCTCCTTGTGACGCTGGAGCGCATCCACATTAGCAGCTCTTGCAAGGGCAAAGAGAGCAGTGCATTGTGGGAGCTATCCCAGCATGCAAGTGGCCGCAGGGCGCTTTGGGAAGGGTTTGCAATGCCTCATGGGGCAGGCACATCACATGATGCAGGTTTCCCAGTCCCGTTGTTCCATGGGCATCCTACTACATTGCCAGCTGCTTTTCAGCTGAAGTGGAGGGGGCGGGTGTGTGTGTGTGTGTGTTTTGGGGACAGAGAGCCTGTCAGCATGCTGTCTTGTATGTTCATACAGCGGCAGGAAGCAACCAGTCCTGAGGCAGGGAACCACAACATCAGCCCCACCCTCCCTCCCCAGCTCTCTGTACAGCAATCACACACACCCCCCCCCCTCTCTGTGTATAACAGCCCACGCATTCCACATTAATGGTTTGCTTTGTGTCCCACAGCAGATCAGCACCGCACACAAGGGCTGTCAGAAATGGAGCTTTGAAAGGGGAGGGGTGCATCTCTCCAGGGCAGTGGAGTTCAAAACAATGAGCAGAGGGGCCACTTGCGGGATTATGGGACACTTCTGGAGGCCAGTTGATTGCTTTCTGTGCTGTAATGTGTTTACATCGTCAATACAGCGCTGGAGCCTCTGCACTTTAAGGGCATGTCTTCACTAGCAACTGCAGCAGTGCTTTACCGTGGCTGGGTAGTCATGGCACCAGCGCTGCGAGAGTAAAAACACTACTCCCACGAGGGGAGTAGCTCCCAGCGCTGGCGCACTGTCGACACTGTCACTGTCCAGCACTGAAACTTGCAGTGCTCGGGGGGGGAGTGTTTTTTCACACCCCGAGCAAAGAAAGTTGCAGCGCTGTAAAGTGCCAGTGTAGACAAGGTCTAAGGCTTAGGACTCTTGTCGAGGTGGTTTTTTTGCAACGCTGCAATTGAGGAGTTTCTGCGCACTAAGTGGCTTGGCAATGTGTACACCTTGGGAGTTACACCGCAGAAAGCTGCTTTACTGCGCAGTAACTTGCTAGTGGAGACAAGGCCTTAGGTCATTCGTATCTGTAAAGCACGCTGACAACTTCCGCTGGGGGCGAGAACGACAGATAATAGTAAATAATTAAAAAGACAGAAGGCTCTGTGTTTTAGAAGATCCCAGCAGACTTCTGCCTGCTGCTGTGTTTCTTTCCCATTTTTAACCCTTGAAAATCCCTGTTATTCCAGATAGTCTTATTTGTTATTTAAAATAGCAGAAATTAGTTTCACAAACCTCCCATGCAGAAAACTTTCACTTATACTTCACTCAGTCCTGTCAGCTTCCTGGAAACCATGGCTGGAGGGGTGGAGAGCGGGACGGGCGTTGGGCCAGAGAGCAGGTAAGCAGAACAGCAGGCTGTCAGGGCTTCGGGGCGCCAGCTTTTCTACTCAGTTCAGCTTTTGTTTTATCTCCTTTCGCCCAGACTCTCAATTATGTTAATCCCTGTTTATTAACGACAGGTAGCCCTTTTAGAGTGTTTTTCATCTGCAAAGATAATCAGTGGCAGCCTCTTAGAGCTGGATATTTCCTGCTTTATTTTGAATCAGAGACTTCATACCTGCTGCTGTAAATTGGCTGTGATTATCAAGTGTCAATTCGAGCCTCAGTTTCTCCTGCCTACTTTCAAAGGCCACCAGCTTCTGCTGTGATTGATCCAGACCCTTAGTCCCCCTGATAATTATTATCTGCAGATGGGGAAACTGAGGCAGAACAGTTAAGTGACTTGCACAAGTCCACTGAGAGTGGCAGTGTCAGAGACACGATTAATGCAATTAGAATAAATGAGACCCTTTACTAATACTATTTTTTAAATAATATTTTCCTGTGATATGTTTTACCTGAATGTACAACAGTTTCTAATTGCTCCTTCCTCACAACAGTGAAACTCGTGACAATATTGATTTGTGGTTAAAGACGAGAGCTGTGAATCAGGACTCCTGGGTTCTGCTCTTGGCTCAGTCACTGACTTGCTGCATGGCTTTGGCCAAGTCACTTCACCTCATTGTGGCCCAGCACGTACCTAGCAGCGAAAAGGAAGTAACAGCACTTCACTGTCTCACAGGGATGTTGTGAGCGTGTGTGCTTTGAGAGCCTCAGGCAAGAGATGCCATATGAAGACTAAGAATAACATTTTTATTGGAGCTGGTCAGAAAATGGTCCTTTCCCCCTTAGGAAAAAAGTCAGATTTTCAGCAAAAATCAACATTTGAAATATTTCAGCCAAAACCTGGAAATGTTCAGTTGTTTGCCTCATGGAACACAGCCTGGAAAGAGCTTAAAGCAGAAGACTGGAAAAATCAGCTCCTCTGCTTGCCCACCAAACCATGGCCTCAGGCAAGCAGGGATTGTGAGTCTGAACTCCTGGTCTCTTCTCTCAGCTTGGGGTAGAGCAGTGAGACTGGGATTCGGGGCTGTTGTGTATACACAATCTCTACTCCTGATCTGCTTTGTAACCCTGGGCAGCTTGTATGAGACCCTGCTTTGACAGGACAACGTTCTAGTGAATTCCTATCTATGTTTGAAGAGCCGTTTTTCCTTCACAGCCCGTGGGTGTGTGTGTGAGAGAGAAGAGTGTGTGTACATCAGTGTTTGTGAAGCACTTGTCAACCCTTGGCTAGGACAGGGCAGTACTAGGCAATACATAATAACAATAAAGGACTGAAGCTTAAGAGATGTCTCTGTTTGAGCAGCGCACAGTGGATTCCAGCATATCCCTGGCTAGTGATGTGCCACTTGGCATTTAATGTTCAGAGCCTACTTCGCCCTGTTATTTCAAAATGCAGCAGGTCTTGATTTATAAGGTTACTTCCCTTCCTCCCCAACCTCTCCCACGGAACAGGAAACTGACTCAAACTGGTCCAGATAATCCTTTCCTGCCAGTTTCCGGAAAAGGAGGGCTGTTAGTTTACGGCCAGATTTATCAGCGTAGCCAGAAGCTGCGATTAGAACACAGGATGGATTGGACTGGTTTGTGAGACAGCCTGGCACTCGGGCCGTGGAGAGTGGAGAGGTTGCAGGGGCTACTCACCCGATAAAGTGCTGCAAGCTGGTGGATGGGGAGGGGGGAGGGAGTAGGCGTTCGGGCTGCACCCTCCCCATTTGCTAGCTAGAATAGTTGGCTGGATGGGGAATAGATCCAAGAAAAGGGGTGAAGTGATTTTCTCCTTCCTCCCAGCACAAGGGAGGAAGTGGGTCTTTGAGACACAGTTTGTTCTCTGCTCTGCTCTGCTCCTGGGGTGGGGTAGCGACATGATGCCCTTCATGGCAGATTGCAAAGGCACAATCTGCTCCTGAGCAAGAATCAACACGGGACCTGCTGTAGGCATTTGACAGGGGCGTCATTACCCGATCCTTGTTACATTGCTTTGGGCTGTGTCTGACACAGGGATGCCTACCCAGTTATCTGAGTCTGTGTGGGTGATGGGTGCATGCACAGGGTTTCTGCGAGCAGGCCTCAAGCTGTACACTAGATAAAATCTTCACCTTTCGTTATCTGGTTTTGAGGCGGGGGCTCAGGCACAAATCTGGATTGCAACTTTGAAGAGCAGCTTTGTCTTTGGTTTGACAGCACATCTGGCCGTTGCACTGAAGCGACATCTTGCAGTGCTCCTGAAGAACACGTTCTCAGAGCCACCGACCAAGGAAGCCACAAGTACAACGTTGGTCTTTGTTGTAGGGTGTGCAGCAGTCTTTGCGCACTCTGTGAAGTATGCACGTTTCCTGTGCATAGGAGGGGTCGGCACAGGCTTTTTGAAGTAATTCAAGCCCACGGTGCACACATGAGCACCTTTTGCAGCCTGTACGCACTTTCAGAACGTGATATTGTGTCTAAGGGGGAAATCAATTACTGAAATGAATGTTTAGCAAACCATCGCCAAACACCAATTCTCTTATGGGGTTAGGGCTAGCGTGAGAGTCCGACCTCTGGAAATGTAGGTCTTTATTCAGACCTTTTGAGGCTACTTCCCTTGTATTATTCATATTGCAGTAGCCCCTAAAGCCACACTGAGATCAGGAGCCCACTGTGCTAGGCACTGTGCAAACACAAACTAAGAGGCTGTCCCTGACAAAGAGCTAGTCTAAGGGTATGTCTTCACTAGCATTGTTAAAGTGCTGCTGCGGCAGCGCTTTAACATGGCTGTGTAGTCGTGGCACCAGTGCTGGGATAGAGCTCCCCCAGCACTGTAAAAAAACCACCCCCACGAGGGGAGTAGCTATCCACGCTGGGAGCCGGGCTCCCTGCGCTGCTGCTGAAACTTGCAGCACTCAGGGGGGTGTTTTTTCACACCGCTGAGCGAGAAAGTTGCAGTGCTGTAAAGTGGCAGTGTAGACAAAAAGAAAAGACAGACAAAATGTAAGAGAACATGATCCAATTGCCAGAGAGAGAGAGAGAGAGAGAGCGTATTATCCTCCCCGCTTTACAGAAGGCACAGAGAGATTAGGTGACTTGGGCAAGGTCACACACTATCTGTGGCACGGCTGGGGATAGAGGAACCTAGATTCATGGATGCCAAGGCCAGAAGGGACCATTCTGAGCATCTAGTCTGACCTCTTGTATAACAAGCCAGAGAACTTCTCAAAATAATTCCTTGTGCCGATCTTTTAGAACAACATCCAATTTTGAGTTAAAATTTGCCAGTGATGAAGAATCCACCATGACCCTTGATAAATTGTTCCAATGGCTAATTACTCTCATTGTTAACAATTTACACCGTTTTTTTCCAGTCTGACTTTGTCTAGCTTCAGCAGGGTCGTCCTTAGACGTAGGCAGCTTTCGCGGCTGCATAGGGCACCCAAAAATTTGGGGCACCATTTCCCTCGCTGGCCGCGGCTGGAATCCTCTCTTCTCCGCCCCCGCCCCCCACTGGGCCATCGGGCTTCTCCCCGCCCCCAGCCGCACCCGCTCCCTCCCTCGCTCCTCAGCCGGCCACCTGAGAGCTCCAGCCTCCGGCTCTGCCGCCCCAGCCCCGGGGAGCCCAGAGCGGTGCGACCGGTCACTGCCGGCGCGGCGACCCGACCCACTGCCGCCCGGAGCGAGTCCCTCCCTGGCCCTGCCTGCCTGCGCCGCTCGGGCTCCGCGGGGCCAAGCCGGGGCCAGGACAGGAGCAGCGAAACTTCCACGTGAGTCGGCGGGGTGGGAGGGGGGGACTTAAAGTGACAGTGCACTCACTGTCTCTCACACTTCCCTAACACACCCACACACTGTCTCCCACACCCACATACATACATCTGCCTCTCACGAGTCACAGTCCCCCATACAGACTGTAACACATATACACACACAGTCACACACACTGCGCTCTCTCTGGCTCTCTCACACGCACAGTCACGCACACACACACACACTTGTATTATTGTTGTTACTGGTTGGTACTTCCTGTCAAAATGCTCGTGGTGAGCCAGGACTGGCGAGGGGCTGCAGGAGGGCCGTGGGCTCTGGCAGGACGCAGCCCCCTTGTGACAGCGCGAAGCCGGCCTTGAGCCACTGCCGCAGTGTCTGCTGCATGTGAAGCTCGGGGTGTGTCAGCAATGGGGGGAGCCCTGGGGGTCCGTGGGCGGGGGTGGTGGCTGTGCCCCATTGACGGGCTGTGCCCCCATTGGGGTCAGCGGCGCCGGCTGGGGACCATTCAGTGGAGCATAGGGGCACCAGTTTAATAATACTGCGAAGGGCCCCACAAATCCTAAGGGCGGCCCTGAGCTTCAGTTTCCTGTCAGTGGCTCATGTTATACCTTTCTCTGCTAGGTTGATGAGCCCATTATTAAATATTTGTTCCCCATGCAGGTACGTATAGACTGTAGCCAAGTTACCACTTAACCTCCTTTCTGTTAAGCTGAATAGATAGACTAAAGGAGCTCAGTCACTATTAGGCTTGGGAGGTGCAGCCCAGGGTTAGGCAGAGGCAGCTGGTCCAACCCCCTTGCCAATGACGAGTGGCCATGACAGACTGCAGTTTGCCCCAGCGAGCGGGGGCTAGATGATGACTGGCAGTCACCCCTGAGGGAAGGTGGGTTTAGAGGGTTGGGGGTACCCCTGGGAGGGAAGACCCAGAGAGTGGGGGTACTGCTGGGGCAGAACCCTGAGGTAAAGGGCACCAGAGTCTGGGAGGGACTTGGGGGCCTAAGGCAGGCAGGGCACTGGCCAGCAGAGGGTGCTCTGAGTGCTAAAAGAGCTCATTCCTGAGACGACCAGCAGGAGGCGCCACACTGGTGAGTCCTTGTGCTGCTACACCCTGTTTATGCACCCAAGCAGGGCCGGCTCCAGACCCCACCACGCCAAGCGCGCGCTTGGGGCGGCATTTTGCCGGCAGGGCGGCAGCCGGCTCCGGCGGACCTTCCGCCGTGATGCCTGCGGGAGGTCCTCCGGAGCTGCGGCTTCGGGGGACCTCCCGCAGGCATGACTGTAGCCACCCACTGTTCCCTCAGATTCCAATAGGCTCGCACGCACCTCACCAATTAGACATACTGCAGAATAATCCCAGTGACAAATTTCCACCCCAGCCAAGGTTCACTGGCTGTGTGTTTCAGGTTGAGTGGGTGCCTGTGGTCAGAAGGTGTCAGGAGGATATTCGTAAGTCCCTACACCCTCGTGCTCTCCGCCGTCTGGGTTTTGGCTCAGAACTGCAGTCCTCTGGGGATTGCAAATTCAAGGCTGATTTATTCACAACTGTTAAAACCTCTAGTGAAAGTTGGGTTTTGTCACAATGACTCTATCCATTCTGAGTGCACTTTTCAGGCCATTGCACAAGGCAAGCTGGTCCCTTTCCAGGAATATAGAAAGAGCTGGAGTGTGCTGTCATTCAGTCTCCGTTCTCCAGTGGCAGGCAGTACGCTCCAGTCCTACACATGTTCCTGGCTGTTTGCTGGCTAACTTAGCTGCTAAGCACTAAACTGGCCAAGCTGTTGAATCTTATCAGCTCATCTGCAGTTCCCAGAACTTAGCAATGTAACTGACTCCTTCCTCTGTGGCCTGCCAGCCCTGCCCTGTCTGAACAACTCTGAGGGTATGTGTACAGCGCCATTAAAACCCTGCGGCTGGAAGCCCTGTGGAAGCCAGAGTAACTTACAGCAGCCCTGAGGCTGCTCTGCTGTAAGGCAGAGATCAGGTTAGCGATCAGATGGAGTGCCATGGAGATGGACAGTGACATGAAAGCTGGCATCATTTGCAGCTTGGTTGCCATGGAGGACAAAGAGGAACCCACCCCACCCCATTATCCAGACACTGCTGCTCAGAGTCTGCACGTCCCACCAAGCCTCAGCATGGGCTGCACTTTAACCAGCCAGTCCTCTTGCCTTCCCAGGGGCCACTGATAGCCCCCCATGGTAGAAAACAGTGGTGGGTTTCCTGCCTGAAATCAACCTGAATTAGTGATCAATGCTGGCCACAAGCAAAGGGGATTCTAGCTGTGAAACCCCTCAGCAACAGGATAACATCAGCATGCGATGTGATCGCACCTCTGGCTGCCTAGCCCTGGCAGATCAATGCAAGCTGAAATCTGTCCAGCTCAGGGATACACAAGCCTAGGTCCGCTCTGTCTGTACAAGCATACCTTACCTGGCAGCTTTTCTTTGTAGCAGTGTGGCGCTTATTCCCCTGGCTCACACCTCACAGGTTCATTGCACAGCAGGGGGGCAGTGATGGGTGGAGAGCTGAGGCAGCTACAATACCAAGAAACAACCTCTGTCAGTGCTCTGCCCGGAATTGTTTCACATTTAATGACCCATAACTCCCACCCACAGTTACTTGAAACTCCCCAGTTCTCTCCTCCTGAAAAGAAAACTGAAATGATAGAGACGTTCATGACCCTCAACTTCCCTTTGAAACATAAAGGGTGTTTTCACTGATGGCTCATTTTACCCAGCCCACTGGGATTCTGACAGCGTTCGTGATCAGAATCCACTTCAGTCTATGTCTACACTTGCAGAGTTTTTGCGCTGTCAGTTTCATGGATGATAGTGAACCAGTGAAAGAAAAGTGCTGGCTTGTGTAGTCACTTACTTCTACAGGCATCAGAGAGTGTTTACATTGACAGCACTTCCATTCCCATGAGAGCAGCGCACTGAGGGCAGCTATCCCACAGTGCAGGTCTCTCCAATTTGACCACAGGTCTTGTGGGAAGGAGGGTTGGTGATCACGGGGCATCCTGGGTCCCTGCACAGCCTCCTCTCCCCAAACACTGATCAGCTCTAGTAGCTCAGCATTGCTCCAAGCAGGGGATCCTTTGATCCCTGGAGCAAGCAGTGTCACCTGGCCAGATAAGTGAGCTCTTTGCCAAGAAAACAGGAAGGAGAGTTTCAAAGTTCCCAGGGGAGGGGTGGACGTCTATTTACCTGGCATCAGAGCAGCAGAGCTGCTGGCCAGAGTGGTCACCTAGGCACTGTGGGATATCCTGCGGAGGCTAAAAGCTCTGTAAACAGGAAGAATGTGTCTTCACTTGCACATCACCGCAAAAGCATCACCGGTAAGATCTGTACGCCTCTTGTGGAGATGGTTTCATTGGCAAGTGTAGATGCTCCCATGGTTTTTGCGCAAAAAAAAGACTTTTTTCCTCTTTAAATGGCAAGTGTGGATATGCCCTGAGCAGGGCCGGCTTTAGGCCTATTCCACCAATTCCCCCGAATCGGGCCCCGCGCCCAGTGAGAATCCCTTCCCTGGCTAGAGGCGCCTTTTTAATTTTTACTCATCTGGCAGCACTCAGGGTCTTCAGCGGCACTTTGGTGGCGGGTCCTTCGCTCGCTCCTGGTCTTCGGCAGATCTGGAGTGAGTGAAGGACCCGGCGCCGAAGTGCCACTGAAGACTTAGAGCACCATCCAGTGCATACAAGTGTTCTTTTACATGTGTTTTTTTTTTCATGCCTGCCGAGGCCCCGTCGAAACTATTCGAATTGGGCCCCGCACTTCCTAAAGCCGGCCCTGGCCCTGAGTAAGGAAGGACCCGAAATTCACTTCCTGAACCATCCCTTTCCTCAGGGCTGTCAGTTATTTACCTTGTAACTCACCCAGCTAGATATTAAACAAGCAGCAGTGGCTGGACTTTGGAGTATGAGCACTGAAAAGAATCCATAACCTGACACTCCCAGCTCGATGGGTTGTTTATCTGCGTTTAAAGAACATGTGGCACTCTGAGATTACAGCAGTCTGGGCAAGAAGGGTTTTGCCAAATAATTCCTAGGTTCTTTCTTGCCAGCCTCCTACCCAGACCACCAGCTCTGCTAAACTGTAGCTTGATTGGCAGGTTCTGTGGGTTGACACAGATTCCCTTGCACCCTTGGCGTCCACCACCTCAATAAGGTGCTTGTATGGCAGGAGCTAGTAGAATCGGGGAGTGTAGGGTAAAGCTGTGTTTGTACCTAGCTAGAAGAGCAGATCTGCAGCCAGTCGAGGAGCTGCCTTATCTGCAATTTTCATTTAACCCAGCAGTAAAGAAATGAAGGGGAGGTTTGTATTTTTGCAGCAGACGTACAGGGTCAGTACAGAACAATGCCTCTGGGCAGCCAGTCTCAGACAGGAAAAAGGGGGGAGTCGGGCAGGGCAAGATTTAGCAATAGGCAGTTTCCTCTGCGCACGCCTGGCAGTTGATTTGGAGTGGGGGGGAAGGGAAGCTACGCAGAGTAGGCATGTCATGGCGAAGGTGTGAGCCACGGCAGAGGCAGGATAGTTAATAAAGCCCCAGGGGAACCAGGCTTGTGATCAGTGACCCCCAACTGCAGGGACCTCTGTGCGCTGAGCGTGTGGTGTAAGGAGTCAGCCCAGGCAGTGGGAACCTGGAACTCCAGAGCTCTGTTCCCAGCTCACACACTGACCTTAGGCACAGAGAGACCTGATTTGCCCCCGTTTCCCTCTCTGGAACATGGGGATCATGATGTTGAGTCACTTCCTGGGGGCACTGTAAGAACTGGCGAGTGAGTGAAAAGCTGTAGGACGACAGACACCCCAGTTGTGGCTTGGGGGTCTCAGGTTCTCCATCCTGCTTTAGTAGTAGGTTGTTGCAGGTTTTACCTGCTCTGTTGTTTTTCCAATGGTGCTGTCCATTTTCTTCGCTTCTGCTCCTTTGGGGGCAGTGCCGGATTAAGGCATAAACTAACTAAGCTACAGTTTAGAGCCTCGCAATATGAGGGGCTCTAAAAAAGAAAAAACTGACTCCATTCAAATGTTATCGAAATTGGTTGATAAAGTGAATATGGGAAAGATTTTCGTTCAAATAGTGAGTGAGGGAGTGAAAATCTGAAGTCATTTATAAAGCGCCCAGCTACAATGACAGACACAGCTGTTGTGGCTTGGGGGTAGTAGGCTGATGCAGGTTTTATCCTGCTCTGTTTTCCCAGTGGTGCTCTCCATTGTCTTCACCTCTGGTTCTTTGCGGGGATACGCTGGTGAAGAGAGGTAATGGAGGACAGGACGACACCCGGCTTGTTAGGTGATGTGCAGCCCACATGCCTGGGAGGAGATCCCCATAAACATCCATAAAGCTCCCTCACTATCCATCTTCAAATCCCGTCTCCAAAGTCCCCTTCGCCATGGTGCCTACAAAAATCTTGACAGTGGTTAGGTGGCTGGTGTGGTGAGACCACAGCCCATCATGCTGACCAGTATTGTCTCAGTGTTTCCTTTTGCGCCTCCATTTGTCCGTCTGTCTGGATCTGTTGTCTCTTGTCTGCTGCTGAGCTTAGGGATGGGAATCTATGGCCCACCGGCCATTTTAATCCGGCCCGTGAGCTTCCACTGGGGAGTGGAGTCTGGGGCTTGCCCCGCTCCGGTGGTCCAGCCGAAGAGCAGGATCGAGGGCCACTCCATATGGCTCCCAGAAGCAGCAGCATGGCCCCGCTGCAGCTGGGGAGCAGGGTTGGGGGCTGTTCCATGCGGCTCCCAGAAGCAGTGAAATGGCCATCCTCTGGCTCCTACACATAGGGGCAGCCAGGGGACACCACTCTGCATGCTGCATTACTGCAGCCAATGGAAGCTGCAGGAGTGGTGCCTGCGGATGAGGCAGCATGCAGAGCCGCCTGGCCGCACCTCTGTATAGGAGCTGGAGAAGGGATATGCTGTTGCTTCCAGGAGCTGCTTGAGGTAAGTGCTGCCTGGAGCCTGTACCCCTGAGCCTGCCCCAATGCCCCAACCCCCTGCTCCAGCCCTGATCCTCCTCCCACCCTTCAAACCCTTTGATGCTAGACCAGAGCACCCTCTTGCACCCCAAACCTCTCAGCCCCACCCCAGGGCCCACCCCCCCAGCCAGAGCCCTCACCCCACCAACCCTTACCCCAGCCCTGATCCCCCTTCTGTCCTCTGAACCCCTCGGTCCCTCTGCACCCTGAACTCCACATTTCTGGCCCCACCCCAGAGCCCACGCCCCCAACCAGAGCCCTCACCCCCTCCTGGACCCCAGTCCCAATTCTGTGAGCATTCATGACCTGCCATACAATTTCTATGCCCAGATGTGGCCCTCGTGCCAAAAGGTTTGCCCACCCCTGGCCTCGATTGTAGGCTCTTTGGGGCGGGGACCATCTTTTGGTTCTGTGCGTGTGCAGTGCCTAGCACAAACGTGCCCTGGGCCATGACTGAAACTCCTAGGTGATACCACAACACGGATGATCATTAATAATCACTGATATGGTCTATGGGCCAGTGACTTGTTGCCCTGGGCCTTGGGTAGCCGTCCACACCAGTGACTGCAAAAGTCACAAGGCCAAGGAGAATCAGCCCGTCTGTGTTTCAGGAAAGATGAACTTCATCCACTGCATACTCCCCCCCGCCCCATTAGAATGTGTCTGCTCCTACCTGCTCCTAATAGAGAGGGTCTGCAGCCAGCGAGCTGGAACAGGGGCACAAAATGAGGAGGTGAAGCAGCATTAAAGATTTCTCCAGTTGTGGCGTGGAGTCCTGGGGAAAATACTCAGAGTATTTGACCCTAACAAGGGTGCCTTGCGTGAATGACTCCATCTGCCCCCGTTGTGGAAAACTAGGAAAGTACCCTCACCAACGCTCACATGGCCCTTCTCACATGTCCAGTGTGACGAGTGCAGCAAATAGGGAAATGAATCTCTCTGCAGCTATCAGAAATGACAAGGAAGCTCTTGTTGCTTGTAACCGTGGGTGGGAGATCAGCGGCTCATGAGAGAACAAGTCCTATACACAGGGCCTGCTCCAGGCACCAGCGAAGGAAGCAGGTGCTTGGGGTGGCCAATGGAAAGGGGCAGCACGTCGGTCTTCGGCGGCAATTCGGTGGCGGGTTCCTCTGTCCCTCTCTTCCTCTTTGAGCTGCCACCGAAGAGGAAGAGAGGGAGCGAAGGACCCACTGCCAAATTGCCAGAGAAGAGTGAAGCGGCGCGATTGAGCTGCCGCTGAAGTGCTGACGATCAGCTTTATCTTTTTCTTTTCTTTTTTTTTTCCGGCTTCGCTGCTTGGGGCGGCAAAAAAGCTGGAGCCGGCCCTGCACGTCACCAGTTCAGACCTTACGGGGCAGATGTTCTGCTAGTGCAAACTGATGAGCCCCATTCACCTCTGCGGAACTAAGTCGATTTATACCCACAGAGAATCTGACTTTATATCTGCCCATTTAATACAACAATTATATCAGAGCAGGGGCATTTTGTATTTTACTTCTCAGTGTAACTGAAACCACAGAATAAATTTGCTTTTTTCACCTTTTAACAATTTCAGATGCACCCTACACCATTCCGGTTTTCTTTTCCTCGCATATAACGTAACATGAAAAAGGTACCAGCAGTTACTTACAGTAGAACGATTTGCTTCATAGCAGGTTGGTGTAGTGTAGTTACCTTCGCACCCGGTTGCTTCTTACTGCTTGTTCCAATTTTACATTAGGCCCAGCTACATCTGAAAATTAGATGGACCTAATGTCATCACTCAGATCTGTAAAAATGTCGTGCCCTGTGTGACATAGTTAAGTTGATCTAATCCCCCACTGTAGATGCAGCAAGGTCAGTGGAATAATTCTACCATTGACCTAGATGCCACCTCTCAGAGAGCTGGTTTAATGACACTGATGGAAGCCCCCCTTCTGTCGATGTAGGTCGCGTCTACACACTAGCGCGGTAGCTGAGCTGCTGCAACCCTGGTAGTGTAGTCAGACCCTCAGTTCACACGTCACTAGTAGCACTGACAGCATGTGACAAGGTTACATTGTGGGTAGAGCAGAGAACTATGAATCAGGACTACTGGGTTCTCTTCTTGGCGCTGCCCCTTCCTGAGTGACTTCTGGACAAGTTATTTCACCGCATTGTGTCTCCAGTTTCCATCCCCCTGTACAAGGAGAACAGCCTTCAGTACCTTACAGGGGCCTGCTTGTGAAAATTATATTTTGCAAAAGTGCTTTGAGATCCTCAGAGAAAAGTACAATGTTATAAAACCAAGTCAGGAGAGCAATACCCAAGAGAAAGTGGACGCCTCCTGGGAATAATCTCTGCTGTTCACACAGACCTGCACTTCAGTGAATGGTGTCTACTCAAATTCAGCCCCAGAGCTAAACCCAAGACAAATATTTCCATGATTTTTTGTTGTTTTTAACAAAACAGCAGAAAGTTGTTAGTACACAACGAGATCTTTCGTTCCTCTGACTGTTCAAGGAGGAGTGAAATGTTTCTACAATTTATTTTTTATCCCAATAAAAATTCACCTACCCTTTTTGTAAGCTCAAACATCAAAGCAGGAACAACCTGAGAGTGAAACTGACTAAAATCACTAAAAACAAGAATGTTGCTGGCTGCTCCTTGGACATGCTGACAGAGACGCAAACAACCCACAAAGAGCTTAATATAGTTCTGACTGGACTTCATCTGTTCCCTCTAAGGCCACGTCTCACGTACAGCGCTGCAGCGGCGCAGCTGTACCACTGCGCTGCAGTGCGTCTGGTGAAGATGTTTGATGCTGATGTGATGCCGTGTATAAGAAAGGTGACCATTTATATCACTGTGTTACCACTGTCACAGTTTCCATGGATCTTCTACAGCTTGTATCATGTAAGGTGTCAGTGGAAAGGTTGCTTCAAAAACAGACTTCAAAGAGAAACTGCAGAGCTACAATTCATTTGCAAACTTAACACCATCAATCTGGGCTTGAATAGAGACCGGGAGAGGCTGGCTCATGACAAAAGCGATTTTCCCTCTCTTGGCATTGACAGCTCCTCATCAGTTATTGGGAGTGGACCACGTCCACCCTGACTGAATTGGCCTTGTCATCACTGGTTCTCCACTTGTAAGGTAACTCTCTTCTCTTCATGTGCCAGTATATTTATGCTTGTTCTGTAAGTTTCACTCCATGCATCTGAAGAAGTGGATTTTTTACCTACAAAAGCTTATGCCTAAATAAATCTGTTAGTCTTTAAGGTGACACTGGACTCCTCGTTGTTTTTGTGGAGACAGACTAACACGGCTACCACTCTGATAAGTGGAAAAGTTCTGATTTGCTAAATATGATTATCTGTTTATATGCATGTATCACTTTGTATCTGAAGTTATGAATATTGACTGTGTACTTGGATCTTACACGTGTTCCTGGGTGACACCCCCACCCCTCCACAATAGAATTTACATCAAGGCTACACAGCTATGTGTGGATGGCCCATCAAGAACACTCAGCCCTCAAAAAGGGCCATTGAAGAAACTCATCCCCTCCTGATAGTTCTTCCTGAGGATGCTTCAGACAGGGAAGGGCCAGTGATCACCCCTCCTGAGTCAGCAAACTGTGTAAGGACATGTGATATGCTCATGCGACTCTGGGCTCCAGCTTGGGTCAGTAACTTTCCACAAACAGGAGCTCTGGGCTTTGTTTGGGACAGTAAAATTCCAAGCACATGACAGAGGATATAAAAGACCCCTGAGTCATCTCTGGCAACACTGTGATTTTACCTGTACAGCTTATTCCCAATCCCACCCCCTGAAAACAAGCTGTACTGGCAAAATGCTGTTCTGCCTCTATAACTGCATCAGAGATCACACCACACCCTGACCGACAGGAATCTCTCAGCTAGACCTGGCTCTAGCGTTTGCCACGCTGACCTGGGGCACAAGACACACAGAATAAGAGAGGGGTTATAACACGACATAGGCTGTCTTCACTGGGGAAAAACAGGTATGTTTTTATATGGAGAGAAATACCTGGATTTAAAATCCTAATGTAGCCACGGCACAGGTAGTTTTTAACCTGCATGTGACCCCTGCAGGGTCAACACTATGTGCCCACTATACCGTGGGTTTACCCTAAGTCTCTCTCCCTATAACGATATAACCCTACAGAGCAGCCTATTGGGAAACTCCCCGCCTGCTCGCATCTTTCACTTTCACTTTCAGCAAGCCTCGAGCTGGGCTGGGTCGGAGCTGGTGTCTTGGCTGCTGCTGCGGGGCCGTCGGGCCTGGATCAGGGTCGGAACCGGACCAGAACTTTGGGCTTGTGTCCTGCGAGCGGCCCGGGAACTCCCCAGAGCGGGGCGCGGGGGATCCATGGGGCGGGCACCCGGGGACACGGCGGTGGCACCGGGCTCGCTCGGGCCAGCAGCAGGACCTGGAGGATGCGCTGAGCTGTAGATGTCAGATTCGATGCCCTACGGGGGGCAGAAGCATCCGGGCTCCGCGGTCTGTTCTCGGGACCATGCTCCGGGTAAGTGGCTCCCAAAAGCTCCTGAAATAAAATGGAGCCAACAGATCGGCCCTGCCCCGCAAACCCGGCAGAGACACGGGGGGAGGTTTGGGGGTGCGGGTGGGGTGGGGAACGGTAGGGGGAGGGATCGTGGGAATCTACTGTGACTAATAAAATCCCAGGAAGCTGAATTTTTTACATTTATCCGTTTTACTAACGCAAACTACACGCTGTGGAGTTTGAGGTGGTTTATTCCTTGTTCAAGAAAATCTCTCTGCATTTTAGAAGCTGTTGGACTCCATCTGGTGGAAACAGCAAAGGACAACAAAAATGAATATTCAAAATAAAACTTTTCCTCCTTAATTTAGTAGGAAAAAAATACAGCTGGGAGATATTTGGTTTGTTCTCATCAGCGGATACTCAGCCTGGAGCTTGGGGGGGGGGGTGTTCTAAGTGGATTGACTTTTCATTATGTAGATTGGAAGAATTTTGTTTTTTTTAACGGACACTGATTTTAAAAAGTCCTCCCAGAGTTCCCAGGGCTGTAAGGACCTAAGGGACAGGCCAGCACAGGGAATAACACTTGGCCCACACGGAAGCTGGGATGCTGGGTCTCAGTTTGGGGCTTTCCATGGCCAATCATATTTCAGTCCTTCCATTTTGGGGGTCACAGTGTAAATTGAAATGGGGGGGACAGACAGCTCAGTGGTTTGAGCATTGGCCTGCTAAACGCAGGGTTGTGAGTTCAATCCTTGAGGGGGCCATTTAGGGATCTGGGTCAAAAATATGTCTGGGGATTGGTCCTGCTTTGAGCAGGGGGTTGGATTAGATAACCTCCATATGTCCCTTCCAACCCTGATAATGAAAGACACTGGTGCTAATTTCAACAGTATTCCAAGTACTCAGCAAAACACGCCATGGGTAAAAGGGAAAGAGAATATACTGGAAGAAAAAGGAAAATGATTTCCAAGTGGCTAACAGGGTATCCCCCGTGCTTCTGGATTTAGAAAAGTCAGAACAGAAGGCAGCTTTACCTGAAATGTCAAAGTCCACAGTCTATGAATCCAACCCCATCACTGTGATCCACATGATTAGACCCAAACTGAGCTGAGCACTCACATGATCCAGGGATGGAGGATCGTGTCCCAAGTCTGTAAAGGCTGGATTGTAGCTAGACTAGTGTCAGTAGAATTCTTCCAGGTTTAAATGAGAGCAGAGTTTGACCCAGAATGTGGAGAGTGGTAGTAAGGGTCTGATAGGCGAGCAGCAGACACCACCAATTTGGTCCTCTTCCTGTAGTCTCTCTATACAAATACACATCACACATCATTTGAAAGCTTTGTATGTCCACTTTAAGATGAAGTATGATGTGGAGCTGTCAAGTGGTGCCATTAGCACAGAAACAGAGAGAAACAGTGACACCATAAAGACATTAAATGACCTCTGAAATTTGCATTTGTTTCTGTTAGTTGAATGACTGTATTTCAAGAGATAAAATTTGATTTCTTTGTGACTTCAAAGCATCACAGCAATACCCTAAAGGATAAAACAAAATATGATGATAAGCTTGTATAAGTATCATGGAAAAGTAATAGCGCTGGTAACATTTCTAATCAACATCATTATCATCTTGTTCATCACTATGATCTCCGTTGAATGTGCTTGTGCTACCAAAGGCTCCTGTGCCTTGGCTTGTTCACAGTTCTGTCCAGGGAAGATTGTTCTGGCTACAGACACAGTTAACTGTTCAACAACCCCTGCTGGTACAGGCACAGATAAAGACATGTCGAAGATCCGATGCCATTTAAAGTACAGTAGTTCATCATCCACATTTTTTCATCCACATTGCAATGGTGAGCTGATATCTGGTTGGGAGAGGACATCCAAATCTTTGTTTGTCAAGATGATCTTTGACACGTTCTTCAAAATTCTCTTATGGTGAGATTTTGGCCAGTGACTTGTCCTTTTTGATGGGTCGATTGAGATACAAGGAATTCGGTTCTCTGTGGATCTCCCTTTCTTTCTCATGCTGGTCAGACAGGACTGCTACCAACTTCCTTGCTGCAGAATTTGTGGCTTGTCCATCACTTTCTCCCAGTTTGGCAAGATCTTTGAAGTGGTGAGTGCTCTTTGTTTTGATCACATTAAACACAGAGTTCCCCCTCCCAATACTAAATAGGGATGACACAGTGACACATCCTGTTACTGTGTGTGCAGCAGGAGGTATGTGGCAGAAGTCATGAATAAGTGTGTCGCAAATCGTCTGCACAGGTCTGAAGTGACTCTGGGCAGTTTTGCTGGTATTGGTGCCTATTTCAATCTGGTTTTGGAAAATAGTGAGCAGCAAGGAGCAAAGCCATGGGTGGTGGGTGAACCACGGGCTCAGGGAGGCTGGGCTCTGGCCACCCGCCCTTTCTGCCTGGGGTCCTGTCCCCCTGGCCCCCCTGACCTGGAGCACTCAGTGGGCAGGCAGCGCAGCCCCCAGCCCTGGAGCGCCAGGCGGGCAGGTGATGCAAACCCCGGCTCCAGCCGCCTGAAGTCCCTGTCTACGGGCCGGCCCCCAGTAGTCCCAGCCAAGGGCAAGGGCGTTGGAGCTCTTCCAAAAGTCGGGGGGGCAGGGGACCCTGCCCGAGGCGAAAGCAGCCCCCTGCCCATGTCCTGGGCCCCTTGCCCAGGGCAAGTGGAAGGACCCAGGCTCCCCACAGCTGCCCATGCAGCTCTCCCCGACCCAGATCCAGCTGGGGGGAGGCCTCGGATCCACAGCCCGGCCATGATAAGAGCAGGGCGGGCAGCTGTGGGGATCAGTGGTGGACCCCTCTATCTGCCTGCGGTGCAGGGGGCTTGAGGAGCACCCGGCCGTGTCCCTGCCCCCCGGTACAGGTGGAGGGTCTGTGACTCTGCAGCTCCTCAGCGTGGCTGGGCTGCAGCTCTCGAGGCCTCAGCCTCCGGCCCCTCTGGTCGGGTCAGGGATTGCCGTGTGGGCAGCTGTGGGGAACCGGCGTGGAGTCGCGGACCCTCCGGCTGCCCTGGTCGTCCGGGACATGGCCAGGGGCTGCTCTCAGCCCTCTGCACCCCAGGCCGGTGGAGGGTCCACTGCAGCTCCCCACCGCTGCCCGGGCTCCCCCACTTTCAAAAGGTGGGAGGACTATGGCCTCCTGGCCCCCGGTTCTGGTACCACTGGCCTGTGGCCCCAGCCACATGGGAAGGAGCCGCCGCAGAGCGCGGTAGGAAGCAGCAGGGGACGTGGGGGTGGAGTGTGGGCGGGTCCATGCAGGCAGTTGAGATGGGCTTTGCCTTCCCCTGCCTTTGATACCCGACGCCCAGGAGCAAATCATCTGTATGAGGTGATCTAATTATTGTGGTTCCTTGGACACCAAGAGACACAAAAACCATATCAGCACATAGAGCAGATAGATCATCCTTGTGTCTGTTTCCTCTTGAGCACTGTATGAGTCTTGGGCTCCTTCAGTGCCTCTACTGGTCATGGACTTTGTACTTCACCATTGGAAATGCCTCCAGCAAGAAGGAGTGTGTGTGCTGGGTGAGAAGGAGTGTGTGTGCTGGGTGTGTTCCTACACTCGCAGGTGCATCTTGAGCCATATATTCACAGAGAATTTTACAAGTCACGGCCTGTTGGAAACCACGGTTAGAAACTTTTCCCATGGAGGCCCAGGGCACCCACCAATCAGCTGGTATTTCTTGCATCCAGCCTTAGATCCTGTCCAATATCGTCTTTCTGCAATTTCATAGTTACTGCTGTCATATCTGTCAAAGATTCAGTTACAGAATTAACTTTGTCAGATCCTTTTAGGACCTGCCTCAAGTACTCAGCAGCCGATTCATTGAATGGGCGGAATTTGTCTCCAGGCATCATGTGCATGACTGCCAAGGCATCTCTGATGTACACTGTGGTTCCTTTGTTGCATGCTCTTAGCTCATGGCACTAGTGTTGTGATAATTTGGGAACAGATGAATACTGCACACTCTGCAATTGAGAGGCAACTTCTTTGAATATCTTCTGAAGGATGATACTTGTTGGCTGAATTACATACCTCTTTATCAGCAGCCAAAGGAAAAACCCAGCACCAACTGCACCCCAAAGTAGCTGACCTCTGTAAGCTACACTGTCCCGGTTTAGGGTAATATTGTGTGGCTTTTATTTTGGCTGTTTCAGACTGAAGGATTGGAGCAGCATTATACAAAACCACTTGTTCATTTGAAAGCTGTTCATCAAGCTCATTTGCCAGAAGAACATCTACAAAACACTTGGATGCCTTATGTTCCTGCTTCACAGGACTAGCAGCTTGGATAGCATCGGTTAATGGTATTGTGTTGCACAGAACAAGGGAAGACTTACCTTGCCTATGCTGTGCATGGAATGAAACTGCAGAACCATCGTGTTTTTTCTAATCTTACCTGTATACTGCTAGTAGTGGTCAGCCAGTGACCAGTGTGAGACTGATCTGGTCAGTAAATTTCAAGTCAAAATACAGACAGCTATTATCACTTGTGAAATACATTGACAATTAAGAATATACAATGTGAAAAGATTTCATGTCAGTATATTGGAAAATGGTGATTTTTGCCATATGCTAAACACCTTAATCATTTCTGGAAAAAAACAAAACTTGCCCATGCAAAGCCAATAAAAATCTTGTAATACGTTCCCCTTTAGTAGCTTTAAGCAATAGCCATCACATTAAGAAGTTGAAATTAGCTTAAACAGAAAGGTGAACTGTCAGGCTGGAAGGAGGTTGCTAGTGGAGTTCCTCAGGGATCGGTTTTGAGACCAATCTTGTTTAATCTTTTTATTACTGACCTTGGCACAAAAAGCGGGAATGCGCTAATAAAGTTTGCGGGTGACACAAAGCTGGGAGGTATTGCTAATACAGAGAAGGACCAGGATATCATAGAGGAAGATTTGGATGACCTTGTAAACTGGAGTAATAGTAATAAGATGAAATTTACTAGCGAAAAGTGCAAGGTCATGCATTTAGGGATTAATAAATTGGGGACGCATCAGTTGGAAGTAGCAGAGGAGGAGAAGGACCTTGGAGTATTAGTTGATCACAGGATGACTATGAGCCACCAATGTGATATGGCCGTTAAAAAAGCGAATGCGGTCTTGGGATGCATTAAGTGAGGTATTTCCAGTAATGATAAGGAGGTGTTAGTACCATTATACAAGGCACTGGTGAGACCTCATCTGGAATATTGTGTGCAGTTCTGGTCTCCCATGTTTAAGAAGGATGAATTCAAACTGGAACAGGTACAGAGGAGGGCTACTAGGATGATCTAAGGAATTGAAAACCTGTCATATGAAAGGAGACTCAAAGAGCTTGGCTTGTTTAGCCTAACCAAAAGAAGGCTGAAGGGAGATATGATTGCTCTTTATAAATATATCAGAGGGATAAATATCAGGGAGGGAAAGGAATTATTTAAGCTCAGTACCAATGTGGACACAAGAACAAATGGACATAAACTGGACATTAGGAAGTTTACTCTTGAAATTAGACGAAGGTTTCTAACCATCAGAGGAGTGAAGTTCTGGAACAGCCTTCCAAGGGGAGTAGTGGGGTCAAAAGACATGTCTGGCTTCAAGTCTAAGCTTGATAAGTTTATGGAGGGGATGGTGTGATGGGATAGCCTAATTTTGGCAATTAATTGATCTTTGATTATTAGCGGTAAATATGCCCAGTGGCCTGGGATGGGATGTTAGATGGGGTGGGATCTGAGTTACTACAGAGAATTCTTTCCTGGGTGTCTGGCGGGTGAGTCTTGCCCACACGCTCAGGGTTTAGCTGATCGCCATATTTGGGGTCGGGAAGGAATTTTCCTCCAGGGCAGATTGGCAGAGGCTCTGGAGGTTTTTCACCTTCCTCTGCAGCGTGGGCACAGGTCACTGGAGGATTCTCTGCACCTTGAGGTCTTTAAATCATGATTTGAGGGATAGCTCAGTGGTTTGAGCATTAGCCTGCTAAACCCAGGGTTGTGAGTTCAATCCTTGAGGAGGCCACTTAGGGATCTGGGGTAAAAATTGGTCCTGCTAGTGTAGTGAAGGCAGGGGGCTGGACTCGATGACCTTTTGAGGTCCCTTCCAGTTCTAGGAGATTGGTATATCTCCAATTATTACCTTACCTTAGACATAGGTTAGGGGTTTGCTACAGGACTGGGTGGGTAAGATTCTGTGGCCTGCGTTGTGCAGGAGGTCAGACTAGTTGATCATTAAGGTCAGAAGGGACCATTAAGTCTATGAGTCTATGATTAAACACTTTAGTCACAGTCATGTTGCAGTGTGTCTGGAACTGTGGAAAAAGTGACACTTTCTCATTTTGGTACCATTGTTTCACCTCGCCTACCGGCTTACGGCACCATTTGACAGCTCCACATCATACCCCAGCTAAACATACATGAAATAAGCTTTCAGATGATCTCTGAAGTTGGTGTATGTAGCGTGGGCACAGTAAACTCCCAAAATATGGCCCTTCTTAGAGAATTGCTTCGCAACAACTGGTCAGAAGCTGATCCTCTCAAGTCCTATTGAAATAAATGGCAAAACTCCTGACAACACTTAGACATCACATTTGGGTCTTGCAAGGCTGCAGAAAAGACCTTTAGATTCCAGGTTAGCCTCCTCACAGTCTGACTTTGAACATGCTTTCCCCGCACACAGACAGGCTGCAGCTCCAGCTGCGCCCTTAGTTCAGTCTTGGTCTGCTACACAGAGCGTGGTGAGGTTGTGCAGGGTTTCTTTAAAACTGTAGCAGGAGGAACCAGGAAGCAGATGGGGCCGGGGAAGGCTCTAGCTAGCCGCAGAGATGTTGTTATTTTCCTTGTTCTAATGGCTCCTTGTTCAGTGTCAGGAGAGAGCAACTCAGCACATGACGCTTATACCCAGACACGAGTGAGGCACATGTTCATGGGTCACTGAAGTTATTGCAGTAACATGCAGTGTGTGAACGCTGCTTCCTACTGCAAAGGAGACATCAAAAGACACTTAAGGGGCCTGATCCTGCAGGGTGCTGAGCACTTCCTGAACGGTGTCCCCAGCTCCTGTTGATTTCAGAGGTGTCTCTGTAGCGGTGTGAGAGAGGAGATGGAAGCTGCTCCGTATACACTGGCACTCGGTGCATCCGGGTGAGCGTTGAGAAGAGTTTGCTAGGAGTGTTGTCACTATTGAATCCCCACCTTGAACTTGAGCGACTCAAAGGGCTTCAGGCAAAAGCATCACACCACTAATCAGTGCCACAGTGCTACCAGTCCCTCCCCGTCTGCTACTGAACCTGCATGATATGAATCAGAAACTTTCTTCTCTTCTTCCCTAAAGATTTTTGTGGTTTTCTTGATAACACAACTACCTCATTCAGAAGCTCTACAATGCGACCTGGGCGAATATGAAATAAATGGCGAATGCTGTCCCATGTGCAGTGCAGGTAGGTCTATCTGATTGCTTCTTTAAAAATCATGACCCTTCCCTAGAGAGTCCAGTTGTCCGGCCTCCTCCGGAGACCTTGCTCACCTCTAGTACTGTGAATGTAACTGGTGGTGAGGACACAGCTCTGGCCATGTAAACATCTCATTGCTTGTTACTCACCTGTCAATGGAGGACATAGGGAGGATGGTTCCTGTAGCCTGGGACACGGGATCCAGAAGGAGACGTACTGTGATACTTTGGGCAAGCCTGCAGCTGGGCCTGCCCTGCTCCGTGTCTAGTCCTTGCTCCTGCTGTGTCCTAGCCCTGCTCCAGCCGGCTTCCAGTCCTGACCCCACCCTGTCCTGGCTTTGGACCCCCACCCGGACCCTTGGCTGCGCCTCCCGACTGTGACTCTGGTTAACCCTTTGGCTTCTGACCATTGGCTGCGCCTTCTGACTACAACCCCACTTTACCCTCCAGCTCCGGCACTCGGCTTCTGTCACTCCAGCACTGACCGTTGGCTTGTTCCTGGACCCTGCCCCGCTGGGCCCAGCTCTAACCAGTCGGCTGAACTCTCGTTTCAATCTCTAGGCCTGACTGCCCAGGACCCAGATCTCTGCCCTGATTGACTGTAACAGTCAATACACTGTCCCCATTAGGATTCACTGTATTCACCCTTTGCCCTGCATCCGGGATCCCCCAGCCCTTCCCCAGCCCCTCTCAGTCACCTTGTATCAGGAGCCTACTGATCATTCCTCTGCACAGGGACCTCTGCCAGCCCCGCCCCAGCCACAGCTCTGCCCCAGGCAGCTGTCCAGCAGGCTGCTCTGGACACCAGCACTGCCCCAGCCCCTCACATCTCAATCTACCTCTTACAGTAGGATAGGCCTGGCCACAGGCAGCCACCTGACTTCCTTAGTCCCCTGGTGCTTTCTGGTCATAGGATCCCTCCAGTCACTGGCTTCACCTGAGGATTCTCCACCCCCTTAGGAGGAGCTACAGTGCTCAGAACTGCATCTTTAAAGGGCCAAGATCCTGACTAGGCACAGTGGGGGGACACACGGATCTGTCAAAGGTGCCGTGTCCATTAGAGATTGTCTGAGCATGACTGTACTAGGGATCCTACTGATAAGGCAGGGGTGTGAGTTCTGAGATTGTTTCTGTCTGTGCTGTACCTGTGTTGTGCAGAAATAGAGGATTTCAGGTCTGGCAATCTAGTTCTGAGACATTTACCTTTTATTTCTAGTGGTGGTGTGTGCAACATGTAAAATCCATACACATAATCTGTGCATTTGTCATGCACAATTACCTGCTTTTGCAATCTCTGTTTCAATGCATTAAACAGATTAGCCTGGTTTACAGAGGAGCTAATTGTTTTGTTTGCTTAGGGAGCAGGGTGCTCAAACATTGTAAACCAAATAGCAGCACAACTTGCATGCCCTGTGTGGACGACACTTATACAGAGCATCCCAATGGCCTAACAGAATGCATGAGATGTAAAGTCTGCGATGCTGGTAAGGAAGCTGGTCTGTGTGTGTGTGTGGGGGGGCGGGCTGGATTTTAATTAGCTTTTCTGAGTTGTCTCCCCTGGCCCACGCATACAAAAGCAGCCTAGTTGTTTGGACCCAGGACTGGAAGTCAAGAGACCTGGGTTTTGTTCACAGCTCTCTTACTGAGTTCCTTGCAATCTCGGGGAAATCACTGAAGTGGAGATTTCTGGGACAGTGCATGGGCTTCAGTCGCACATGTTCTACTGATTAAAGGCTCTGGAATCATCCAGGGAGATTCTTCTCAGCAGGAAAGTGGATCTCTAGATTTAGCAGAAGTAGAACAAACACAATAAACAATAATTATAATCAAACATTTCAGATGGTATCCTTTGTCCTAGAGCAGCAGCTCTGCACCCTCAAGATCAGTATTGTACACGGGGAAGGTTATAACCTTCCCTTTCAGATCCTGAGCAGTGGCTGAGGAACATGCACGTACCTCAGGAGATGGGAGTGACATGAGTGACAGTAAGCAACCATTGTGCTCCTCTGCTCCTGGAGCAGGGGCGGCTCTAGGATTTCCGCCGCCCCAAGCAGGGCAGCACGCTGCGGGGTGGTGCCCTGGCGGTCGCTGGTCCCATGGCTCCGGTGGACCTCCTGCAGACGTGCCTGTGGAGGGTCCGCTGGTCCTGCGGCTACAGTGGACCTCCCGCAGGCATGCCAGCGGATGCTCCACGCGGGACCAGCGGACCCTCGCAGGCACTTCTGCGGAGGTCCAGGGACCAGCGGACCTTCCGCAGTCATGCCTGCGGGAGGTCCACGAGCCGCCTGCCGCCCTCCGCGCTGGGGTCTGGAGCCGGCCCTGTCCTGGAGCCATCAGAGTCTGGTCCCCAGCATGAATTAGAGCAGCCTGCAGGCTGCTCTAGTTTACACCAGCTGCCTATGGCCCCAAAGGCCGTCCCAGCACATGGAGATCAGCTGGGCAGCCAGGAGGAGGGGTTGTGTAGCAGGTGTTATGACCACTCCGAAATCCCCCTACAGTTGACTGCTCCTCCAGTGACCAGGTGGATTGGAGGTTGAAGTCCTTTATATGTGGCTACTGGGAGCCTCATTCTTCACCACCTTTGTCATTATTCACACCTGTGCAGATGAATGCAGAGTGGGTGCAAAGCACAATCTGAACGGCAGTTGAGTAGAGAACGCTGATTTGGTATCATTTTGCATGCACCCTTTGCACAGATGTAAATACAACACAAGGTGCAGGGCAGCAGAGAATCAGGCTCCAGATGGTTCTGTTTACATGGCAACACTTGTAAAATGGAGTCATCATAACAAACCCTTCTAGCTCCTGTACCCTGTACCACGGATCAGCAAGGACTAGGGGTGCACATCAGGTTTTCTATCTGTTCTGTTTAGTTCCCGTGTAAATGTATTTGTGATGCATAGAACTTTCCTTTAGGAGCCAGACTGATGGCAAAAGAAAAATGCACGTATACGAAGAACACCGTGTGCGGCTGTGCCCCGGGCGATTTCTGCAGCCACCCTGCAGGCCTGGACTGTGAAATGTGTAGTGCCTCCACCATCTGCCTCCCTGGCTTTATGGTGAAAGAACATGGTAAGGCAACATAATTTCTGTAATGCCAAAGCAAATCTCTGCAGTCACAGACTGAATCTGGAGCAGGGCAAACTGGCTGAGATCCAGGGCAGATTGATGAGGGGGTGATGCTGGTGAGCTGGGGAAGCAGCCGGAAGAGTGGCTGTGCTGTAGATGGCCCCACCTCATTGAAGGAGCGTGACTGCCGTTTGTAACGCCGTTGCACAGCTCCAGGGTGGTGTCAGAGCAGGTGCTGAGCTGGATGCCCAGGTAACAGCTGTGGACAACTTCTGTCCATCTGTGCCTGGCGAGACGCCTCTGCCCTTTCCTCCCTAAGGCAGGAGTCTCCGCTGAACTGTGCTCTGCCCGGGGCCACCCTTAGGACCATGCATAATGCTGCAGCCTGCTGACGGAGCGGAGTTGCCTGTTGGTCACTTGTAGGAATCGGTTTTGACCTACAGAGACAGAAATGGTTTGGGTCCTGATGCCTCTGTCCCAGCACACACTGCCCCAGCTGCGCTCAGCAGAGGCGCTCAAGCTGGAGCTCCCTCAATATACATGGGGGGCAGGGGCATGGGAGCGAGGAAGCTGCTGGGGGTCCTCCACTCTGGAATTGCTATTCCCTGCCGTGGGCCCTGCCCTAGAGCTGGGCTCTGTTCACCTTCCAGGCCAGACACAAAGCTGCCATCTCCCTGTGAAACAAGCATGAAATATACAGGGGCAAAGTTCAGTGTGTCACAGGCTGTGAGGAGCTGACTCCTCTGTGTGTCATTGGACACTCACATGATGCTCTTGCAGGCAGCACTTTGCATGAGGCCGTGGGTTTGTACTCACACATGTCGGCAGCCCACCTACGCAGCAGCAGAGTGCAGTGTGAGTTCAGCTGCAGCTTGCACACCAGAAACAGCTCCCTCAAGCCCGTCTTTGGGCACAGAATTCAGTTAGTAAGACAAGTGTGAACACACCCCTTTTGGAGCTCCCATAGTGCTACAGACTTGTTCAGCAACACCTTTTCCTACTGGTGCAGAATCCCCGTTAATTACACTGGAGTACATCAGTGCTGTAGACACGTAAGTGCCTTTAGAGAGAGAATGGGTGTGGATCCAGGCCATGGTCCATTGTGAAGGCTTTTGATGATGGGCACATAGACTCATAGACTTTAAGGTCAGAAGGGACCATTATGATCATCTAGTCTGACCTCCTGCACAATGCAGGCCACAGAATTCCACCCATCCACTTCTATAACAAACCCCTAACCTATGTCTGAGTTATCGAAGTCCCCAAATTGCGGTTTGAAGACCTCAAGCTGCAGAGAATCCTCCAGAAAGTGACCCGTGCCCCATGCTGCAGAGGAAGGCAAAAAACCTTTTCCCGACGCCAAATATGGCGATCAGTTAAACCCTGAGCATGTGGGCAAGACTCACCAGCCAGCACCCAGGAAAGAATTCTCTGTAGTAACTCAGATCCCACCCGATCTAACGTCCCATCACAGACCACTGGGCGTACTTACCTGCTGATAATCAAAGATTAATTGCCAAATTAATTGCCAAAATTAGGCTATCCCATCATACCATCCCCTCCATACATTTATCAAGCTTAGTCTTAAAGCCAGACATGTCTTTTGCCCCCACTACTCCCCTTGGAAGGCTGTTCCAGAACTTCACTTCTCTAATGGTTAGAAACCTTCGTCTAATTTCAAGTCTAAACTTCCTAGTGTCCAGTTTATATCCATTTGTTCTTGTGTCCACATTGTTACTAAGCTTAAATAATTCCTCTCCCTCCCTAATATTAATCCCTCTGATATGTGAGTTCCAGACTAACCAAAAGTACCTCATGGTTCTTTGCTCTAATACAGAGGTTGGCAAACTTTTTGGGCTGAAGGCCACATCTGGGTGGGGAAATTGTATGCAGGGCCGGGGCAGGGGTTGAGGTGTGGGAGGGGGTGCGGTGTGCAGGAACGGGCTCAGGGCAAGGGATTGGGGCAGAGGAGGGGTGCAGGGTGTATGAGGGGGATGAGGGCAGGGGTTGGGGAGCAGAAGGGGTGTGGGGTGCAGCAGGGGCTCAGGGCAGGGGTTGGGGTGCGGGGTATACAAGGGGGATCAGGGCAGGGAGTTGGGGTGCAGGAGGGCTGCAGGGTGTACAAGGGGGATCAGGGCAGGGAGTTGGGGTGCAGGAGGGGTGCAGGGTGTACGAGGGGGCTCGGCAGGGAGTTGGGGTGCAGGAGGGGTGCAGGGTGCAGGCAGGTGGCTTAGGGCAGGGAGTTGAGGGGCAGGGTGCAGGTGGGGTTTGGGCTCTGGCCCGGTGCCGCTTACCTAAAGCGGCACCGGGGTGGCAGTGGCACACACCGGGGCCAGGGCAGGCTCCCTGCCTGCCTACCTTGGCCCCATGCTGCGCCGCTCTGAGAAGCAGCTGGAACCACGTCCCTGCGCGGCCCCTGGGGGAACAGGGGCCCAGCACTCCGTGTGCTGCCCTTGCCACGCCTCCATTCCCGGCCAATGGGAGCTGCGGGGGGCGGTGCCTGGAGGAAAGGGCAACACACGGAGGCTTCTGTCCCCCAGGCCACAAGAACGTGGTGCCGGCCGCTTCTGAGAGCAGTGTGGGGCCTGTGGCACCACAGGGGGCAATCCCGTGGGCCAGATCCAGAGCCCTGATGGGCCAGATCCAGCCCATGGGCCGTAGTTTGCCCACCCTGGCTCTAATAACTAATGAGCTTGACTGTCCAGCCAGGCGTGTGCTTCGAAGGTGGATACTGAATGGGGTGATGTGAGCATAATGCCCTGAGAGCCTGGCACTTTGAGATGCTGGAATGGGAGCTGCTGTCGAGAAGCAGAGTGTGTGGTGTTGTTCCATTCACACATCATCCAAGCTGTTCAGTAGCATTTCTACACTGTGAGAGAAAGGGAGGTTGCAGAGAAGTGCAGGAAAAGGCAAACAGGCGCCTTACAATGACACTCTAGGAAGGGACCTCATTATGTCAGTGTCAACAGATGATGGGGGGAGGCAGCCCGCCAGGAGTCCAGAAACCTGTGGGGCAGCCAGGCTTCTGGCATGGAGCAGCCTGCAGAGCTGAGAGACCGGGCTCTCAACTCCCCACACTGCCCCTCTTAGGTCAGTGGAAACCCTCCTGGTGAGGACATGCACCACTGGCCCAAGGAGGGTAGTGTGGACATGCACCACCGGAGTAATTACTGCAGTGGCTGTAAATCAACCTAATATACACCTAGGTCTGCAAGTCCAAGTCCCAAAACCTGAGTGTCCTCCCCCCTGTTCCCCCTACCAGGGCCATATGGAATTGGAGGCTTCAGAATAAAACTTCACATACATGACAGTGTCCTATGATAGTTGTTATATTTGCATTTCCAAGCTCTTTCCAAAGGTAATAAAATGATCTCCAGGCTATATTCAGGTATCATTTCATCCAGCCCTGAAATGTGGCCATAAGCGGGCGGAAGCAGACAGCTATTTAGGAGTTCACAGTCTTGCACCAGGTTAGGTCAGAAGGTGAAGAATATTATATTCAGTTAATTACAAGTGGAGTGTAGGTAAGTGGGATATAATTCCTCAAACAGGAATTTGGTTAGGAGATGTGTATATGGGATTTCCAAGGCACAGAGACCTCAGGTTTCCATCTGATATGAAAGCCAGCAGCACCTCAGCTTCTCCTTGCATCAGTGTATCTGTCTACTTACATGACCCATCACCATAGTGTTTGGACACCTGGGATAGAATTAGTAGGTGGCAGAATCACTTCCAGACACATTTTGGGGTGTAATCCTGGCCCCTCTGAAGACAATGGATTGAGAGAGTGTCCCAGGATTTCACCCATGTCTCCCAGCCAGCACCTGCTTAGCCTGTGAGCACGGACCACATCCCAGCATAAGTTGGTAGCGCGGCAGGATAAGTCCTAAATATTTTCAAATTCCAGCTGCCTTATCTGCATTCAGTGTCTTTTGGGCATTTAACCCCCTCACTGCTGTGTTCTGTTGCAGCTTTTGTGCTATTACACAACTTGGCACCATTATTTTGAGTCTGACTGTTCCTTTTTTGATATTGGCCCTTGTAATAGCCCAGGTATGTGGGGAGCAGGAGGTGCATTTTCCCCCATGTACCTGTGCTCTATGAGTACTGACGGATTTAAGTACAGGGCAGGAATAAAACACCAGTGCAGATCTATTTTTAAAGTGCTAACTCCTGAACTGACCGAGGTGGGTCTGCAATGTGGTGGTGGTGGTGAGAGTGGGGAGATGTGGCTAGAGACCTTTCTGAATCAAAGCTCCTTTAGGCCCCACATTCAGGAAATAAACAAGTTATGTCGTCCTCTTTTATAGGCACAGAATTCAGAGACAACGTATGTGAGGTTTGCCCTGATGGAACCTTCTCGGCAACCAACATGTCACACACCTGTCAGCCATGGACCAAGTAGGTGACTCTGACTACCCATGGCCTTTTCCCTTGCACCGACTTTACACGCTGCCTTCTCTCCTTTCATTCATTATTATTTCTTTGTACCTGAATTTTGCGGCTATATCAGACCTGGTTAGAGATGCCCTGAAGTTGAGCAGCTGGGAAATGTAACCTTAAGCCAGCAAGCCTGTGAGCTGTGTGTTGGGGAATCCTTTCCCCAGGAATCCCTTTCTGTACCCTGGGCCCTCTCCGTGAGGACTGGATTCACCTCAGGGCTGTTTATAAACGTTACATGGGATGGCCAGTGGATTCCAACTGCAGCCCCCTCTGCCAGATCCTCCCTGCACAGAGCCCAGTGACATGGCGGAGAGACTGTGTGGAACCAGGCCCTGGGCCATACTGGGACTGGCCACCCGTGCAGTGTAACAGCCCCAGTTCCATGGCCAGAGAGCCCCGTGGCCACACAGCAGCGGGCAGAGTTTGCAAATATAAAGAGTTGAAAACCAGCCCCTCCTCCACCACGTCCTAAAGACCTTTCTGCCTCCTTGGCATGGGCAGCAGGGGGCCAGTTGAGCCCCTGACGCAGACTAGGTCAGTTCTGAGGCCTGCCAGTGGCCATGACCCCCTACAGGCCACTAATGAGGTGCAGAACTTCCCTGGCCATGCCCCCTTCCTGTCCCACAAACTGTGGGAAAGGACAGTAGAGCAATGGTGAATCTGGCCCTTCGGCTCAGGGTTTGCTCTGCAATGGATGATTGGCTGAGGAGTGCCCAAGTCAGCGTGGGAGCACCACTTCCTGTGCTGCCTGGGTACGTCAGTGACACCATCATTAAAAACACAGAACCCTACGCTGGGGTGTGGGCAGGTAAAAACTTCTGAGGTCAGTACAGTGAATTTATTGTATTTGTATTTTTCAGTCTCATCCTATATTCTGTCTGGGCCCTTGTAACTTAATTTTCCAATGTGCAGGCTTCTACTGCTCAAAGGGCCCAATCCTGCAGCCTTGAAATGAGTAGGAGTTTGGCCTGTCCACAGACTGCAGGATCAGGCCCAGAACCCGGATGGGGTCTTATCATATTTGATCCAGTATATTAAGGAATCCACCTGGTGGAATGACGGGAGCCCCGAGACGGTGAGAAGGCTGTGGATATGCTGACATATTTACTAACATGTCTCCTTTTATCTTAGATGTGAAGAGGAAGGGATGATAGAACAAAAGGCCGGGACAGTCACTTCTGATGCAGTTTGTGTAAAAAGAGGCCTTTCTCCCGCAGTGATAGCAGTGATAATTGTCCTTGCTCTCTTACTTTTGTCTGCATTTGCTGGAGCAGTGTACTTTTTATGGTGGAGGAAGAAGAGGAAATATGGATTAACACGTAAGTAAGAAAAGCGTGGGACCTGTGAAACCCGTCAAAGGGTCTCTAAAGGGGTCAGACTGGCAGAGTTTGTATTTGGCACATTGGTCTTTGTTTCACCCTGGAACATGCCAACCTGTAACTGGAATTGCCTCTTGAAAATGAGAATCCCTGTGAGACTCTAAATCTCTCTTCTTTACGGGGTTGCCTTTAATATCCGCTGGCCCTAAATTTGACCTACTTTGAGGTGAGCTGGCTGGTCCTAGGCCAGGGTGCTGTGCTATAGCACCAGCTGCAGTGAACATGCCCCCTGCCCAGCTCGGGAGGATCCTGTCCCTCCCCAACTCATGGCCAAAACCGGCCTTTTCCCAGGCCAGATTCCCCAGTGGCTAGAAATACCAGCTGTTCACATTCTCCAAACAACCTGGATCAGTTCTCCCGTGCTTATGATCTTTCCTGCTTGTATCTGATATGTGCATACAAAGTTCCGTTTTAATTTGCTGCGGGAGCAGTGATGTTAATGGAACGGGAGTTTGGACTCTACTCAGAACCTGTTATTGCTGCAGAAATAAGCGTCTCAGTTTTGCCCCATCATTTATCCACCAAGAGAAGAACATGTTCTCAGGTGCAAGAGAGAACGCTGGTTACTGGTTATAGCTGGGGACTGGAAATCAGGACTCTTGGATAATAGTCTCAGCTCTGCCGAGATGACCAGAGGTGTGAATTTTGGCAAATTGCTCAATTTCCCTGTGCCATAGAGTAGCTGTTTGACGCAATGCCTCCCTTTATAGGGCTGTGTGGCTTGCTGTTTGCAAAACACTTTGAAATCCTTAGAGGTTAGGTGCTGTATCAATGCAAAGCATTGTTAGAGCCCAAAATCACACTGGATTAGCATTGTCACCTAACCACCTTCCTCTCCCAGTAGGGTGATTCCTCAAGATGCCGCTAAGTGTAGTGGAAAGCGCAGTTACTGCTCAGGGGGGCCATGTTCTGTGGATGTGCACCCACATGGCCCCACTGAATCGCAGAGAGCTGTGCATGCGTCTAAGGGCAGGACTTTTCTATGGGACATTAATACAGAAACATCAATACAAAATGCAGCAGACTGTTTTCTGAACAGATTCCTTTTTCTTTGCAGCTGCACAGGAGACAGGGGTAAGTTGTCTGGTCTTTTATTTACTATGCACAAACACCTGGAGCAGAGGTTTGCTTCAGTTTCTTTGCCATGGCTATGTCGGGGGGGAGGGGGAGGGAGAGAGAGGAGCAAGTCACTAGAACATTATGGTCCAGATCCTCAAAACTATATAGGCTCTTAATGTCCATTGATTTTAAAGGTATTTAGGCTCCTGATTTCAATGGAAGTTTGGAGCCTAAATATCTTGGAGGATCTGGGTAATTATGCCTTACTTTCTGCATCTGTAAAATGGGAAAAATACCTACCTTAGGGGATATCAAAGACTTGACTCTTCCCCCCCTGCACACTCTGGTTGTGCAAGGCCCTGAAAGCAACAGAGCCAGTTACCTGGGCTGTGCATAAAGCTCTCCCGTCGGCGTAGTAGTGTCTTCACTAAAGCGCTACAGCAGCTCAGGTGCAGCTTTTTCAGGTGTAGACTTTTCCTTAAATTCATACCTCTGCTAGATACTAAGGGCTTGTCTACACTGGCTGGTAGCTACACCCCTTGTGGAGGTGAGTTTTTTAGAGTACTGGAAGAGCTCTGCCCCAGCGCTCTGCCGTGACCACACCAGTCACATTAAAGTGCTGCCGCAGCAGCGTTTTTACCGTTGCCTGTGTAGACTAGCCCTAAATCATGGACTCCGCAGAGATATCGGTTATACCAGTCATTACAACCATTTGTAACCTACTAACCCTGCTTTGTCCTCTGACTTGCAGAGGTGTTAATTGCCCACTTTGTTTAAATGGTTTATTGCAAGATGTCTTAACCTCCTGTGCTAGCTCAGTGGTTTGAGCATTAGCCTGCTAAACCCAGGGTTGGGAGTTCAATCCTTGAGGGGGCCACTTAGGGATCTGGGGCAAAAATTGGTCCTGCTAGTGAAGGCAGGGGGCTGGACTTGATGACCTTTCAAGGTCCCTTCCAGTTCTAGGAGATTGGTATATCTAACAATCTGTCCCACCTTTAGCTGTTACACCCTGGTTATCTTTCCCAGACCTGAAGGAGAGCTCTGGGAAGCTCGAAAGCTTGTCTCTTCCATCAACACAAGTTGGTTCAAGAAAATATATATGACCTTACTTACCTTGTCTCCCTTTCAGCATATTTGGTTTGGAAATGGGCATCTCTAGAACAGTTGCTGTTTTATGCCGGGTTTATCTATATCTTTATGGCATTACACAGTTTAAGATGATGTGAAATTAGCTAGTTACGAAGTCTAAGATCCGTCCAGCAAACTGGTCACTTTTTATAGGAAAAAATTATGCCTGACAATATAACTTACACTTTTGTTCTAAGTGGGGAAAAACATTAATAAGTATTATAATACTTCCTCATAATGAATAAGAAAACAAACTCTAAGAAAGAGAACTCTAGTGGGTGATAGGTAAATGTACCTGCCATTTGATTGTTAGTAACTGTCTGTTCATAATGTCTTTGTTTGACTTTGTCATATTTTAAAGGAGTCAAATGGACAGGTTGGGAGCAAGTTTATCTAGCCTACAGAGAATGGCACAGAGAACATTCCTCCTTAGGAGCAAACAAAGGCAAGAGCAGTGGGGGAAGAAAGAAAGCCATTGTCAGCCCTGCCCGTGTGATTGGATTGGAGGCTTCTGAAAATCCCTCTTCATTGAATTTCAGGGATCATCATCATTTAGTTTCTCTGGCTAAGGCCTGTTATGCTGAAGCCGTCCTCAGGGACACATTGTTAGTGGAATGTCTGCAGACTCTGAGCTCTTGGGGCATGTCTCCACTTGCCATTTAAAGCACAAAAAGTCCCTGTTTTGCACAAAAACTGTGGGAGCGTCTAAACTTGCCAGTGACAGAAGTTTCACTGCAAACAGAAAACCACCTCGACAAGCAGCGTACAGCTCTTACCACTGATCCTTTTGTGGTGATGCGCAAGTGGAGGCACATTCTTCCTGTGTAAACAGCTTTTAGCCTCCAGAGGATATCCCACAGTGCCTAGGGCGATCACTCTGGCCAGCAGCTCTGCTGTTCTAAATAAACAGAAGTCCGCCTCTCCCCTGTAAAGCCAGTGGGAACTTTGAAACTCCCCTTCCTGGTTTTTTTTTTGCAAGTGCTCATCTGGCCAAGTGACCATGGTGCTCCACAGAGAAAACGATCCACCGCTGGGACCCTGCGCTCACCCCCTGCTTCCCACAAGACCTATACTGGGATAGCTGCCCTCAGTGTGCTGCTCTCATGGGCGATGGAAGTGCTGCAAATGTAAACACTCTCTGACCCTGTGGAAGTAACTGAGTACAGAAACCAGCACTTTTCTTACTCTGATTCCCTATCTGACAGCGCAAAAACTCAAGTATAGATGTAGCCTGGGTTTCATTCACTAACTAAACTTAAACTTCCATTTATTCATTACAATGATTGAAAGTTCCCACTCACATATCACGCTGGACTTTCTAGCCACAAACACTTCTTGGTATCCAGGAATCTCTACTGGAGCAGTTGCTCTTTTGACTATATTGGACCAGGTAGTCAAAGTGGTTTTTATACATAGCTTTAGTTTTATAACAGGGCAACAGAGGGTGGGAACAGAAATGTTGTATTGCTCAATATCTCATCCTACATTCTACCTGTACGTTTACTGTCTCTTGTTAATCAGATTTGCTTTGAACCTTCTCTATATGTAAGATAAAATCCCAGGTAAGACGTATGGTTGGAAATAAAGCTAAATGTTTTTATAGTGAAAATTGGAGGGTGAACTGCACCAACTTGCTACCCTTGATAAAGCAGCAGTCGGAGGGCTGGACAATCTAGGTATCGATTTGTGATGCGTATGAAAGAAGAAGATAGTGAAGTCACATTCACCCCAGAGCAGCTGTCCTGTCAGTTGGGAGAACAGGGGCTGTGAAGCTTCATTCATTAATCTATTTAAGCACTGCTGTGCTTGGATAAGGGGCAGTACAAGAGAGAAAATCAGCATGATGATTATTCTGTGGCATGGTGGAAGTGGGGTCTTGCAAAGGGATTTGTGCTGTGGCCTTTTCGATTAGTCTGGAGCGATGAACCAGGCATAAGTGAGCCGGGGAAGAAAGAGCCAAGGTGCTTGTGGGAGAGGCAGATGAATGGGTGATGGAGGCTGCCATTGTGGGAGGCCTGGGGGTGCTGGGGGCGATGCAGTGAGATCCAGGAGCAGACAGGAAGGGACAGGCTGCATGATGAGGAGTCTTAGAGGTAGGGAAGAGACGCTTGTGTTCTCTAGAGTGGGGGAGGGCTAAACCCCTTCCCAGGGCCTGAGGCCCCCGACTCATCCACTACCACTCAGTGAGTGTCTGGGTCTGCAACTCATCCCAGAGTCAGGGAAAAGGCATGAAACCTGCCCTCCACCAGGGGTTAATATTGGTCTGTCAATCACCTGATTTACCTTCCTGATGGGCTAAATTCTTTTTTTTTTTAAACTGGGCCGTAGCCACTAAGTGAGGAGTTGCTAGGCAGGATAGCCATGTGGGTGGGCCCTGCCTGATTGTTCCCATTGGTGTATTTTTGTGATTGGGTGACCATCTTGGCCAGTCGACAAACCCCTCTTCCTCTGTCGCTGTCATTGGCAGAGGAGGTTGAACAGAATGTGATTTTTCAATTGGCTAGATGAGACTTGTTGCTAGGCAGAGTAGCCAGCCCATTGTTGGGGTACCAGGCTGTGTCTTTGGTGGAGAAAAACAAGTATGTTTTTATATGAAGATAATTATCTAGTGAATAATGCAAATCATGACAATAATCATCGACTTTATGGACTCTGTGGATGCAGTTTCTGTTCTTTGTTCTGGAATTGGCCTGAATACAGTTGAAATCCTACGAATTTGAGGCATAAACACACCTGATAGTCATACAACAGCTTTTCATTCCTTCCTTTTCTCTAATTCAGAACAAAACTTGGCTGAACAAAATGGTTTTCAGTTAAAATGTAAAATTGCACAGCAGCCATTGCTGTGCAACCCAGCATGGGCAGAACCTGCCACCCCTTGGGAGTGAAGTGAGCTACTGTCATTCTCCAGCCTTCCTAACCTTGGTGCGGCTTTTCATGCTGTCAGCCATGGCATCCATCCTGGGACCATTTGCTGAAGCCTCAGTGAACTGGCTGCCTTGGTTTTGCTCCTATCTATCAGAGCTGCTGGATAGGGAGCTAGCCCTGAAGGACCTGGGTTCTATTCCGCCGGGGACTTCCTCTCTGACCCCAGGCCAGTGCTTTAGGGACAGAATTGTAAAGGTTTTTAGGCACCCAAAGATACAGCCAGGCATCTAGTGGGGTTTACAAAGCACCAAACTTTCTAAGTGTCTTTGAAAATCTCACGAGGTGCCTAAATACCTTTGAAGATCTGGCCTTTGGTTTGTGTGTGCCTCAGTGCCCCCCCTGTACAATGGGGATATCAGCCCTGCTCTACCTCGCCAAGGGGCTGGGAGGAGAAATAGGTTAGGCACTGTGAGGCGCAGCCTCAGATACTATGGTGATGGGGCCACATAAGTACCACAGGTAGAGTGGGAACTTCTCTATACACTCAAGTGTCAGGGGGTAGCCGTGTTAGTCTGTACCCACAAAAACAACAACAAGTCCGGTGGCACCTTAAAGACTAACAGATTTGTTAGTCTTTAAGGTGCCAGCGGATTTCTTGTTGTTTCTCTGTACACTGCTAACCCTGCTCTGGGTCTGGCCCCTTCTTTTCACCTAAGCTCCGAAATCTCCCCCTTTTCTGAAGATAACCTAGGCTCAGTGCTTTGCTGTATTTTTCCCAAATCCCCTGTTCTCTGCGACACAAACTCTCCTCCCTCCTCCACGGTGGGCTTCCTCTTTTACAGCTAAACTGCCAGACCCTTCATTTAAGCACCAGCCCTTTCTGATCTTAATCACCCAGCCTCTGTTTGTAAACAAAATACTGACTCCCTGCACCGGGGCACCTCTCCTGTGCACAACCTCACCCTGACCCTGTGCAGCAGTTAAAGGCTCCGCCTGGGAGCTTGCACCTCCTGTATGAAACGGGGGAAGGGGGGGCTGCTCTCCACTGCCCCCCCTTAATTGGAGCCCATGGTGAGTTTGCCTTAAATGTCTCTCTCCCTGTAACAATATAACCCGAAAGCCCAGACTGCTGGGAAACTCCCCGTCTGCTTACATAATCCACTTTCACTTTCAGTGAAGGTCGGAGCTGCTCTCTTGGCTGCTGCTGCTGCGGGGCCGTCGGGCCTGGATCAGGGTCGGAACCGGAGCAGAACTTTGGGCTTGTGTCCTGCGAGCGGCCCGGGAGCTCCCCGGAGCGGGGCGCGGGGGATCAATGGGGCGGGCACCCGGGGACACGGCGGGGGCACCGGGCGCGCTCGGGCCAGCAGCCTGTAGCCAGTGACCGGACCCGGAGGCCGCGCTGAGCTGTAGCGGTCCGAGACTCGATGCCCTGCGGGGGCAGAAGCAGCCGGGCTCCGCGGTCTGTTCTCGGGTCCATGCGCCGGGTAAGTGGATCCCCAAAGCGCCTGAAATAAAATGGAGCCAACAGATCGGCCCTGCCCCGCAAACCCGGCAGAGACACGGGGGGAGGTTTGGGGGTGGGGGTGGGATGGTGGGAATCTCCTGTGACTAATGATATAAGATCCCAGGAAGCTGAATTTTTACATTTGTCCTTTTTTTATTAACGCAAACTCTAACCGTTCGCCCCCCTCCCCCCCCCGAGTTAGAGGTTGTTTACTCCTTGTTCGAGAAAATCTCTCTGCATTTTAGAAGCTGTTGGGCTCCATCTGGTGGAGACAGCAAAGAACAACAAAAATGAATATTGAAAATAAACTTTTCCTCCTTAATTTAGTAGGAAACAAATACCGCTGGGAGATTTTGGTTTGTTCTCATCAGTGATACTCAGCCTGCAGCTTGGGGGGTCTAAGTGAATTGACTTTTCATTATGTAGATTGGCAGTAGGTTTTTTTTTAACAGACACTGATTTTAGAAAGAAAAACAAACAATCCTACCCCCAAAAGTTGCCCTTTGAAAGGGGAAATGTTTGAGGATTCTAAATGGACAGTAGCTCCTTGTGGTGCGTTGTATTGAATCCGCTGCTGCTCTATCCCCATAGTTTGTTGTTTTGTATCTGCCGTTTCCTCCCAGGGTGTCCAGGGCTGTATGGACCTGAGGGACAGGCCAGCACAGGGAATGACGCTTGGCCCACACGGAAGCTGGGCTGCTGGGTCTCAGTTTGGGGCTTTCCATGGCCAATCATATTTCAGTCCTTCCATTTTGGGGGTCACAGTGTAAACTGGAGCTAGTTTCAACTCTATTCCGAGTACTCAGCAAAACGCGCCAGGAGTAAAAGGGAAAGAGATTATACTGGAAGAAAAAGGAAAATGATTTCCAAGTGGCTAATGGTATCCCTGTGCTTCTGGATTTAGAAAATCAGAACAGAAGGCAGCTTTATCTGAAATGTCAAAGGCCACAGTTTGTGAATCCAACCCCATCACTGTGATCCACATGACTAGACCCAAACTGAGCTGAGCACTCACATGATCCCGGGATGGAGGATCATGTCCCAAGGCTGTAAAGGCTGGATTCCAGCCAGACTAGTGTCAGTAGAATTCTTCCAGGTTTAAATGAGAGCAGAGTTTGACCCAGAATGTGGAGAGTGGTAGTGAGGGAATGGCAAAGTAGGGGGCTGATAGGCGAGCGGCAGACACCACCCATTGGTCCTCTTCCTGTAGTCTCTCTATACAAATACACATCACACATCATTTGAAAGCTTTGTATGTCTACTTTAAGATGAGGTATGTTGTGGAGCTGTCAAGTGGTGCCGTTAGCACAGAAACAGAGAGAAACAGTGACTCCATAAAAACGTTAAAATGACCTCTTTGGAATTTGCATTTGTTTCTGTTAGTTGAATGACTCTTTTATTTCTTGAAATAATACACATTGGATTTCTTTGTGACCTCAAAGCATCACAGCAATACCTTAAAGGGTAGAACAAAATATGATGATAAACTTGTAAAAGTATCATGGAAAAGTAATAGCGCTGGTAACATTTCTAATCAATATCATTATCATCACTATGATCTCCGTTGAATGTACTTGAGCCTGCATGATACGAATCAGAAACTTTTTTCTCTTCTTCCCTAAAGATTTTTGTTGTTTTCTTGATAACACAACTACCTCATTCGAAAGCTCTACAATGCGACCCAGGTGAATATGAAATAAATGGTGAATGCTGTCCCATGTGCAGTGCAGGTAGGTCTATCTGATTGCTTCTTTAAAAATCATGACCCTTCCCTAGAGAGTCCAATTGTCCGGCCTCCTCCGGAGAGCTTGCTCACCTCTATTACTGTGAATCTAGCTGGTGGTGAGGACACAGCTCTGGCCATGTAAACATCTCATTGCTTGTTACTCACCTGTCAATGGAGGACATAGAGAGGATGGTTCCTGTGGCCTGGGACACGGGATCCAGAAGGAGACGTACTGTGATAATTTGGGCAAGTCAGTCTCTCCGTAACACCTCTCGTCCTCAGAGGCCAGGTCAGGCAGGACCAGCTGCTGGCCTGCTCCCTTGACTAGCTTGGCTGCTGGGGAACCAGGAAGCCGAGTTGCATCACTTTGGAACTGACGGGGCAGCCACAGCACCGGAGTGGCTGCTGGATCAGCAGTTCTGACTCCTGCGTAGCAGCCTGGCACCCACAGCCGAGCAGCGGCTGCTCGATGCGCATCCTGCCTGCAGCTGGGCCTGTCCTGCTCCGTGCCTAGTCCTTGCTCCTGCTGTGTCCTAGCCCTGCTCCAGCCGGCTTCCAGTCCTGACCCCACCCTGTCCTGGCTTCGGACCCCGACCCTTGGCTGCGCCTCCCGACTGTGACTCTGGTTAACCCTTTGGCTTCTGACTCTTGGCTGCACCTTCTGACTACAACCCCACTTTACCCTCCATCTCCGGCACTCGGCTTCTGTCACTCCAGCACTGACTGTTGGCTTGTTCCTGGACCCTGCCCCGCTGGGCCCAGCTCTAACCAGTCGGCTGAACTCTCGTTTCAATCTCTAGGCCTGACTGCCCAGGACCCAGATCTCTGCCCTGATTGACTGTAACAGGAGGGTAAAGTGGGGTTGTAGTCAGAAGGTGCAGCCAAGAGTCACCTTGTATCAGGGTCCTACTGATCATTCCTCTGCACAGGGACCTCTGCCAGCCCCACCCCAGCCACAGCCCCGCCCCAGGCCGCTGTCCAGCAGGCTGCTCTGGACACCAGCACTGCCCCAGCCCCTCACCTCTCAATCTACCTCTTACAGTAGGATAGGCCTGGCCACAGGCTGTCACCTGACTTCCTTAGTCCCCTGGCGCTTTCTGGTCATAGGATCCCTCCAGTCACTGGCTTCACCTGAGGATTCTCCACCCGCTTAGGAGGAACTACAGTGCTCAGAACTGCATCTTTTAAAGGGACGAGATCCTGACTGGGCACAGTGGGGACACACGCATCTGTCAAAGGTGCCGTGTCCATTAGAGATTGTCTGAGCACGACTGTGCTAGGGATCCTACTGATAAGGGAGGGGTGTGAGTTATGATATTGTTTCTGTCTATGCTGTACCTGTGTAGTGCAGAAATAGAGGATTTCAGGTCTGGCAATCTAGTTCTGAGACGTTTACCTTTTATTTCTAGTGGTGGTGTGTGCAACATATAACAACCATACACATAGTGTGTGCATTTGTCATGCACAATTACCTGCTTTTGCAATCTCTGGATTAATGCATTAAATAGATTAGCCTGGTTTACAGAGGAGCTAATTGTTTTGTTTGCTTTAGGGAACAGGGTGCTCAAACGTTGTACAGTAAATAGCAGCACAACTTGCATGCCCTGTGTGGACGACACGTATACAGAGCATCCCAATGGCCTAACAGAGTGCATGAGATGTAAAGTCTGCGATGCAGGTAAGGAAGCTGCTTGGTGTGTGGCCGGGGGAGGGATGGATTTTAATTATTTTTTTCTGAATTGTCTCCCCCAGCCGACACATACAAAAGCAGCCTAGTTGTTTGGGCCCGGGAATGGAAGTCAAGAGACCCGGGTTTTGCTCACAGCTCTCTTACTGAGTTCCTTGCAATCTTGGGCAAATCACTGAAGTGGAGATTTCTGGCACAGTGCACGGGCTTCAGTCGCACATGTTCCACTGATTAAGGACTCTGGAATCATCCAGGGAGATTCTTTTCAGCAGGAAAGTGGATCTCTAGATTTAGCAGAAGTAGAACAAACACAATAAACAATTATTATAATCAAACATTTCAGATGGTATCCTTTGTCCTAGAGCAGCAGCACTTCAGCCTCAGGATCTGGATTGTACACGGGGAAGGTTATAACCTTCCCTTTCAGATCCTGAGCAGTGGCTGAAGAACATGCACGTAACTCAGGAGCTGGCAGTGATATGAGTGATGTGCACAATAGTTGCCTAGTCTCTGTGGGGCCATCAGTGCCTGGTCCCCAGCATGAATTAGAACAGCCTGCAGGCTGTTTACATCAGCTGCCTATGGCCCCATCCCAGCACATGGGGATCAGCTGGGCAGCCAGGAGGACGGGTTGTGTAGCAGCTGTTATGAGCACTCCAAAATCCCCCTACAGTGGACTGCTCCTCCAGTGACCAGCTGGATTGGAGGTTGAGGTTCTTTATATGTGGCTACTGGGAGCCTCATTCTCCACCGCCTTTGTCATTATTTACACCCGTGCAAGTGAATGCAGAGTGGGTGCAAAGCACCATCTGAACTGCAGCTGAGTAGAGAATGCTGATTTGGTAGCATTTTGCATGCACCCTTTGCACTGATGTAAATACAATACAAGGTGCAGGGCAGCAGAGAATCAGGCTCCAGATGGTTCTGTTTACATGGCAAAACTTGTAAAATGGAGTTGTCATAACAAACCCTTATAGCTCCTGTGCCCTGTACCACGGATCAGCAAGGATTAGGGGTGCACATCAGGTTTTGTTTCTGCTCTGTTTATTTCCCGTATAAATGTATTTGTGATGCATGTAACTTTCCTTTAGGAGCCAGACTGATGGCAAAAGAAAAATGCACTTATACGAAGAACACTGTGTGCGGCTGTGCCCCGGGCGATTTCTGTAGGCACCCTGCAGGCCTGGACTGTGAAATGTGTAGTCCCTCCACCGTCTGCCTCCCTGGCTTTAAGGTGAAAATATCTGGTAAGGCAACATAATTTCTGTAATACTAAGGCAAAACTCTGCAGTCACAGAATGAATTTGGAGCAGAGCAAACTGGCTGAGACTTAATCCTGGTGAGACTGAGGTGATGCTGTGGAAGCAGCCGGAAGAGTGGCTGGGCTATAGATGGGGCCACCCCTTAGGACCATGCAGAATGCTGCAGCCTGCTGACGGAGCGGAGTTGCCCGTTGGTCACATGTAGGAATTGGTTTTGACCTATAGAGACAGAAATGGTTTGGGTCCCGACTGCCTCTGTCCCAGCACACACTGCCCCAGCTGCGCTCAGCAGAGGCGCTCAAGCTGGAGCTCCCTCAATATACATGGGGGGCAGGGGCGTGGGAGCGAGGAAGCTGCTGGGGGTCCTGCACTCTGGAATTCCTATTCCCTGCCGTGGGTCCTGCTCTAGAGCTGGGCTCTGTTCACCTTCCAGGCAGGACACAAAGCTGCCATCTCCCTGTGAAACAAGCATGAAATAGATGGGGCAAAGCTAAGTGTGTCACAGGCTGTGAGGAGCTCAGACTCCTCTGGGTGTCGTTGGACACTCACATGATGCTCTTGCAGGCAGCACTTTGCATGAGGCCGTGGGTTTGTACTCACACATGTCGGCAGCCCACCTACGCAGCAGCAGAGTGCAGTGTGAGTTCAGCTGCAGCTTGCACACCAGAAACAGCTCCCTCGAGCCCGTCTTTGGGCACAGAATTCTGTTAGTGAGACAAGTGTGCTAAACACACCCCTTTTGGAGCTCCCATAGTGCTACAGACTTGTTCAGCACCACATTTTCTAGTGGTGCAGAATCCCCGTTAATTACACTGGAGTACATCAGTGCTGTAGACACGTAAGTGCCTTTACAGAGTGTGGGTGTGGATCCAGGCCATGGTCCATTGTTAAGGCTTTTGGTTAATCTGGAACTCTTGCCCTTGATCAAAAGTACCTCACGGTTCTTTGCTCTGTTTGCAAAGGTGGATACTGAGTGGGGAGATGTGAGCTTAACGCCCTGAGAGCCTGGCACTTTGAGATGCTGGGATGGGAGCTGCTGTCGAGAAGCAGAGTGTGGTTTTGTTCCATTCACACGTCACCCAGGCTGTTCAGTAGCATTTCTACACTGGGACGGAAAGGGAGGTTGCAGAGAAGTGCAGGAAAAGGCAAACAGGCGCCTTACAATGACACTCTAGGAAGGGACCTCATTGTCAACAGACGATGAGGGGAGGCAGCCCGCTAGGAACCTGTGGGGCAGCCACGCTCCCCGCACTGAGCTGCCAGCAGAGCTGAGAGACCGGGCCCTCCGCTCCCCACACTGCCCCTCTTTGGTAGGTGGAAGCCCTCTTAGTGAGGACATGCACCACTGGCCCAAGGAGGGTAGTGTGGACATGCACCACCGGGGTAATTACTGCAGTGGCTGTAAGTCGACCTAATACACACCTAGGTCTGCAAGTCCAAGTCTCAAAACCCGAGTTCCCTCCCCTCTGTTACCCCATCAGGGCCACATGGAATTGGAGGCTTCAGAATAAAATGGATCTAGAGGCTCTGCAACATGGTAGGGAGAGTGGGGAGATGCAGCTGGAGACCTTTCTGAAATCAAAGCTCCTTTAGGCCCCACATTCAGGAGAGAATCCAGTTATGTCACCCTCTTTTATAGGCACAGAATTCAGCGACAACGTATGTGAGGTTTGCCCTGATGGAACCTTCTCAGCAACTAACATGTCACAGGCCTGTCAGCCATGGACCAGGTAGGTGACTCTGACTACACATGGCCTTTTCCCTTGCACCGACTTTACACGCTGCCTTCTCTCCTTTCATTCATCACTATTTCTTTGTACTTGAATTTTGCGGCTGTATCAGACCTGGTTAGAGATGCCCTGAAGTTCAGCAGCTGGGAAACGTAACCCAAAATCAATAGGGCTGTGAGCTGTGTGTTGGGGAATCCTTTCCCCAGGAATCCCTTTCCGTACCCTGGGCCCTCCCTGTGAGGGCTGGATTCACCTCAGGGCTGTTTATAAACGTGACATGGGATGCAGCCCCCTCTGCCAGATCCTCCCTGCACAGAGCCCAGTGACATGGCGGAGAGACTGGGTGGAACCAGGCCCCGGGCCATACTGGGACTGGCCACCCATGCAGTGTAACAGCCCCAGTTCCATGGCCAGAGAGCCCCATGGCTGCACAGCAGCGGGCAGAACACAGATTACAAATACATATGGCACGTTTTAGAATTAAGAGTTGAAAATCGGCTCCTTCTTCGATTATCCGCCACGTCCTAAAGACCTTTCTGCCTCCTTGGCATGGGCAGCTGGGGGCCAGGTCAGCCCCTGACGCAGGCTAGGTCAGTTGTGAGGTTTACCAGTGACAATGGCCCCCTAGGGGCCACGAATGGGGGGCAGAACTGCCCTGGCCGTGCCCCCTCCCTGGGCCAATCCATCTCTGGCCTGCCCCCCGCGCCACCATGGCCCCCCTGCGCCAGGTGAGGTCCCCTCCCAACCACACAGCCTGCCTGTCCCACAAACGGTGCAAAGGGGCCGTAGAGCAGTGGTGAATCTGGCCCTTCGGCTCAGTTAGGCTCTGCTCTGCTGTGGGTGATTGGCTGAGGAGCCGAGGTGACAGTTAGCTGGTACTGTATGGTGCGGCGGAGCAGCAAGAGCTGGTACCCCCCCGACTGTACTGGCTTCCCCAGGCTGTCGATTTAAATAGCCTGGGGCTCCTAGCAGCGGCCAGAGCCCCGGGCCCTTTAAATTGCCTCCAGGGCCCTACTGCTGGAGCCCTGGGGTAGCAGCGGCAGCTGGGAGCCCCTGAGGCTCGGTGATTTAAAGGGCCCGGGGTTCTGTGGCAGCGGCTGGGAGCCTGGGCCCTTTAAATCACCAATGGAGCCCCGGTCCGCTGCTGCTACCCCAGGGCTCCGGCAGCAATTTAAAGGGCCTGGGAATTTAAAGGCCCTGCCCCCCGTTCAGGACTCTGGCTTACCGGTAAGTCCTTTAACTAACTTTCACCCCTGCTGAGGCGTACCCAAGTCAGCGTGGGAGCACCACTTCCTGTGCTGCCTGGGTACGTCAGTGACACTCATTGAAAACACAGGACCCTCCGCTGAGGTGGGGGCAGGTAAAAACTTCTGAGGTCAGTACAGTAAATTTATTGTATTTGCATTTTTCAGTCTCATCCTATATTCTGTTAACAATTTGGACCCTTATAACTTAATTTTCCAATGTGCAGGCTTCTACAGCTCAAAGGACCTGATCCTACAGCCTTGAAATGAGTGGGAGTTTGGCCTGTCCACAGACTGCAGGATCAGGCCCAGAATCTGGATGGGGTTTTATCATATCTGATCCATATATTAAGACCATGAGAAGGCTGTGGATACGCTGACCTATTTACTAACATGTCTTCTTTCATCTTAGGTGTGAAGAGGAAGGGATGACAGAAGGAAAGGCCGGGACAGCCACTTCTGATGCAGTTTGTGTAAAAAGAGGCCTTTCTGCCACAGGGCTGGCATTGATAATTGTCTTTCTAGTTTTAATTGTACCTGTGGTGTTTGGAGCAGTGTACTTTTTATGGAGGAGGAAGAAGAGGAAAGATGGGAGACCACGTAAGTCAGAAAAGCGTGAGACCTGTGAAACCCGTCAAAGGGTCTCTAAAGGGGTCAGACTGGCCGAGTTTGTATTTGGCACATTGGTCTTTGTTTCACCCTGGAACATGCCAACCTGTAACTGGAATTGCTTCTTCAAACCAAGAATCCCTGTGAGAGTCTAAATCTCTCTTCTTTACGGGGTTGCCTTTAATATCCGCTGGCCCTAAATTTGACCTACTTTACGAGGTGAGCTGGCTGGTCCCAGGCCAGGGTGCTGTGTTATAGCACCAGCTGCAGTGCCCAGCTCGGGAGGATCCTGTCCCTCCCCAAGTCATGGCCAAAACTGGCCTTTTTCCCAGGCCAGATTCCCCAGTGGCTAGAAATACCAGCTGTTCACATTCTCCAAGCAACCCGGATCAGTTCTCCCCTGCTTGTATCTGATATGTGCTTACAAAGTTCCCTCTTCATTTGCTGGGGGAGCAGTGATGTTAATGGAATGGGAGTTTGGGCTGTACTCAGAACCGGTTCCTGCTGCAGAAATAAGCATCTCAGTTTTGCCCCATCATTTATCCACCAAGAGAAGAACATGTTCTCAGGTCCAAGAGAGAACGCGGGTTACTGGTTATAGCTGGGGGCTGGGAATCAGGACTCCTGGATAATATTCTCAGCTCTGCCAATGACCAGAGGTGTGAATTTTGGCAAATTGCTCAATTTCCCTGTGCCATAGAGTAGCTCAGGGGTCGGCCACCTTTCGGAAGTGCTGTGCCGCGTCTTCATTTATTCACTCTGATTTAATGTTTCGTGTGCCAGTAATACATTTCAACGTTTTTTAGAAGGTCTCTTTCTATAAGTCTATAATATAGAAGTAAACTGTTGTTGTATGTAAAGTAAATAAGGTTTTTAAAAACCTTAAGAATCTTCATTTAAAATTAAATTAAAATGCAGAGCCTCCCGGACCGGTGGCCAGGACCCAGGCAGTGTGAGTGCCACTGAAAATCAGCTCACGCACACGTGCAATAGGTTGCCTACCCCTGGAGTAGCTGTTTGACATAATGCCCCCTTATAGGGTTTGTGTGGTTTGCTGTTTGCAAAACTCTTTGGGATCCTTAGCGGTTAGGTGCTGTATCAATGCAGATCATTGTTGGAGCCCAAATCACATTGGATTAGCATTGTTACCTAACCACCTTCCTCCCCCAGCGGGGTGATTCCTCAAGATGCTGCTAAGCGTAGTGCAAATCGCAGTCACGCACAGGGGGGCCATGTTCTGTGGATGTGCACCCACATGGCCCCCCTGAATCGCAGAGAGCTGTGCATGCGTCCAAGGGCAGGACTTGGCCTGGGGACATTAATACAGAAAAACATCAGTACAAAATGCAGCAAACTGTTTCCTGACGAGATTCCTTTTCCTTTGCAGCTGCACAGGACATAGGGGTGAGTTGTCTGGTCTTTTATTTACTATGCACAAGCAACTGGAGCAGGGGTTGCTGGATGGCATGAGTATCTCTGCCATGGCTATGGCTGCTTGCCACAGGAGTCTCTGAGAACAAGTGTGTATGTGCATAAACTCTAAAGTCCCCACTGGTCAAATGAGATTAACACCGAGAGCTCTTAAATCTTATTCCCAACTCTGTCACTATGGGACTAGGGAACAAGTCACTTGTACATTACGGTCCAGATCCACAAAGGTATTTAATGTTCATTGATTTTTAAAGGTATTAAGGCTCCTGATTTCAATGGAAGTTAGGAGCCTAAATATCTTGGAGGGTCTGGGCCAATGCGCCTTACTGTCTGCATCTGTAAAATGGGAAAAATACTTACCTTGGGGGTACTGTGAGATTTGAGTCAGTCAGAGTAAACCCCCTGCCCCCCACACTTACACGTTCTTGCTCTGTGGCTATGCAAGGCCCTGAAGCAGCAGAACCAATTACCCAGGCGGTGCATAGACCATGATTTGCTCCATGATCTTTGTAAAGTGCTTTGAGATCCCTGAATGGAAGGTACCATAGGAGTGCAAAATATTATTATTCAGCATTAAATGTGCCCAGGGTCAAAATCTGCAGTAAACTGACATCTATAATCCAAAAAATATAATGAAGCTTAGTAACAAATGGCTTGATTGACTCTTAATTCCACCCTGAGTGATAGCACACTTGAAAGCAAAAGAATCTTTAAAATCTGAAGTTAAAATGGACTTTTTTGGCTCTTTAAGCTTCCAGGCATGCAACCTGGAGCCAAGATGCTTAAACATACATGAGACAGACAAGGTGGGTGAGGTAAAACCTTTCTTTTATTGGTGGAAGAGCCTTTGGTGTACCTCATCCAGTGCATCAGATGCCCCATCAACTACGTGGGTGATACCCAACAATCACTACACTCTTGAAGGAACTCTCACTGGAAAAATGATAATAGACAAAAACACCCTGTCACCCATGGGTGAACACTTTTCACAGAGCAGTCACTGCCTATCTGACTTATTCCTTGTCCTCAAAGGAAACCTGCACCACACCTTTCAAAGACAAGCTTAAATTCATAACTCTGCTAGACACTAACAACCAGGGTCTAAACAGTGACACTGGTTTTACGGTCATTATAACAATTTGTAACCTAGTAACCCTGCTTTGTCCTATGACTTGCAGAGGTGATAAATGCCCACTTCATTATAAGTGGTTTCTTGCAACATGTTAACCTCTTAAGCTTAACGATCCATCCCACTTTGTATTTAGCTGTTACACTCTGGTTACCTGCCCAGACCTGAAGGAAAGCTCTGGGAAGCTTGATAGCTTGTCTCTTCCCTCAACAGAAGTTAGTTCAAGAAATGATATTACTTCACCCACCTTGTGCGTCTTTCAACGTATTTGATTTGGAAATGGGCATCTCTAGCACAGTTGCTGTTTTATGCCGGGTTTATCTATATCTTTACCTTGTGACATTACACAGTTTAAGATGATGCAAAATTAGCTAATTACAGAGTCTAAGATCTGTCCAGCAAATATTGGACCCTATTTATAGGAAAAAATCATGCCAGACAGTATAACTTACACTTCTGTTCTAAATGGGGAATGACATTAATAAGTATTATAATACTTCATGATAATGAATAAGAAAACAAATTCTAAGAGAACTCTAGCAGGTGCTAGGAAAACGTACCAGCCATTTGATTGATAGTAACCGAATGTTCATCATCTCTTTGCTTTACTTTGTCATATTTTAAAGGATGAGCTAAACGAAGAGGTTATGGAAAATTTGATACGGACTAGAAACACAGGGACTGATACAGCCCTCCCTGTTCAGGAAACTACTAAAAATTCCGGCACATCCACCCTTCACAGCCCCTGAACAAACACGGGCAAGAGCAGATGCACTTTTTCGAAGTAGGGGAAGAGAGAGAGCCACTCGTCAGCCCTGCACGTGATAGAGGAGGAACACGGAGAGGAGTCTGGGGAATGACCACCAGCCCTGGATTCTTCTGAAGGTTCAGGCCTACTCTAGAAAAAGCTGAATGATCCCTCTTCACTGGATTCTAGTGATCATCATCAATGTAACTTTAGTCTCTCTGGCTGTCTCCTGTTATGCTGAAGCCTTCCTCACAGACACATTGTTACGTGTAATGTCAGCAGACTCTGGGCTCTTGGTTTCATTCGGTAACTACACTTAAACTTCCATCTATTCATGACAATGTTTGGGAGTTCCCACTCACACACCACAAATACTTAACCTGGTACCCAGGAATCTCTGCTGGACCAGTTGCTTTGCCATATTGGACCAGGTGAACACAAAGCATATAGTCAAAATGGATTTTATACATAGCTTTAGTTCTATACCAGGGCAACAGAGGATTGGAACAGAAATGTATTAGTGCTGTAAATATTAGCTCTTAATATCTCATCCTACATTAAATCTGCACCTTTACTGTCTCTTGTTAATCAGATTTGCTTTGAACCTTCTCTATGTGTAAGATAAAATCCCAGGTGAGACATATGGTTGGAAATAAAGCTAAATGTTTTTATAGTGAAGATTGGAGGCTGGACTGCACCAACTTGCTACCCTTGATAACGCAGCAGTCGGAGGGCTGGACAATCTAGGGATCGATTTGTGATGCGTATGAAAGAAGATAGTCAAGTCACATTCACCCTAGAGCAGCTGTCCTGTCAGTGGGGAGAACAGGGGCTGTGAAGCCTCATTCATTAATCTATTTAAGCACTGCTGTGCTTGGATGAGGGGCAGTACAAGAGAGAAAATCAGCATGATGATTGTTCTGTGGCATGGTGGAAGTGGGTCTTGCGGAGGGATTTGAAGGAGAGCGCTGTGGCCTTTTCGATTAGTCTGGAGTGATGAACCAGGCATAAGTGAGCCGGGGAAGAAAGAGCCAAGGTGCTTGTGGGAGAGGCAGATGAATGGGTGATGGAGGCTGCCATTGTGGGAGGCCTGGGGGGTGCTGGGGGCGATGCAGTGAGATCCAGGAGCAGACAAGTAGGGAGAGGTTGCATGATGAGGAGTCTTAGAGGTAGGGAAGAGACGCTTGTGTTCTCTAGAGTGGGGGAGGGTGAGGCTGCATTAACAACATGTTAACCCTTGAGGGCTCAGCCAAGTGCTAGTTCATCATTTAGCAGCAAGGCTTTCCCTGGGAAATATCCCACCATCTTCCACCCTCTGACTTCACCCCCTCTACCAAGCTTCACCATCACCATTGCTATGTATACAGTATTAAATTGTTTAAAACTTATGCTGTGTATATATGTGTGTGTGTATACGTATTAAAAACATAGTCTTTTGTCTGGCAAAAAAAATTTCCCTGGAACCTAACCCCTCCATTTACATTAATTCTTATGGGGAAATTGGATTTGCTTAACACAGGGGTGGGCAAACTTTTTGGCCTGAGGGCCACATCTGGGTATGAAAATTGTACGGCGGGCCATGGATGCTCACAAAATTGGGGGTTGGGATGTGGGAGGGCATGAGGGCTCTGGCTGGGGGTGTGGGTTCTCGGGATGAGGGGTTGGGGGTGCAGGAAGGTGCTCCGGGCTGGGCCAGAGGGGTTTATAGGGCGGGAGAGAGATCAGGGCTGGGGCAGGGCATTAGGGCATGTGAGGGGGTCAGGCGGCAGTCCTGGGGTGGGATCTGCATGCTGCCGTGTCTGCAGGCACCACTCTGGCAGCTCCTATTGGCTGTAGTTCCTGGCCAATGGGAGCTGTGGGGGCAGCACTTGGGGTGTGGACAGTGTGCAGAGCCCCCTGGCTGCCCCTACGTGTAGGAGCCAGAGTGGGGAGGTGTTGCTGCTTCTGGGAGCCATGTGGCATGGGGCAAGAGCCCAGCCTGGCTGGAGCGATGGAGCGGGGCTAGCCTCAGACCCCACTTCCCAGTGGGAGTTTGAGGGCTGGATTACAATGGCTGGAGGGCCGGATGTGGCCCCTGGGCCACAGTTTGCCCACCTCTGGGTTAATGTCATTTCGCTTAAAGTAGCATTTTTCAGGAACACAACTACAGTGTTAAGCGAGGAGTTACTATATAGAGATAGGGGGCAATGAGGAAGGTCTGATCTGAAACGGAGCTTCCTCAGCATTTGCAGGTGGTTAGAGCTGAGGTTTTGGTTCTGGTTCATCTCTACTTAATTAATGTTCGTTAATCTTCGCCATGGTTAATGATTGTTCGTAAAGCACTGTGAGATCCTTGGATGAAAGGCGCTAGAGGAATGTAAACTATTGTTAATAACCTGTTTATTGTGTTACTCACTGCGGCCTGGTGGTGAGAGCCCAGGCCTGGCAGCAGGAAGCCAGGGTTCCAGCCTGGCCTGTGACACACGTGTACCCTTGCTGTGTGACCGGGGTAAACCGCAGAGATGTGCCCTGAGTGTAGGAGGAGGGGATAATATTGTAATAGGCTTCTCCCCTGTCCATTAGTTGGGTGTGGGTGGCTTTGGTTTGAGGGAGAAGCTGGAAGAATGAGGTTCAGACAAGTGCTTGTTGGGGGTAGGGCTGTCTGACCAGTTCTAGGGGTACCATGGGAGGGGCTCTGACTGCATGAAAGGTGGTTGGATATTTAGACAATGTGGTCTCACGTCATTCCTTTGGTCACCCCTGATGTTACCAGTATTAACCATCCCTGCCTCACAGCCGGAGGGGAAGTGTGGCTAATGTTCATGGCACCGTGTAAGATCCTCAGATGAGAGAAAGGAGCTAAGAATTACTATGCTGCTATTCAGCACTGCCCTTCTGAGCAGCAATTTGTCTCCGTGCCGCTCTAGTGATCTCCGCAGAGGGAGAAATGTCCTTTTGACTCAGAAGTTATTTAGTGGTTAACGCCAGGAAGCATAGTTTACAGGAAGGCATTTCCTGAGCTTTATCTACCTCCCTCCCCCCTGCATGCACACACATTTCCAACAGGTGCATATGGGTTAAACTTCCAACCAAGCCCTGAATGATCTGCAGGGTAAAGTGCAAGCGCCCACTGAGTATTAATAACCATGCTCAGGATTTAACCACTCTGTGTGTTGCTATTTCTGTACCCCGGGCCTTGCACAGACTCCTTCATGCAACCTTACAGTGCCTTTGCATCAGCTCACCCTTGCTCTGGATGGGTTCGTTTCTGGCCCCTCTCATTACACACACCCTTCCATGCATCTGCTTTGCAAAAGTTTCCACCTCTGAACTCTTGCACCCCCTCATTTCAGTCCCCTGTGGATTTTGCACCAATCCTGCTACAACTACCTTCTGCATGATTTAGCCACGCCACCCTTATTTCCTTTCTTCAGGGGTGCTGCGCAGAGCCCCGTAGCTGGCATATTCTGTATCCTCACCACGCTCCTGCAACCCGCTGAGGACAGGACAAGAGGCAATGGGCTTGAATTGCAGCGAGGGCGGGTTTGGTTGCACATTAGGAAAAACTTCCCATCAGGCTGATTAAGCACTGGAATAAATTGCCCAGGGAGGTTGTGGAATCTCCATCATTGGAGATTTTTAAGAGCAGGTTGGACAAACACCTGTCGGGGATGGTCTAGATAATGCTTAGTCCTGCCATGAGTGCAGGGGACTGGACTAGATGACCTCTCCAGGTTCCTTCCCGTTCTGTGATCCTCCCCTGCCTCCCCCATGGGACATGGCACAGCTCAGCCTCTGCAATCGCTGCTCCATTCGCCCCTTAGACCAGTCACCCCAGCCAAGCATTGCACCCCCCCCCTTCCCCAGCAGACGCTCCCTGCACTGCTCGCCTTTGCACCCCTGCCCCGCCCCTTTCCCGACCCAGCTGTCTCTAGCCCCGCCCCTGGGCGGAGCCTCGCCCTGCCCGCAAGCGCTGATTGGCTGGTAGCTCATGCATAGAGATGACCCCGTCCGGCAGGGTCACGCGCGTGCACGGCTCAGCTGATCGCGGCCGGGCGCTATAAGGGACCGGCTAGGAGCGGGCGCGTTACGGGCGCAGCTGACCATGGCCGCGGTGGATCTCGCCAAGGTGGGAGCCCACGCGCTAAAGCACGCAGTGAGTGGGCAGGTGAGTGGAGTGGGGGGTCCCCCCCCGGGATGGGGTCCCCACGGGTGGCCCCGAGAGCAGGGCGTCCGCACTTCTCCCGGCCCTGGGGAGCACGGCTGGGGGGAGAGGGGCTCCCGGGGCTGGGCCCTGAGCTTGCACTGCCGAGGGGCGAGGGGTTCCTGGGTTTGCCCCGGGTTAGGCTCAGTCCAGCCCGTCCCTTGCCCTCCCGGCCAGGAAAGGCAGCTCTCCGCGTCTGAAACGGGGTAAAGCCCCTTTGAACGGGGGACGGGGCGAGAGGGACAGACGCACGCAGTGAAAATGTTTCATAATCAGTTATGAAAATGCTGCTTGTTTCTGAAGCCTCTTGGTCCCTTAGACGCGCCTTAAATCGCTTTGCTCCCACGTTGTTGGGGTCGGTGGGTTTGTTTTGTTTGCACAGGCCAAGCAACTTCATTCTCCGCCAGCTGCACCTTGCATGGGCCTAGACCGCTGAGTAGTGACTGCAGCAGGGAGTTAGCTCGCTCTAGCAGAGCCGTGATCCTGATCACGTGTCCCTAATAAACCTCAGCAGGTTCTGTTAAATGCCCTGTTTGATGTGGGGGGTGGGTGGTTCTTGTTTTGTTTTTCAGTCTCGTAATAATAATAATTAATAATCTTCTGCCACCCCAAGTGGAAAGGAGGTGAGTCAGTGTAATAATACTGCCTGTTAATTAAAAAAAATTTAAAAAAAGCTTCCCTTGTCCTAGTAGTGAGCATCTTCCAAAGCCTGTTTTTGATCTTTCAGAGAGAACCTCCCCCATCAGTTTATCGGCTACAGGCCAGATTTTCAAAAGTGCTCAGCTCTCATTTAGCCCCACAAATAGAGGCCTCATTATCTGCAATGCCCAGCGCCCATTGAGAACTCTTGTTAATATGGCCCCAATGCTGGGGGCTGAGTAGGCTTGACCATCGGGCCTCTTCTGTATAGGCCTCGTCATGGTTTTCTGGGCATAGTCCGTTTCCTCTGTGGGGGCCTTTCATGCCATGTTTCTCTGCTTCTCTTCTCTCTAAAACCGGACAACCACAAAGTGGGGGGCAGAGATAACGATCCCTCTAATACTGTACCTGGAAACTCCTCCTAACTCTTCAAACAAACCGCCTGTCGAGCTTGCCAGTGGACAATGGCCCTTGAATTTGTTGAGGTTGCTATAGCCTGTAAGTTCTGTTAGGATGCGTTCCTGGTGCTGGCCTTGTGGCTACCGGTAATGCCTCTCCGTAGGTGGTGGAGCTGCGGGCTCTGTGGCGGGACCAGCCATGTGTGGTGCTCTTCCTGCGGCGGTTTGGCTGCCAGGTTTGCCGCTGGATTGCCAAGGAGACCAGCAAACTGAAAGATCTGCTGGACAGTCACAACGTCCGCCTGATCGGAGTCGGGCCGGAGAGCGTAGGCCTGCAGGAGTTCATCGATGGGAACTACTTCAAAGGAGGTAGGACTAGGGGATGGGAACTTCCCCCTCCAAGAGTTTCTGAGCTCTCCTGTCTCATCTGGGGAAGTGCTGCACCCAGTTCAGAAAGCAAGGTACAGGGGCTTTATTCAGCCTTGTGCTCAGGCAAAACCTGGGGTGCAGAGGCTCAGAGTTCAAGGCCAGAAGGGATGACCAAATCACCCAGCCTACCCTCCAGTGTGTGTCATTGGTCTAATTTCAGTTGCTGAGTGGCCTAAGTCTTACAGCCCGAGAGAGACTCTGCAATTATGTGCCACAGGCAGAGAATAGGAGGGACTGAGGTGCATTAAGGCCTGAGGCTCCTGCAATGGGGGGGAAGTGATTAAGTGAGAGATGCAGTATTGGAGCTGTATCCGTCCCAGGATATTAGAGAGACAAGGGGAGTGAGGTAATATCTTTTATTAGACCAACTTCTGTTGGTGAGAGAGATGAGTGCTCAAGCTACCCAGTGCTCTTCCTCGGGTCTGGGGAAGGTACCCAGTGTCACAGCTAAAGACCAGATCGAACTGGTCATTTACCATAATCTGTATCTATCTGCCAACTTGTCTTGATCCTGCCTCAGCTGGGGAATAGCCAGAGTGCAGGCCTGCCCTGAGCACAACCTCTCCTGCCCAGACGTGCTGCCCTCGGGCTGAACCTCACTTATTTATGGTGGGTTGTGTAGCCAGGTGGCTACACGGCAACCATGAACTGGAGCAAGAGAGTTTAAATGGGACTCCCAACAAGCTGAGGGCAGAGCTGGGACTAGCCCCAGGGAGTTCTGACAATGTGACACCCCCTTTTCCACGCTAGAATTGTTCTTGTATTTCATTCCTGTGCACGCTGGGCAGTCATGAGTTGAAGGATGTGAACAAGGTGTAATTAGCACTTAATGGCTCCAGAAAGTTGCCTTCAGCGGGCTTGGCATCAGCAGCTGCTTGGAAGGTTAAATGATACGTGCATAACCAGGTGGAGGAAACCTGTACATTGCTGGGAGTCTCAGCAGAGAGGCCGAGGACGTGGTGTCCATGGAGTCTGCCCTGCCCCTGGGGCATATCCTCTAGAACCAGCCCCAGCCTGACTGGAATTGCAGCATGGGGAAGTCTGCTGTACGTGTTCTGTGGATAACTTCAGCTTCCAGCACTGGGTCCAGCAAATGCCTTTCTCCAACCTCTAAAATTGGGACTGCCAGTCCAGACTTCAGAGCTGAGCATCTTTGCTAGCTTGCTAACTTGTACTAAGCCCAGCTGGGTGCAGTGCTGGGGCCAGGATCTGGGGGTTGTGAAGGTGGCTTAGTCACCTGCTTGTCTCTGGCTACATGTTACCCATTGCCTTCCACCCACTGATTACCTGCATCTGCACATCCGGCCCACTCTTGACTAGCTCTGCAGAACCTGATTTCCTGCCTGAGCTCCACCACTCTTCTGAGTACCCCCTCTTCTCTCCCCTCCCCCGTTCATACCCCAAAACGTGCTGCTTCCATGCCAAGCCATTGGGCCAGTCTCCTGAGTAACATTCATGCCACACCCTTCTTCAGTATAAAACTGTGCCCTGGATCCTCATGCAATGCCACTGATGGCCTCTAGATACTACAGGGGTGTGTGCCTGGCATCACATGTGTTGGTGAATTATCTGGAGTGCTTGCAGGGAAGCTCCCTCCTGTGGGTTATAGGCATGGGTGGAAGGGTGGGGGAGACAATAACTAGGTTTGAGGCAATTTCTTGCTGGATGATGGTGCTGTTTTGTGAGCTTGTTCCAGAGACTAGTCGTGTTCTGACTATGAGCTGCTTTGCTTGCTGGCTGCTGCTGAGATTTTTTTTTTGCAGACTGACATAAAACACATACTGCTGAGATGGTTGTGTTAACCTCACCTTTTTTCCCCCTCCCCAGAACTCTATCTTGATGAGACTAAGCAGTGCTACAATGACCTGGGGTTCAAAAGGTGAGTGGCTCCTATTGACTTCTTGTCCCCAGTCTAAGAGAACCTCAGCCCTTAATCAAAGCAATTTGAAGGGACGTAGCTAAGATGGCTGGGGCCCATTACAGCAGAAGGCAGCACCCCCTCCGACCGAGAAGACGGCTTTGCCCCAGTGTAGTTCTAATGGTCTCTGACTCCTGTGGGAAAGGGCTGCCACATGGCAAACTGCGAGGCTCCCTCAGTACAAACCCACCGGGGGCTCCAGCTCTTGCCAGTCGCTTTGTTACCCTGGGGACCATTAATGGTTAAGTGACTGTACTTGGTTTGAGACCTAGGCAAACATACAAGGCTCTTGGATCAAAACTAAAAGCCTGGGCATACCAGCGAGATCCTGAGCTCAGTGGCTTCTGGCTAGCTCATGCCGGTGTGCTGGAACGCACTGACCACGGGGATCCGTGGTGGTGCTTAGGATGTTCGTTACAATGAGTCAGATTCAGCTTTCTCCTTTTCCTCCCGTGTGTGTGTGCAGCCCCCTCACCCAGGGTCGCAGGGCTCAGGCTGCAGCCTCCTCTGCCCTGCGGGGGGGCCCCCCCCCGCCACCATGGGGTCATGGTGTAACTTTGTCTGAAGGGGGTTGCAGGACAGTGAAGTGGGAGAACCTCTGGCTAATATAACATTCAATAGCAAGCTGCATGGAAGGAGTGCTGGTCTCCCTGTGAGCTTAATTATTGGTGTCAAATCCTCAGCAGGTGTAAACTGGTGTAGCTCCATTGACTAAGCAAATTAGAGTGGCAGAGGATAACCAACATGTCCTTTCTCCCCCCCAGGTACAATGCCTTGAGTATAGTTCCTGCTGCTCTGGGGAAACCAGTTCGAGAAGTTGTCACAAAGGTGAGATCCTAGGTAGTAGGAAATGTACCCCAGTTGAGAACCACTGCTTTAGAGAGTGCATGTACCCCTGGAGGTACTCAGAGGTCTTCCAGGGGGTACATCAACTTGTCTAGATATTGGCCTAGTTTTACAACAGGCTACAGAGAAAGCACCAGCAAAGTCAGTACAGACTAAAATTTCATACAGACAATGACTTCTATGGCCTACAGAGCAGTATAAACACTGAAATGTAAGTACTTATTTATGTTCCAATTGCTGTATTTTAGAACTGTGGTGAGAGTACACAATTTGTCAGCAGTAGTGTGGCTATGACACTTTTGTATTTGTCTGATTTTTGTGAGCAAGTAGTTTAAGTGAGGTGAAGCTTGGGGGTTCACCAGACAAATCAGACCCCTGAAAGGGGTACGGTAGTCTGGAAAGGTTGAGAACCACTGTTCTAAAGGCCTGACCAGACTTGTGCTGAGCACTTGCATGACTTCAGTGGGTGCATCTGGGACCCTTCTGCCCACTGCCTTGAGTGGGTTTTGAGAGGGCCTTGAGCATCCTCAAGATGAGGCCTTTGTATCATACTCACAATGGACTTGGGCTTTATTTTTTCCTCAGGCAAATGCAGACGGCATCCAAGGCAACTTCAGCGGTGACCTCTTGCAGAGTGGAGGAACAATAATAGTCAGTCAAGGTAAATAAAGGTGACTCCATCTGTCAAAACTACCAGGTAACTGGCTATAGCTGGTGAAGGGGACACTTTTCTAGGTGACCGGCTTGGAGCAATTTAGCTGGTTGAGGAGCCTGTGCCTGGAGAGGGCTTTAGAAGCCACCACATTGAAATCCTGCCTCCAGAAGGCAAGACAACTGGGTTGAGGGTGGGGAGGATTTGCAGCTAATGGAGTACGGTGGTGTGGAAACCTGACAAAGGAAAAACTGCTAGGCGAGCATCTGAGTTGTTAGATGAATCAGTTGGTCACAAATGGATGCCATCCTTGCTAATGCTCTGCTATTTAATGGGGTCTTTCATGGCATTAGTTAAGCCAGTTAAGTCACTTCTATACTTTCTCAGACCCAGAAAGTGGTTTTTAGTTGTTCCTACTGCCTACAAACTAAGATCAGCCTTTGAACCGGCACTGCTTGGCAGGTCCGTGGCCTGCATAATGGTTCCGGCATTTGACTTCAGTTGTACTTGCTATTGCTATATTGTACTGCTATTGCCTGGGAGGGAAAACTCTTCTGGCTGAAACTTGGTACCTCCCCAATAGTGGAGTTGATGCAGAGCCCTGGCACATCTCTGCAATGGGAGCTGTCCATGCTGTGGTGTCTGTAGTTGAACGTACTTAAGCCTTTTTTGAGATCTGACCCACAACATGTCATAGTTTTCTCTAATGCTGCATTCTTCAGTTCTTAGGGTACATCTACACTACCTGCCCAGGTCGGCGGGTAGCGTTCGACTTCTCGGAGTTCGACATATCGCGTCTCATCTACACGCGATATGTCGAATTCCGAACTCGCTCCCGTCGACTCCGGAACTCCACCACCGCAAACGGCGGTGGCGGAGTCGACGGGGGAGCCGCGGACTTCGATCCTGCGGCGTCTTTACGGGTGAGTACTTCGAACTAAGGTAGTTCAAGTTCAGCTACGCGAATAGCGTAGCTGAACTTGCGTACCTTAGTTCGACCCCCGCCCCCATTAGTGTAGACCAGACCTTAGAGTTGGGTCCAGCTCTTGCCACCTGGTGGCAGTATGGTAGAAAGCATTCTCTAAACACTTGTTAACACCAAATGTAACTTTTGTTTTTAAAACTTCCTAGCTAAAATGCTGCCCCTTCTACAGAAAACAGAGAAACTTTGTTGCTAACATAATGTTTAGATACTGGAGTGTAAAGCAATAGGAAATCTGGAGTGCACCTGTCCCAGCTGGATGTATAGAATGTCTTGGAGTACAGTACATGCTGCTTCCTCTTTAATAAAATAGCCCTCTACAAAGTCTACGTTCTAGCATGGGTCTCAAGTCACACTAGTATGTCAGACTGCTCTCCATTCTGCAGCAGAACCTATTCTGAATGACTTCTCAAAGGGGAGCTGGCAAACACTTGTGATGAACACACCTGTACTTGTTCACCAACTTGGTAGTGATGCTAGGTTTTTGTAATTGTTGGAAATGCCAGTGTTCCTACAGGCTTTAGGAAAAGCCTCATGCTACCCTAGAACTGCTGCATCGAATTCACATGAGTGTGAGTCAGTACAGTTTGCTGGCAGACACTGGGCTTGTACACACTAGCACTCTACGTCGGTGTAACTTAAGTTGCTCAGAGGTGCTCCCCCAAGTGATGTAAATTACACTGACCTAAGTTCTGGTGTAGACAGCGCTGTGTTAGTGGAAGAGCATCTCCCACTGACATAACTACTGCCACTAGGGGAGGTGGAGTGAGTAATGTGACGGGGGAGCGCTCTCCCATCGGCAGAGAGCGTCTGCTGCTGTAGCAATTCTAGTGTAGACTCAGCCCTGAGATTGCGACGGCTTGAATGGGGCATGGAAGGCAATCTGATCTCTCACCCCTGAAGTGTTCTGCAGTCTGTGGTTCACGCTCTTGTTGGGGTGCACGGGAGCTGTTCTAGCTTTGATGTGGATGTGACTGGCTGTCAATCAGCGGTCCCTTATTAAAGACTTCCTATGTTCTGTGCCTGGCTGCCCAATGCTTGTCATTCATAATGACCTTAAATACATCCTGTCCTTTTTCAGGTGGAGAGAAATTGCTCCTGCACTTTATACAGGATTCACCTGGTGACTATGTTCCCTTGGAAACCATCATCAAAACCCTTGGTATCTCAGCAAGTGTTAAAGAGGGTGTGAAACCTCAGGTAAGAGCTATTATTGTTCCTCTAATGCTGGAAACTGAACTACCATTTTAAAAATGAAGGAACCTGCTGGAGTCACTTCATTCCAAACTTTACCTAGAGCACTGTACCAACAGTGAACCCCGCCCATCTCCATGGGAAAGGAATGCACACTCCAGACATGTGATTGCTAAAGTGCACTGACTGACCAGTGTCGACCCTGCTGGAGCACGCGCAGTGTTCCCTGGTGTGCTTTGACATGGTGCTCTTTCATACCAAACAGGAAGTAGGTGTTACTGTTTGCCAAGAGAGACTACACTTTGAGCAGGGCTACATTAAAACACACTAGGGGACTTTAGTGCCCTCCAGCAGGGTCTGTATAATCCTGTTAGTGCGCTTCAGAAATCATTGGGTGTAGTGTGCATTGCTGCTTGGGTAGACAAGCACTCTCTCTGTTTGCTACCAGACTCAAGACTATCCCATAGAGATGCTTGAAAAGTAGTGGCTCTCCTGCAGTCAAGGAAAAAATCGGGGTGGGGAAATGTAGCCAGAATGAATCCTTGGCAGTGTGTCTGTTTTTAATGAAAACAGACCAGGTGGCCTAGCACTTCCATCCCTTTGCTGTTTGTGTGTGAAAACCCTCTAGCAGAGGTGTGGCAAGGACAGAGATTCCCATCAGCTTGCTGCTAAAGAGGATTAGGAAATCACTGGGCAGCTCTTAAGGCTAATGCTCTTTGGGGAACAGAGCACAGTGTAATGCAGTTTGCCTGTTCCTAAACTGTCCCCAGGATTTCTGTAGCATTAGCTCAAATAGCCCCTTGCACGAGATTTGTAGGTGCCACTAACTCTTGCGGAGCATCCAAGACTTCCAAAGAAATCAGGCTCCCCCACGAGTGGGTAGAACAGTCAGTGACTGTGTGGGTAGCCGTGTTAGTCTGTATCCCCAAAACAAGGGGTCAGGTGGCACCTTAAAGACTAACAGATTTATTTGGGCATAAGCTTTCGTGGGTAAAAAACCCAGTTCTTCAGATGTGTGTGGGTAAGAGGAAGGGACCAATCAACTTTAGTGCTTCCCCCTGAGACACTCTCCAGGATATGTGATTGACAGCTTAGCCTCCCAGTGCCCTCCAACAGATTTCTCATTAAGGTTAATGGCGGCAGCCTCAGTGACACCTACAGTGCTTCCAGTTACCAGAGGAAGGTGCTTTTAGACTGGCCGAGCTAGCAGTAGGCCTAAAAGGAGGCGGGGTGAGTGGGGATTTCAAAGGAAGGGCAGACGACTGGCTGGGCTTAAATACTTGGCTGGCACAGACTCGAGCTCTCAGATGGAAAGATTCCTCTGTAAGTGGGAGGCTTAATAAACGTCCATGGAAAAATCAAATAAGGTCCATGTGCAGTGGTGACTTGGAACAAACCCCTCCCTGGCATGTTAATTATCACTTGTAACAGCAGTTCTGGCACTTGCCTCTAATGGCACCTTTCTGCAAAATCATTAAGTTCCACAGTAACTAAACTGTCAACCATGTAATGTCCCCCTGACCTAAACTGTTCCTCAGGCCTGGCGACAGCAATTCCGGGCCCCAGGGCAGAACAATTCCCCCTCCACGCTTCCCCTTGTTTTCTCGAGATACGTGCACTCTAGCCTCTTGCTTGACACTAGGCTGCTATTGCAACTCAACTAAAGGTCTACTAGAGAGACAGCCTGTAGCACATGGGTTCAGAACTTCCTTGGTCAAAACTCTAATTTCCTTCCATCCACTAGTTACTGTGAACTTGTAGCGACTCTGGGGTTTTCTTGCAAATGAGGTAAAATGTGTAAACTGCTTCTTTGTGTTCTTGGAGAAATAGGCCAAGACTATTCGCTCCAGGATCAGTCCTGTTGAGTAGAATAACAAATCCGAGACTGATAGTATTGCTGCAGTTGTCACAGGCACCTACCTCTTGCTCTGTTTGTACAGCCCACGAGATGTGCTGGGCTTGGCAGACAAGTCCCTGTCTCCCATGGTTTGCAACCATAAGCTGACAGAATTCCTGCAGGAAGTGGACAAACAGGAAGCTAAAGGCAGCCATCGTTGCTGCATATGAAAGTGCACGGCTTGAGGGTCTTTGTGCTTCGAGGGAGAAACAAAGCAACCTACGTAGGGAGCCCAGGAAGGGTTTGTTTGATCTGGTGGAGGAAGCCTGGTTTTTTCAGGTTCAGAAGTGGATTCCAGGTACGGGTGCCTTTTATGGAGGCCATGAGATGAAGCTGGGGTCTAACCTAGTGGTTTAGAGAGGCTAGAAGAAAAGGGCGACAAGGGTAGAGAAGTAAAAGGAGCAAAATATTCTTTTGTGTAGGACTTCCTGGATGTCTCTCCTGCTCCACCTCCCCTTGGGCTTGAGGGAGGCACTTTGCTAACCTAATGACTGTCTCTCTACAGTGCGATGAAGAGGCCTGTACCAGATGATGGCGAGGAGCAGGGAGCAATTTCTTTAAGCAAGAAAGAAGCCAATGTGGTGACATCCTCTGTTCTACCACATCATAGCTGCTGTAATCTCACCCCATTGTATCTATTCAGTGATTTGGCCATTATACAAAAGTATGAAGTGTGAGTAAATGCCCTCAAGCGAAGTGCTGTGTCAGACTGTCTTGGATGAGCATAACAAAGCTTTCCCTGTTGCTCAACATTGTAACCAATAGCAGCTAGTTTGGTGGCTTTCCCATTGGATCATTTTGATCAGGTGACCAGTAGGTGTGAACAAGAGTATCGTCTGAAGATTTTGAGACAAGGAGAGCCTCTCTTGCTTCATGGCCAGTGCTAATAGTTTGTAGACTTCCCCTATTAGCTTTCTTCCCTGGTTAGAAGTCCTTTCCACCCACGTTACTCTTGTCCTGCTCTGCAGAAACACTTCGTTAGCAAATGGTGGTGGTGGCTTAACTTTATCCATCTGTTAACACTTCACCCTTCTTAAAAGCATTAAAACAGAAGAGCCTCACAGATGACTGCGGGCAGAGTGCCTGAACACACTTCTAAAGCTTGACCAGTGTCAGCTTGGTCAGAGGGCAGCTTAACTCTGCTTCTTAGCTGAAGTAGGCTGTTGAATACATACGCTGGGGTGCAACAGCAGGTGGAGATCATGCTGCTGCCTGCACCCAGAGCACAGCATGCTCTTTCATCTAATAAAAGAGCCAAGACTATGTACTCTTTCTATCTGAGGCTGGTGTCCAAATAGACTCTTTACTGTAGCTTCAACCTAAGCTACAGTAAAAGTGGACTCAAGATTTTTTTCCTTGGTGCAGAGAAATAGATTTTGTAGGTAAATATTTAACAGGCACCACATGCCATTCAAAAGACTGAGGAAAGCCCAGCAGCCCTATCTACCTTCCATGTCCCTACCTATCACTCACAGTCTTCCTAATGATGACACTTTAACACTAGCCCTGAATAATCCTTATGTCCCAGGAAAACTCCTGGATATGAGCCTCTATGGTCATCAAATCCAGGCTCTGAGGAGCAAAGAATGCCAGATCCTAGAGAAAGCACTGATGCCTACCTCCTCCTAAAGCCAGCATGCATTAGCTGACGAGCTTGGAGCAAGGTCAGCTAGGTGCATTTAAAGAGCCATATTCTAACTGCAGACACACCCAAGAGTAGGCATCTCATGCTGATGATGGAGTTTAACCTTCAACTGTCCTCATTTTCTGTTGTGTGAACTAATTGCAATAGGTTTCCTGGTCTGGAAAAGGTGAGTAAGTGGAGATGGACAATAAACATGACAAATAAAGTGACTATTATTCTACCTGCAACCATACACAAATGATTTAATATGCTATTTGTCAGAGTACTTAACACTCCTTTGTAATTAGTCACTTAATTAAAAACCATGTAGAAATAGGAAACACTCAGAGAAAGACCAGCTTGACTATTGTACACATTAATGATGCACATTTAAATATGATGTAGGTTAATTTCCTGTGATCCCAGCAAAACATATACAGCATCTCACCTGTCAAAACTTGAGGGTGATACTTTATTTCTACTCTGACTTCTGCCAAGAGAAGGTCCCTAGCCTGAAGAGGTTACAACTTCTGAACTAGGACCAATTGCAAACCTTGTCTAGTCATAGATTCCAAAGGCCAGAAGAGACTCTTGTAATCCTGTAGTCTTGACCTCCTCGATAACACAAGCCATGGGCTTTCCCCAAATAATTCCTAGAGCAGATCTTTAGAAACATCCACTCTTGTCACAATATGACTATCTCTTAAATCTTACACTGCATCATCCATGCAATTCTGGTTAATTTATCAGCAGAGCAGAAAAGCACTCAGGCTTCTACCACCTTCAAAGCAAAGTTTTAAAGAAGCAGTCAAGGTGGTGATTTTTTTTTAAGTGAATGAAAATATTTTGCAAGCTGTTGTAATGTAGAGCTGAGACGACTTCTGTGTTTTGGTGCTATACCAGTGCCTTGAGCTTCGTATATAGGTACAGCTTTCTAATTGCGGGGAAGAGAAAAGGTCTGAATACTTGGCCTGGAACTTCATAAAATGGGAGAAGAAGAGATCTGGTTAATTTTTTTAAACTGTAGCTGCAGTAGCATGCTGTATGGCTCCCATTGTATATTGAGTCACAAAGTGCTGATTAGAAATGGAATCTAATTTAATATACACCAGGCATAAGAACTGCATGTTAACTGAGGAGTTAACGTGTTATATCTTGGTGCATAATTTTAACAAGTGAAGGGGCTATCCTTCACTGTTTTCTTCCAACTAAATCACCTTTATGGTGTTTAATCATCTGCTTTATCTTAATTGAACATCTAACTGCCAAGAAAATAAGATCCGGCTTCCTAACATTAAGGGTAATTGAAACTTGCCAAATACACACAGGTTTTTAATCGTGGTAGGTGAGTACGTCACTTCTGCTGCATCGTGCCCAGTATTTTATCATCTAAGCTAATTGAACAAGCCCTACCTCACTGGAAAGTGACCAAGTGCCTTCAGCTACTAGCTGACAGGAAGTAGACGTGTTGTGTTAAACTTCAGTAAAACCTAGAGGTGCCCCAATGATTTCTCCCTGAAAACTACCGTGGAAGAGACCTTAGGAGAGAGTACCTGGCGGCCAGGTTCTGCATCTGTCATTGCAGTAAGTAGACTTTTTAGGTCACTGATGCAATGAGGAAGATTTTGTTTTATACATTCTACAGGGGGAGGCAAATTTTCTTTTTTGTTTTTAAAAAAGGCTAGAGAAGGTTGTTTCTAGACTCAGCTAGTTGGTTTTATGCCTCTAGACTTGAGCCAAATTTTAAAGTCCAGATCCTCAAATATATTTAGGCTCCAAACATGCACTGATTCCCCTTCCCTGGGAGTTAGGCACTTCAAGCCAGACTTTCAAAGGCATTTGATTCTACCAGCCTCATTAATGGCTTGAATCTGGCTGTAGATTTTCCTTTCTTAGTTGCATAGTCCATTTAGGTCTAAACACTCCAGCTAGCACTGAACAGGGTTGGGTCCTAACCCCCCATTTTCTCCAGCTGATGGGTATATAAATACCAAAACCAGGAGCTTTAGGTAGCATTCTCATGTATGCTCTTGCTACCTCTGCCTGAGCAAGCATCAATAATGGATATGGTCATGCTTGTTTGAGATCCAGTATGTAATACAGCTATGTATGAAAATAGCCTATGCTCAGTGAATAGCAGCATGTTACTAAGGGCTTAATCCTGCCCTTGTTTATACCTCCTGCAATACCAGCATGCATAGCCAGTCCTAGGTGGTGCTGAGCACCATCACCTTCTCTTGAGGATTAGGCCCTAACTAATGGCACAAGGCGCTTATGGACATAAGGGAAGGCAAGTGCCCATGTTATTAAGGTTCTCTCTCTCCTATACACTGCTCCCAAGACTTTGTGGTACATAGGAGAGAGATTAGACCCTGAGAAAGTACAAGGTCTCTGAGTTGGGGAGGGAGGAGGTAAGGGCAGATAGGTTTGTCATTAAATAAACTCTTCTAATCTAGAAATTCAAACTAAATGACTTAGGGGTTCTCTGCTGTAGTAGATGCTCTCAATTTGTAGATGAACTTCATTTTGCCAGGAGAAGATAATAGACTAAGGTTAGAAGGGACCGTTATGATAATCTAGTCTGACCTCCTGCACAATGCAGGCCACAGAATCACACCCATCCACTTCTAACAACCCCCTAACCTATGTCTGAGTTATTGAAGTCCTCAAATTGTGGTTTGAAGACCTCAAGTTGCAGAGAATCCTCCATGTATTACATGTATATGCAAATATTATCTAGACTTCATTTGGTAAGAACACACTATTACTGTCAAATAGTAAAATAGCTCAGTGACAACTAGACACTTCTCTCTAGTATAAAGCTGCTACTGGTAATTAGTGCTGATTTAGTGAAGTGAATTCCAGCATCTTTTGTTTTTTAACTCAATGACTTTAAATTTGAAGATTGTTCTAAGATTTTTTTTTTAAAAAAAGGGGTGATGGGATTAATTTATTTTGCTAATGAAACTTGCTTGCTAGATCGACACTCAACCACAAAATAGAACTCTTAGCAAAATGCTACTGACACTGGTTGTAAGTCACGTTCCATAAAAATAAAATTAATCTTTTCTTAATTATGCATTACATAGAGACTAAATGCTTTAATAACTTGGTTTGACATCTGAGATAATACCAAATATTAAATTATGAAGAATAAGAGGTATCCTGCTTTCCAGTGGTACATATACCAAAAATAAACATTCTTCACTGAAAATGTTTAAGTCCAATATAAAGGATTGACCATTTCAGTATTAGTTACTCTGAAATTTTAGCGTTCATGGAAGAAAGCAATCCAGACCTGTTTCTACAGATAAATGCCTGAACAATTTACTGCAGTACAAGTTTTATTTATATAAAAATTAACAAGACTTATGCATTTTTAAAGTGTAATGACATCCAATCTTTAAAAGCAGACTATAGCAAAATAAAAAAGCCCAGGATTAAAAATAGATAATTGTTTCCCTGTGTAAATGTTTTGCTGTTTACACTAAGCAACAAGCTAAATATTTACCCTTAATGGAAGAATAAGCATCCTCTTAAATATATTTCTGAAGGGAGGAAGAGACCCATGTAATTCTGACCTTGGCAATGCTAGGGAATCTCCTCTTTTAAAAGTTCTTTACATCTCCTTGAGTTGAGATCATGTTAAACTTGCCCGGTAGAGCAAAATAAGAAGTGCAAAAACAGTGGTTCAGCTTTGCTTGAACTCAGCAGCCAGCAGGTATTTGAACATACAGTTTACCTTGTAAAATATCAAGACAAATTACAATCTCTTACAACAAAGCAGTCATGGAGGTGTGAGCAGACAGTGTTACGTGGACAGCACATAAGTTAACTAGCTCTACCCTTGGGTTTGGGAGAAGTGCACTAGAAACTGAATCAGAATATTGAAAAATAATTAACTCCGTGAAAAGTCAGCCAGGCTTACTGAATCGCGAAAGGCTTCGTTAGTTGTACGACATACTAAAATGAATATTCCTCACTGAAAAATAGAGCGGCTTTTATTTTTTAAAGAGCTAGTCTTTGTAACCCTGATGTGGTATCTTAACAGTCAGGATGTCATTTGAAACAGTCATTTTTCTCCTGAAGCGTACTGTCGCTTTCAATCCAGCCCAATCAGACAACATTGCGAGATGCCTGCGTACGTTCCCGCCGAACCACAAAAGCCCGACAGCTGTAGCGTCTTTAATTCTGACTACAGTAGCTGCACCATTAACCTTGGCTGTCACTGCACAGGAAAACATCAGGCACGTCACTGGCTAGAACTGTTCAGCAGGTAGCCACATGAGTTCAGTTTTTAGACTGTGCAGTCAAAGCATTATCATCAGCATCATCGTTTGTTTTGGCTACCACACTCTGCATTTCTCGACAGGGTGCATGGCTGTGCCCTTCTTACAGTGGAATGCTTCAGAGAAAGCTTCAAAGTTTTGCAAGGATCCCATCACCCTAGACAACACAAGGGAGAAAAAGAAAGGGGTTTATTTATACGTCAGGAGCATGCAGAGGACACGGTGCAGAAAAGAACGTAAGCATGTCCCTGAGAGAATCAGGGCTGGAGGTCTGTCAGGTCCTCATCGTGCTGGGCACATACACTAAGAGATGGTCTCTACCCCAGATGGCTTATACAGTCTCAGGCTATGATTCTGCAGTCGGGTTCGTGCTGGCAGGCTTTTGATCCCGCACGGAAACAGTGGGTCTGGGCGGGTGGATTATTGCAGGATCTAGGCATAAGGCAAGATGCAGCGTCCTCAGTGACACTAGTGCTGAGGCCAAAGGGAGCCCAGCCACTGAAACAAACTCCATGAAGCAGAAGGATGGCCCACAGATGCCTGCAAAGAGCAGCCAGCCACTGTCAAGCACTGCCACTGGGTACGGTCTAGACACAGGTCCTGCTCCGGCAATGAGGACGACGTGGGTAGACACTTGTGCCTGCATGGCATTTTTAAAGTTACTCTTCCTTACCTCCTTTACTTACAGGATTCTTCCTCAAAGATATACATGTGTGTACACGGACACCGCCCCCCCTTTCCCTTGATGTGCAGTTATACAGACAAGAGTGAGTTTGCTTGTTTTAAACACAACTTGAAGACAATCCAGTGAAATGACGCAATACAATTATTCTTTCAGGTGGAGAGTCAGACTTTAAAAACAATGGCTGGGGACTAATTGAAGAAGTAATAGCATGAGTTTTGCAGGCTGGTGTATTGCTGCATTGCCTAATCCCTGGCCCGTTTCTTTGTGCTCCTCCATGGCAGGTTCTGGGTGGGATGCACATAAGGTGCGTACTGCTTCTCAGTGTGGCCAAGCTCCCTGGGCTCAATACGGGAGTGGGTTTCTTTTCAGGTGTGTCTAAGGTGGTGGAATTCTGGCAGAAATTTGCCTGAAGGGGGTTAATCCAGTTTGATTGTGTTGAAGCATTAGCAAGCAGTTGCTAGCTGTGTAAAACAGCTTAAGCATGCTGTCTCCTGACACATTGCAGTGGGGGGTGTGTGAAATAGGTTATACAGTCCTAGCCCAAGTCCTTACGACTCACCTGTATTTCAAAGGGCTGTGAACATCTGTCTTTATAGACTGGCTGGCGTACTCAGGTCTGTAGGAACCACACCACACCTACACAAAGAAGAGGATTAAAAACTCATGGATCAATAGTCGGGTAATTTAGCAGGCCAAGCTGTGGAAGTGAGTGCAGCTCCACTGATGTAGAGCGGGGTTCTCAGACTTTTGTACTGGTGACCCCTTTCATATAGCAAGCCTCTGAGTGTGACCTCCCCTCCTCCCCATACATTAAATACACTTTTTAAATATATTTAACACCATTATAAATACTGGAGGCAAAGCAGGGTGGGGTGAAGGCTGACCGCTCATGACCCCCCCATGTAATAACCTCATGACCCCCTGCGGGATCCAGACCCCCCAATTTGAGAACCCCTGATTTAGATGGAGTTGCAACTGCTGAAATCCTGCCCTCATTGAAGTTAATAGGAGTTTTGCCATTGACTTCAATGAAGCCAGGATTTCACCCAAGATATCAAGCCCTTGAGAGGCCCCAGAGATATTAACACCATGGATTGTCCTCTAGAAACCTCCTGTCATGGGGAGTCAGTTTTCTCCAAAGCCCCCTCTTCACTACGCCATGTTCCCCCAGGTGTCGATCATGCTCTTGTTGTGAAGGTGCTGAAAACAGGTTTGCCCTACCTATGCTAATAGTTAAGTCATCTTCAGCGTTGGGTCAGAGGACCCTTTGCTGACAAGCCCTGTCCATAGGAGGGTGTTTCCTCAGGGTGGTGAGGCTCAAGAGCATTTGGACACATTCTTTGTCCATAAGCTTCAGCACGTTATAATCCAGTTTATATTTTCATGCAACTCTCGGCAAAAGCCAATGGGTTCCTACCTGGGCAAAGTTCAGAAAGAAAAGTTGTTTGTGAGTCAGGTCGAGTCCTGGTAACTTTGGCTCCTTCCCTTCGCGTTCCAGCCATTTTAAATAGGCCTATAAATGATCACAGGTTCATTTAGCAAGAGGCCTCCCCATTCAGACATGATGGCTACTCTGAATGTCACTGTTCGGGTAGGGTAAATCCTGCCTAAAAAGGCATGGTCCCGCTACCTTTTACCTTGGACACTTTAGTAATTGTTTTTATTAGAAAGCAGCGATTTGTATCTATTCTCATAAAGAGCCTTCCATCCTAACGGGTTTTGTAAACTTTAGATTTTTATATATGTTTAGATGTTATATATGTTTATATATATATAAAAACACAGCGAGATCACTTTGCACATCAGCAGCCACCTCTGGGCTGAAACAGTTTCTGGAGTGTTGCTGTGCATTAACTGTTGAGGAAACAAGAAAAACCTGATGATTACCAGTTCTGTTCATTTTGTCTGGGGCACCTGGCACTGGCCACTGTCAGAAGACAGGATACTGATCTTGATGGACCTTTGGTCTGACCCAGTATGGCTGCTCTTATGTTCTTAAAAAATAACTCCAAATGGAACTGCAGGTGGGATTTTAGATCATCATATGTAATTACTTGGCTTTGAATTTGGGCAGTCCACTTGGGTTAACATCTCTAACCTTAAAAAGACTTATCTTTAATTATCATGAATTATCAGGAGCTCTGCTGGGAGTCTCCAGAAAGGTGGCACAGTACGGTGCAGCACTCTGCTGGAGCAGGGATTCACCACACGTTGCATAGCAAACAAGATTGGCAACGTAGGACACATGCTACTGTTCTGAAAAGCCCTGACAAAAATTCATCTGACAATGCAGATGTAGCTCAAAGCAATCAACTTAGACTGCATGCACTTGATTGTGGTTTGAAATACAAGGATAGCAGCAGATTGTCTGGGACTTTTCCGTATGACCATGGAAGGAAAAGGAAAGCAGATAGTTAAATTTCCTCCTCACTTTTGTCTCTCTCTCTTCAGGTAACTGCTCATAAAATAGCAGATAATAACCCTGAACAAAGTTAAATCCATTACCTGTTACTGTTGCATGCTAATTGGCCAATTTTCTTTTTTTAGGTCCATTGACATAATGAAGACAATTTAATGTGTCTCATGCCAGTTAAATCTGAACATTTTATTACCATATCCTCTCACTCACATAGATATTCCCAAACAAAAGGCTTTAAAGGTAGTGTGAACAGTGAAAATACAAGTTTCATAGCAAAGAATCTCAGAAGATTGAACTGTAGGGGCCATTAACTACCTCCATGCCACTCTGTTTCCCATATTTCCAATGTGTTCTACAGCAAAGTTAATGTTTAATTTTAAAGGCTTCCCAGATATTCAGAATATTTATCTTTTTGAAAAATCAAGGAATGCAGAGGCAAGGTTACACAAACATCCTTAACTCTGACCCCATATCTCCACCCACCATCCCTTTAATAGGGATACAGGTAGATCACAGTTACCACAACTTTAGAACTGTTTCATGTCAGTAACTACATTTCTCAATCCCACACTTTCTCCACGTGGAAGGAGCATTCAGACTGGTGACTACAGTACTCATATCTGCAGCCAATGTGTGTAGAAGCAGGAGGGGCACAGATGCAGGAGGTCTCTTCTGCGTCTGGAGTGGCACATCTCCTGGCTGTTGCAGGACAGCGAGTGAGACGTACAGCGGGATATCTAGTGTGTCTAAAGAAGGCGGACAGGCTAGGTGAATTCCCCCATTCTCAGTGGGATGGGAATCCCTTGGAATGTCAAACGTGCCTTCTCTTGCTCTGAAAATAACTTACAGGATTGAGAACACTTCTCTTGGGAAGGGGCAGACTGCTGTTGATATATAGAATATATTGAGGGCCATTTTCAATCTGCTCCAGAGGAGCATGCAAAATAAATAGCAACAAGATGGAGGAAACTTCAGTGTGTCACTGTCTTTAAAGGTTATAAAACTTGCAAGGGAAGTAACAGAGGCAACTCAGGGCTGGATTCTATTGTGAATTTGGGGGCAGAGATTGTATACAGATATGATCCGTATTTCTCTTGATAGTGATGCAATGTTTCTATCAATGCTGTGATGTCTCCCCTATCACACCTGACACATGGCTTTAGTTCCAGGAGGAAAAGTGCAAGAAAAGTAAACTGGGGAGGGGGGAAAAAAAAGGTTACTGTGCTTTAAAAATCGTCATCATCAAATCACGTTGCTAAGCAACGAAAGCTCTGTTGCCATGTGACAGATACCATTTGACAAGCTGATTGAAGTTGAAGCAAGAATCTCAGTCCGATGGGCTTTGGCATGAGGCAGGTTCTTTCACCCTTTTCTCTGCCTATTTATTACCACACTGCTTGCTCACCAGAGCTGTTTGCACGGCACTGAGCCCGGGGGGTGGGGGTGGTCTGTGGTTCAGGCCTAGGCACTACAGATGATAATGAGGATGGCTGTGGTCACTCTGGATCTTGTGATTGGATCCACATGGGCATTAGGGTGGGCCTGCATAGATCCTATTCGGGACATTTGAACCATCTTATGTATTGGCATTCACTGAATTCCCTATGGCACAGGGCACTTTGCCTGGGTAGGGTATTAAACTTCACCTCTCAGTCCCAGGAGTGATGCCTGTAACTCCCAACACATCCTCAGGAAAATAAATACATTTGGCTTTGACCAATTTCTGGCTTTCATGCAAAAACCGACTCGCAATATTTTAAGGAGCTACCTTGTAAGCCTGTCGGACTCCTCCATTGTCTGCAATATTCTCTCCCAGGGTGCTTATTCCACTGACCTGTAACAGAGCAATTGTTTGTTTACTGTGTGGAATGTCTGTCACTCCAAAAGCATTTCACAAGTTGAAACAGAAACACTATTCTCCCCGCTGATGTGCAGCCACCTCTGGGGTGGAAGCAACACTACACCATGGTGGAGGAGAAAGAAACTGAAAGGGAATAATACTGAATGTTACAGAAGCAGCAGGGTAGAGTGTACAGGGTCTACCAGAGTTGGAAGAGGGTTAGGAAAATCACAGCAAACAGGCTGTTGGGGGGTGGAGTCTCCATCAGCCAGGGCAGTTCAGGGTGGGACAAGCCCTTTTGTGTATAAAGGGGGGTGGAGTATGTCAAGTTGTGCCCTAAGAGCTTGCCAGGCTCTTGCAGCAGAAGCAGCTCTGAACCCAATTCATTAGGGTCCTGTTGCCTCCATTACAGCCCATGGCCCTGCTAGATGATAGATGAGCCTAGTAGCCCAGGTGAGGAAGCATCATCTCCACAGAAGGAATCTGTGTCTTCTCTTTGCTTCCCTAATTCTCTGGGCTGGTTTAGAGCTGGGAGTTTTGGAAGAAAACAAGAAAGTTAAGACTGGGGTGATTTTACCTCTAGAGACCTAGCTTCAAACCCTGGATTGTAGAGTTTGGATCAAGTGCTTAAGACTCTATTGCTATCAAACTAGTTGCTTTCCCATCTGCTAAATTAATTCATCGAGGCATCCTACCCAATCTCTATCCTGTGGAGTGTACTCACGTTCTGTCCTCCAGCCAGCTCCCATGTGTAGTTTCCATACTGATAAACCATGCAGCGTGACTGGTCTTTGAAATGCATGGCTGAGAAATTGCTCCACCAATCAAACATATTTCCATCTTTGTCAAAATTTCTTCCTGTTCATGAAAGCAAAGAATGGAGGAGAGACTGTTTCAGGGTGCAATGATCTGTGTGTCCAGAGACCCTGACTGATTCCCAGCTTTAAATATTGGCACACAGTTCCTATAGCTACATTTAGCAGTCTAACCAGAGCAACTTCTAAAAGTGTTTCCTTTCCCTAGTACCCTTGTCTCCTGCCTGCCTCCCTTTGGTGTGTTTTACACCCACTTGTATCTTCTCTATTTTGAGTATCAGTTCTTAGGGCTAGAGACTGTCTCTTACTATGAGAATGCACAGTATCCAGCACAATATGGCCATGATCCTGATTACAGCTTTGATGCATGTCTGTGATACAAATAATAATATTCCTAATTAGCCACTAAATCCTTGCAACCCCGGTGCAAATACGGAAAGTGCTCTCTCCAATTGACAAATGAGGAACCTGAGGGTCAGAGTGACTTTGCCAAAGCCACAGAGGGAGCAAACCAAGACCAAGATTCTGGTGTCTCTGTTCCTGTTGCTCAGAGCACACCTCTTGCTCAATATGGACCTGTATCCGGACAGCTACAGCAAGTGTTTTGTGTTTAAATGATATAGAGCCCATAGAAGTAAAAGCCACATTCCATAAAGCCAATGTATAAAGAATTATTGATCATTATTATTTTTAAAAGAAGCAACAGAATTGAGTCTCAAGGTTCAAAACCATTTTAGGCCCCTGTCAATGATAATGACAAAATCAATGATTTTTTAACAAATGGGTCAGGGCTCTGTCACTGTGCTGCCACCAGAATGCGTTTCACAGATTTCATTTTACTTTGAAAGGCAGCACACACAGGCTAGTACTGACAGCGTTTCTGATACTTCACTGCTGTAAAAGTAACAGGTTTTCTGGTGTATTGCCATTAATTTAATTCAATTCTTTAAATTCATTACCCTCATTTCCCCTGATCGGTTCCAGGATCATTCACCCCAAATCACACATCTGTAGTATTGTTATTACATCGTGTGTGTGTTTCAGTCACAGCAGTCAGAGCGGATAGACTATTACCACCCACATCTAGTTTTCTACTGTGTGATCGATGGAATTATAAAAGAAAGATTTTGCTTAAATAATTTTTTAGCCTCTTCTCACCATTGTCATCAAAACCATGAGTAATTTCATGTCCAATTACCATCCCAATCCCTCCAAAGTTTAGTGCCTGTGGCTGATGTTTGCTAAAGAAGGGAGGCTGAAGGATTCCAGCAGGAAACACTGCAAAATGAGAGAGAGAGAGAGGTTCAGATAATTTCATCTGTGTGTGCTCTGTAGATGGGTCAGCCTTTGGCAGCAGATCAAGCAGGAAATGTTTCCTCTGTTTATGCCACTTGCTTTATGCATCTTATAACACATTGAGGATAATCATGTGCAAGGAGTCGTTCTTAAATGATAAATGTAGTAAATCTGTAACTATAAAATCTCCCATTTGAGAACCCAGCATAATTTCCCTTCCAGCTCTGCTTGTTTAGTCTTCTATATCTTGTACATTAAAGTGCAGTTATAATTAGAAAAGAGACTTAGAATTACACAGTAGAATCTCCTTATCTATTCCCTTTTAGGGAATCAAGCAAAGAACTGTTTAGGTTACAAGCTGAACGATAATTCCCCCACTCCCCCAAGCTGACAAGCTGAGCCCAAGCCTCAGATCTGAAGATCAACCTGGCTTGGTCTGCTCCTAATGTCATCACGAGAGAGTTAACAGTCCGAACTAGAACAGGTCACAAAATGAAACCTATTTTCACACAAACATTTCAAAACTGATTTCATTTTGAAATGTTCAGAACGGCTCCATTTGCAGGGGTCATCGGTTTTTGCAGGTTGTTTTTTGGAAAATTTAACAAAAGCAGGTTTGGGGTCAACAAAACAAAAAATTGCAATAACATCTTTGATGAAATGTAGAGAAAATATTGAAACAGTCCAGATTTTTTTCATGAAATACAAAGTGTCTACAATTCCAACAAGTGTTTGCAAAAAAAAAAAAAAAAAAAAGTTATTGGAAAAAAAGGCTATTTAATATAGATGGCAATACTTCATTAGAAAAAAAATGGTTTTAATCAGAACAGAACTGAAAATCCTTCAAATTATCCAAGAGGCAGAATGGACCCTCACCCTGACTCCCTCACCCACAGTTGTATTACATTTTATGGGGCTGGCACAGAGGTAGTTAACATTTTGTATTTGTCATTAAAGGCAACAGATCTGACTCAAAGACGCACCAAGCACCCTGGGTTACGATTACATGAGACTACTGGCTCACCTGTACATTTTTTCCTCTTTGCTGTCCCAATGAACTATGTTCAGTTTGTAGCATGGAGCCATTTTATGGGGCAGCTAATGGATATTTTATTGCTTTATTTTTGTTAAGAGAAAGGTTAACCACCATATGCGGCCTACAAATAACACTGAGGCTTAATGTTTAAAGCATACTCCAGAGGAATTACTACTGTGTATCAACTGTACTTCGGATGACAGCCTTGGAAAAAATAGCTCTAGCCTCCTCCACACTACACACAAAAGCCGAATATATCGGCAGTCGGGTTTATTCTTCCTTCCACGCGTTGAAGAGGAGACGCATGTGACCTTCAAGAAGGAATGAATACTGCAAATGGGTCATTCTAGAATGGGTCATTTTAATAAGATGCCTTCTAATAAGTGAAAAATGTGAAAAAAACACATTGCAAAAATGTGTGTAGGGAGATGCAAAGCCCTTTGTCTGTAAAGAAAGATCATTGTGTACCCAGACCATTCACTAGGAGAGGAAAGGCAACCAGTTCCCATTCAGGAGCAGAAATTTTAACACTGTGAAAAATCAAACCAGAACTCAGGAGGTACATTTGCTCTGGACCCTAGATACAATGAGCCTTGGTTTTAGTGGCCAGGGAGTGTGTGGAAGGGGGGATGCAGGCGTATTTGTAGGAGGAGTTGGGACTTCTTAGCATCCCATATGGGCCCAATCCAATGAAGGATGTTTTAGTCACAGCTTTTACAGATCTGGAAGCTCTCATGAGTCTGATGTCCCATTAGCTGAGGCAAGTTTCTTCAGTCTTGTGTGTCTCTCATAAAAATAATTTCAGTGCCATCTGCACAAACAGCAAAGCCGGGAGCATCGCTTAAGTTTCCCAGGCATGCGGAGACATTAAACAGCCTCAAATGGTGAATGCTCACCACTCCCTGAAGTTGGCACTCACTTGGTGGCTGTTCCTTTCTAGGTTGTCAAACACAAGGCTATTTCAACGAAGGAATGTAAACAACTTTGGCAAGTTTAAGTGGGTTGAATATTCATCAGCAAAACAGAGGCTGGAGAGAACAGCCCATTCACCTTGCACCAGGAGTGCTACAAATGTTCAATCTGGGCTGCATATGGGCAACCACATGGCACCGCTAACATGCATTGCTTCTCACACAAATTATTCTTAAATTCCACTGCACAGTCAAAATGGTTTGAAACCTACCTATCTGATTTCGGTTGGGGGAATAGAATGCGTTGACCACTGCAGCACCAATGATCCATCTAGAAAGAACAGTACGTAAAGATATAGTCATTTTTATAAGCATTCTCTTTATTGAGTTAATCTTCTTCAGAAAGCACTAGTTGCATATGAAATGGGAGGGGTGGAGAAGAAGAAAGCAATTGGGAATGGTTCAGCAAGGACACTCAAACTGGAAAATGATAACACTCTTTTGTTTGACACTGTTCAGCCTAAAGGATCCCAGATCAAAGCCAGGTGTCATTTTGCTCGCTATTGCTTAGCAGCCACCTCTGGGGTGGAATGTGGTAGCTGTTTAACAGTTCATAATACTGACGTTTAACAGTTTGAGACAGGAAATGAAGAATACAACATCTAAATAAAAATGCAGAGGGGAAGTTTAGGGCAGCAGAATGGATTTTACCCACGCTGAGAACTGGGACGAAGTTTGTCTATTGAAAATGTTTAATTAGAACAGTCAGGGAGTAAATTCATTACAAATGTAGAGCCAGACGTACTACCATCTATATTGTGAAACCGATTTTTCATAAATAGTGAGTACTAATTTTGATAAGGAATTCCTGTTTGAAGTATATGATTTTGGAATAGCTCCCAGTCCCTCCTCAGTCTATAATGAATGACTACATCACAATATGGTTTCATAGCATCTCCCAGAGAGACCTCACTGCGTCATTAAATGAACAGGTGACTAGCCAAGAGACTTGTAATAACAAACCTTCCCTTTTACTCTACAAAGGGACACTTCCAGGATGTGAACATAGGCATTCCATCCGACTGTGATAAGTAGTTGATACGATGATGAATAAGATATTAGTTATAAAATCATCTTCAATTTGGGTCTTTAAACAATGGACTGTTAACGATCTAAAGTGATAAGTGGTTTTATGGCTTATTGGGGAAAATCTTCCAAGCCTGCAAGGGGACTTGGTTGGAAGTCTACAAATCATACACGAAAAATGAAAAACTTAACTCCACACACTACCAAATTACCACACAAAGAAGGCCTGAACCAAAGCTCATTAAGTCAGTGAAAAAAAGCTCCCTTTAAGTCCAATGGGCTTTCGATCAAATGATCTGACTTTTCCATTGCTTAATACATCCCAATTCCCAAAATACCAACCTGTGAGTGATAGATACTGTAACCTACACAGGCTTTAGTAGGTATATTCTGCATATTAAATGAAAATAAAATGGCTGCAGTGCAAGGCACTGACAGCAGGGCACTTATTCCACACCTTAATCTGAACCAAATGGCTTTTGGCTGCACTATTCTAACACAAAGTCCTTAATATAATTGTTTATGAAAAAATAATGATTTTAGGCTTGAGCCTGCTTCCATGGAAGTTAACGGCCAAATTCTCGCTGGCTTCAATAGAAGCAAGATCCCAGACCAACCCTTTGTTAACAGCGGATTTTGTGTTATATAAACAGAGGTGTTAATCAAATGCATTTTGGAGTTTGCTTCTGCCTTTCTTTTGTCTTGGGAACATCCTCCTGCTCCATGGAGGCCCACTAGCATGTAAACAACCAATCAGTTGTTGGCTTTCTTGCAGGTGTCTGTAACCAGCAAAACCACTCATGCTGCAGGCTAATGTTACAGGCCGATGCTCCTTACTCCACAGCAGCTTGCCTTGCCACGTGTAATGGATTTGGAGCTGCCTGTAACAGTTTATGAATGCTGTATGTTCTCTGTGTGTCTAATTGTTGTGTGTGTGTGGAGGGGGGTTAACGCTATGCGCGTATTGAATTAATTCAATAGCAGGATGGTCAGGAAATGCACACCCAGAGTAGGGGCGAGGAGGAACCAGATAGACCCTTCCCAGCAAACGCTGAGAAACAATGCCTGGGCCATTCACTTGGATGCTCTGGCTCTGTCCCACGGTGGCCCTCACCGGACTGGTTTTGGGCAAGTGTGGGAGATGACGGAACAAAAACTGTGGGCTGGATTCCTAGACAGGCCCTCAAGAACAGGGAGGGAGAGCTAAGGTGAACCCAGACTCCAGAGGCTGGGGGACCAAGGGGGAAGTTAGACCTACTGGGGTCCCCAAGAAGAGGATGGTTAGACTCTAGCTACTGGGTTTTACTGTTTTAAAATCCTTTTCTCTTACGTTCTGCTTTGTTCTTGTTGTCAAAGAAACAATGTGCCTGTTTTAAGGAAGGTTGTTTTGGGTCCCTGTATTCGTTGCTGGTTCTAAGCTCCCAAAGGGAAGAATTGCAGGTACATGAACCCAGTGGTCTTGCAGGGCCTTGCAGCACATTCAATAGACTGGAGGGCTTGAGCTCAGGACCCAGCCCCAAAAGGGGGGAATTGTCAGACTCCACCTCAGAGAGGTAAAGGCCTGAGGCCTGACACTTGAGGGGATGGACTCAGAGAGGCCAGAGAAGGGGTTAGAGGTGCAGCCAGCCCTGTCGCCATGATACTGATATAGTAAAAATTACATTTTCATATGACTAAATTAACATTTCTAATAGTTGGGGTGAAAATGCTGATATTTAATTGCTTCATCCTCCATAGCCATAAATTATCTTACTTAAAGATGGGCCTGAGCTTAAAAGTTCAGTTCTGGATCTGGATCTAAACAGTTACAAAGCCCAGATGTGTTGGGAACTAGACTTTGAAAGGCTATTTTAAGCCATGGTTTTTACCTCCTTTCAGTTATTCGCTTTCCAAGGTACACACTGGCCCATCCCCATTGCTCCCCTGCCAAGAAGATCAGTCCCAGTGTTTGTGATAAGTTGCTCCATGGTAATATAACAGTGTGTAAAGTGGTTCTGTGAAGGATTAAACTGAGATTCCAAAAGGTCTGAATGATCCCATGTAGCCGCTGTAACGTACATTACCACTAGAGGCAGACAAAGAGCTCTTTGTTCAATTCCCTCAGATGCCCCATTCTTAGACAAAAGTATTTGTAATGATCTGATATGAGTGGATTAGGGCAATGCCACCACAGTAGCGCCAGGGTGGGCCCTAACCATTATTCCAGGATTTCGGGTGCTTATATAGCCAGGCAGTCTGGACACTCACATATCTTGGTCAACTCTCTCTCGAAGTTTTTTCAAGCTCTTCTGGGCTCCAGCCCTCAGGTTCTCCAGGCTGTTTTCAAAATACTTGTGCTCACTGAAGTTTAACTGAAGAAATACAAATCCCAGCGTATTAGCAAGTTTCTTTTAATGGAGAATTTCCTTTAACCACCGCCTATGGGATGTTGCTATGAAATATTTGTCCTGTGGTTATACATTGTATAGAAACGGATGGCCAGCTCTTTCTTAAACAGTGAGCTGTTCGGGGCCAAGGACCAGGTCTTTGCATGTGGTATACAGAATCTAGCACAATGGGGCCTTAGGCCTGACTGGGGCATCCGGGGGTGACAGTAACACAGGCATTTAATGTTGTAAATAGCAATGCCGTATGTTTACACTTTTGTATTAACCCTGTTCAGGTACGTGCCGCATACTTACATTTGCATATTCCTGATCCAGTTTTTCATTCTGATCTTCCAAAATATAGTCTGGGTAGCCAATTTGTTCTTTAATTGCCATTGCCTACAAGAAAAGAAAGTCCCCAATGGTCTCACAATAGTGTAAAAAAAAAAATCTGGATCGCTGCAGACAATGGATCAAATTCATTACTGGTGTTGGTCCACTAGTTTCAGTGGAGTTAAACCCGGGGTGAATTCAGATTAGTCAATATTCATATGATGAGCCAACAAAGAGTGTATTTGATGTAAGTATTGAGAATGTGTGCAAGGGTTGTTCAGGGGTGATGGGCTTGGGTACAAGCATTTGATGCACTCATATAGGGCTTCCTGAATTCAAAGGAAAGTGACTTCAGTGACCCAAATACTTTTTGAAAGGCGGCAACATTACTGAGAAGCAAGAATTTTTTAATAGGCAAGTTTCCATTTGGGAACCATCTGAATACCTTCATATTGTGGAATAATGCATTGACCTGCATCAAAAAGGATGCTCTTCATTTGATTCATACCCAGGAAGAATTTAAGGAAACGTGGCCTAATCTTTTGGAAGTTTATTACTAATATATTTCTTTTTAATTGGTTTTACCAATTTGGCTCTTTTAGGTAACTTGTAGTTTGTTTGGGTTTCTTTGGCTTACCACTTTTATGGGATACATTACATTAGATTCTATTATAGTTTGTTTGGAAATAAAAAATGTTTGAAAGCTAAATAAATAAAGGATCAAAAGCAATATCCTGGAGAAAATTATGGATAACTGTGAAAGTGGATTTTTATTTCTCTCTCTCGCTCGCTAGCTCTCCTTTTTTAAGGGATGGAAAATAAGTCTTGCAAAATTTGACACGATTTTCTGATATTCCCGCACAGGATATTGAGGTTTCTTGTTATTTCTGACCTTTTCACGAGCTTTCTCTTTTGATGTTTCATCCATCCACTGTAATTCATCGAGTGTCTCAATGAACACTTCCCGGATTTTGTCTATTAAGTCTCGGACCTAAAATAGAGACATGCAAGAAATTAATCAGTGACATACTATTTTTTTCTCCTCAACCACTTCTAGAGAGATAGCAGGCTCCTGATGAAGAATAATCTCCTCAAATGCTTTGTGATAGTACATGGCGTTCCACATTTAAATATACACCATAAATGAGTCCCTGTGTCTGCTACCTGCTGGCTGATTAGCACAGTTCCCAAGACTCAGTTATGTGTGTCTCCTGACTTGGCTGAATTGTGGGAGACATGAACTGGAGGAGCTGAAAAGCAGGCAAGAGATCAGTATCGTGCTCAGCAGCTAAGCATGCTGGGATACCATTGGGAGGCAAAGCATGTGGAAAGTCACAAATCACATAGCTTGACCCATCTGAGCTGTCTGGCCTAGTGCACTAGACTGGAACACTGGCACTCTGGGGTCTGTTCTCAGCTTTACCACTGGCCTGCTGGCGGACAGTCTTCAGTATTTCCCGACAAAACAAAGAGAGGATCTGGGGCCTGCTGGTATGCTGTCAGAAAGTGGCTGACTATCTGCAGAAGGTGAAATCCCTCTCAGAAGAGAGAGCCCATAATCCTCTGCCTTAGGAACAATGAAACTCCCATCCTGTCTGTCTCCCCCAAGTTATGTTAAAGCTCTGCACTATGTACATATTTAAAAGATATTAGGCCCCAGGTTTGGGGTGGGAGTGGAGGTGGGGGATGAGGAGATCCACAGGAATTGTGGGCTTATGATAGCATGAAAGGTAAACTACATACCATCCTCTTGCTCTCACCAGCAAATGTCTCCCTGACATACAGAGCTCCCACCGCGTTCTCCATGTTGTTGTTGACATAACTCACGCATTCCCGCCAACGGGCCTCTTCCAGTGTTGTCCCATAAAGTGCCTGGAAGAGAAATGCAGGGGGATCAATTCTGCCTTTGTACCTTCCCCTCAGCCCCATGCCAAGTTATTAAAGGGCAAGAGGTCTAATCAAAGAGAGAGGACCTCATCTGTTCAGCTTCTGTCCCCTCACACTTTAGCTTTATTTCTCTGGAAGCTCTGGTCTTCCTTCCATTGATCCGTTGTGCACAGGACATTATTAGGAGGTGGTATGGGTACTGGTCATTGTCTGTCCAACCACGCTGTCATTTCATGGATCATCTCTCTCTCCATCTCTCTGTCTGCCTAAGGCATTTCTGTGGCGTCCCTCACCATGGTAGCTAAGCATGATACCCACCCCTGTTCCTACATGAAGTGGCTTTACCAGCTGTTCTCAACCAGGGATCTGGGACCACGAGCAGGTTTTAGGGGCTCGGCCAAAAGGGTTGGCATTAAACTTGCTGGGGCCCAGGGCAGAAAAGCCAACACCCCGTCATGTGGGGCTGAAGCCTGGAGCTGAAGCCAAAACCTAAGCAACTTAGCTTCACGGGGCCCCTTGTAGCATGGGGACCCAGGCAATTGCCCTGCTTGGTACCCCTAACCCCAGACCTTGCTTTCATATGCAGAAACACTAGTTGTTGTGGCACAGGTGGGTGGTGGAGTTTTTATACATGTTGGGGGCAGGCCTCAGAAAGAAAAATGTTGAGAACCCCTGGGCTTTGCAATCTATAGGAGGTGAAGGCCTCTCAGGGAGGGTTCCTGCCCTCCTGCAAAGGTGGTTCAAACAAATGGTCTGTTGGAAGAGTTGTCACTAGTGATGGGCTAATGTCAAATGGTTTAGAGGATATGTATCCAAGAAAGGTCTACCTGGAAGCCCTGAGCCTGTGGAGTTCAGATTGACCCAGAGTTTCCCATGGCATTTTGAATGTCCATAAAAGGCTCATTTCAGTTCCCATCTTGAGTCTAATACTAAATCTGGTGTTTAGTTTATTTGATCTGGTTCTCTTATTCCTAGTGACGTGATGGGATTTGTATGTTGGTCCATCCCCACATGTAGGTCCAAAGAGATGCAGAACCCATTTCCCTGTGGGGCTGAAAGAAACTGGAACACCTTAGTTGTTCATTCAGCTCTGCTTTGCACTTTTCATGTCTGGGCATCCAGCAGCAACCTTAACTCAAAAAAGAACAGATCTAGATGACAACACTAGGGATGGGCCTGCCCCTGAACTCCAGATGTTAACATCTCCAGACTCTGGCGGTGTTTGGATCTGAGTTTAAACTTCACACACTGAGCCAACCTTTCACTCAAAGCAGAGGTTAGAATGTTGATTTGGTTAAAGTCCATTGTGCAGATATGGACTGGCTGCCCTTTGTCTAGGGTCATGATGTCCTGATGCTGATGGGTTCAAGACCACTAATGCAGAATGATGTCACAGCTGAATGGACTCTTTGGCAGGGGAGGGGTTACCTTTCGGTAGTTGGCCCGGGCGTCCTTGAAACGCCGACTCAAGCTGCTGACCCTGTCAGTCACCAGTCGCCAGACTAGGTAGTTCTGGATGGTGCTGTGGGTAGAAAGCAAAGTGGAGTTTAAGGTCATGCAATGGGCCACTCTATTGCAGATAGTCAAAGGACAAGCTTTAGTCTGAATGCAGAGGACAGGGCTAGCAATGGCTGCCAAGTTTCTTGCAACACCTATGGGGAGCATTGTGGCTGCTTTTATTTAGCTCAGCTGATTAACTGCAGAAGCATCCAGAGTGCACAACATGCATAGAGGAGCCAGACCATCAATATCACTCCACTCCCCTCCATTCCCTGGTGCTCTTTGGGGAGTATGTTTCTAATTTCCACCTATTTCTCCTTTTAGAATGTAACGTGAGCTAAAGCACACCTCTTGTTTCTTTTCTATGACACTAGTCAATTAGAGGCTGAGACCCTCCCACACTTCGATGACTGTTGCCTTCCACGACCCCTGTAAGGTTGTTATCCTTAATTTATAGCATGGAGTACCCAGAAATGTGACATAATTTCACCAGGGAGTCTGTGGTGTAGCCAGGAAAATCCTCCTTATTTCCACTTTGGCCCATTTGAGCACCAGATGACGCCCCATCTCTTCTACCTTAGCCGCTGTTCTTACCTTGCTGAGTAGTTGGAGATAATCGCTTTGAGCTCCTGCAGGTAGGGCGCACCGTACACAACTACCTCCTCATCCAGGTGGATCTGAACGTTTACTGAAGACATGATGCCTTGGATGAAGAGAGTCCAGTTAAACTCCTGTGAGGGCAGAGAGAGGCAGACACACCGATTCCAAGCTTTTCTTTACACCTATTACAATGGAGTCCTGCCTCCTCTCACTGCGCTACCTGGGACTAGGCACTCTGGGGCTAGCAGCTGGGCATATTCAAAAGAGAGGATTCCTGCCTATAGAACTGTCTCCTTACTTGTCCAGCAACACTAAGGGCCCTGCTGTAACTTGTGTTGTAATATTTGTAAATAGCGCCTAGTTGCATTGGGTGTAGAAGACAGAAAGTCTCTTAGGTATCAGTGGAACCAAAAGCAAGAGCCTGTCATATTTTATTGCATCATATATAGGCACAGATTTTTAAGTATGCCATAAGCCTGCATCTGATTCCTTTGCTGCTTTAAGTGTGTATCCAACAAGCCCTGCTAGAGCTGGGATCTTTCCGCCTGCTCCGGGTGCAAAATATGCTCCTCCATTCAGTCTCCTGGGCTGCAGAATAGGAAAATTCGGACTGTGATGTTGCCCTATCTCCAAGATAATTCAGTCAAAGATGAAGCATTGTTGGAGCCATTGAACAGTGTAACTGGCTAGGAAAGAGATAAACAGCACAAAGTGCAAGTCAGGCATGAGGAAAAGCGGCAGAACTTAATGTCATGAAAGAGGCATCTGTTGTTGGTGAGTCAGAGACAGACGAGGAAGTAGCACCAGTTTAAAAAAAAAATCCATTTGTGGCACCAACCAGCTGGGATGAGACTGGAGAATTGAAGACAAATCTAAGATGGAGATCAGGGCTAGCAAAGGGGTACTGAGGGCACCCCATCACGATGGAAGCAGGCCACTCCAATCCACCCAGTAGAGAGCTCTGTGGAGGCGAGACCATCCCAACTTCCCAGAAGAGGACAAAGGCAATACCCACAACCGTTGTTTCCAGGGTGGGGGTGAAGAGCACTATAAGTCTGGATGGATGTTGTTTTAGCAGGAGGCCCCAAAATAGTGGAACAGAGAGGAAACTACATCCCTGTCACTCCAAAGGGCCTTGAGTGACCGACCACCACCAGGTCCCACAGAGAGAGTCATCAAAAATAAACAGGGAAATGAGAAAGCCAGGGGACCAGTAGACGTAGAGATGTTAAAGACTGGTATAGATATACTTGAACAGAGGAATGGTAACGGTGAGTATAATTGTAATATTGAAAGGCGAGTAGGTGGTTGTTCTCTGACGCCAAAGCAGCACGCTAAGCTAACTAATGGTGGGGGAAAAAGTAGGTTTGGTGTATTTTGAATGCGGTTAAAGTAGCAGCTTTGAGAGACACGGGAATGCATAGTGTCACACCAGTGGGTGAAGGCAAATCTTCTCAATGACCCAGGAAGTGAACTCCTGGAGTTGCTGGAAAAAGATGAAAGCCTGAGGCTCATAGCTTCTTATGGCACCCCTGTTTCCTATGGGGCGGGTGGGTTGAAATACACTTTCAGCTGCTAGAAGGTGGGAAAGTACGGACAGTGTCCATGCTGGTCACAGCTCATAAGGTGGTGAGTTCTATCATTGGACAAAAGGGCCAGATGACACAGGTCGCCAGCCTTCCAGAGTCATTTGTCAATGGCTTTTCCCCATGGTTAGTAGAAAAAACATGAATGTGTTGGCACAGTTTCTAAAGGCCACAAAGTCCCAGTAATAACCCTGCTATTCATGTTATGTACAGCTGCACCTTCTGATAGGTTGGGAGCTGTGTTGTGTCAGCAACGGGAGGGCAAGTTACGGTGGTAGCTATGGCTTTAGGACCCTTTCTCCTGTAGAAAAAAAGATGTAATTGACACTCTGGGAAAGTGGAGTTCCTGGCTCCAGAAGGGGCAATTTATATTAGGCACCATCCTTCACTGTTTACGCAGATAATAATAATAACAACCCATTGACATATGTACTGACATCAGCCAGACTGACTGCCACTGGCCACTGATGGGTAGCTGACTTTAATTTCAATATCAGATATTGTATGTGCTTGATTTGGGCATAGGAATTGCTCAGTAGTTACAAGATAAGTTTGTGATGCAAATCAAACGGATAACACCAAAAATCTTGGTTCCTAAGCAGCAAAGGATGTGTTCATGTTGGACCCAAATAAAAGCTTTGCAATCAAGCAAGACCTGTCTGTGGTGCTCAAAATGTCAGGGCGACATTTAATGTTGCCAGGGGTATGTAATGCATACAGCTAACAAACTGCATCGGGGCACAAAATGGGGTGAACTTTTTGAATAACTCTCCCCTGCATTCCCCAGAGGCAGTAATTTTCAGGCACTCCCTGTCCTTGCCGGCTGAGGTTGCCGTTGTATGGAGGTGGACAGGTTGTTTCTGGAGCCCTCCCCCGTTTTTTTTAGCACAGACCCCCTAAGTCTCTGCTCTGTGTTACAAGCGTGAGCTGTATGTTTGTAATGCTGGAGCTAATAAAAACCCCTGTTTTTTTTGAAGGTCAGAGCCCGCATTTTGAAGCATGTTACGCACAAACCTGTCCTACCTTTGGCTAGACAAAGTCTTTGGTTGGATTTTTTTTGACAGATACTGAATTTTCCACCAGAGGGAGCCTGTGATTGAGATTATATTGAATGCCATGAAGAAAACAAACAAACAAACTGTAAATACATATAACACCGAATATACATAGATACCCTACTTTATTTACCCTTTCAGACCCTCTTTGGCCTGCATAACAGCTGGGAACCAGCAAGTCTTCATTTATTTTCTGTTTTGCTACTGCAGCAAAAGAGCATGACAAGTCCTCCCCTTGTTTATATTTTCCCACTCGGTTCCCAATTAAAATGGGGATTTAAGGTTTTTTTTACAGGGTGGTAAAGTCTGTCATCCGAGTTCCATCCTGCCCTCTGTCTGTAAAAAATATATATCACAGATGGGAGGATACCCTGCCCTTTGGGAAAATTCCAACCTGAAATTTGATAGTGTTTTGGATTCCCATCAAATTCATCTAGTAGCGATGGTGATAGACATTATTTTCCCCACTAACTTGGCTAGAATTGCTACCGTGCTATTCATCAATAGATACATATATTACTTGCATATCTGTGCTAAAACCTACTTAAAATAATATTAAACCCATGGAAGGATGGATATTTAGTTAAGGGTTTCCAACTGCTTTTGTTGGGTCAAGGCATTGCAAGTCAAAATGCAGATAGGATTAGCTACTGTTTGGCTGGGTGCTTGTGAGCTGTAGACATCCTTCTACACAGTGAAGAAGTCACTCACTGTAATTTGACCTCTTTGTGCAACTGAAAGTTTAAACATGGCTGGGAGACAGGAAACTCGAACTCATTCTTGGGACAACTTGTGGCCACAATTGCTTGTGGCATTTGCAGACTTCTGCAATGATTTTGACAGAGATACTTCCACACTAAAAGAGATGAATGAATCATTACAAGTTTTACTAAATGATTATGCTAGGTCTGAACAAACCATGTTTTACACCTGTTTCTTCTGTGCATAGAACTAAAGGACTTTAAACCACCTATTTTGGACTGGAGTTCAGGTATTTATGATCCTGCATGATTCAGAGATTTAAGGTCTGGCAAATGCTTCAATTGTGGCTTTGTTTAAAAGGAAAATGCCTTAAAAATCTCTTAGCTTTACATTAAGAAGAGGCATGACTTTGAATCCCTTTTGTTTTGCAGGTATAAAGAGTCTGCAAAGCTGTTTTCCATTGACTAGATCAGGGTAGGCAACCTCTGGCACGCACGCGAGCTGATTTTCAGTGGCACTCACACTGCCCAGGTCCTGGCCACCGGTCCGGGGGGCTCTGCATTTTAATTTAATTTTAAATGAAGCTTCTTAAACATTTTAAAAACCTTATTTACTTTACATACAACAATAGTTTAGTTATATATTTAGATTTATAGAAAGAGACCTTCTAAAAATGTTAAAATGTATCACTGCATGTGAAACCTATACTCGGCACAGCACTTCTGACCGGTTTCTGACCCCTGGACTAGACAGTGGGAGGAGCTGGAAGCCATAGAATTCTTATCAAAACACTTACATTCAATGCAAACTTTTCCTGGAGCTCTCTTAGGGTCATTTTGTTGTACAATAAGGTCACGTCATGCCTTTCTTCTGCAGGAGCAGTAGCCTGTGGACATTCACATATTATCTTCAGAATTGACTGACAAGAATTTCAACAGCTGGAATCACACAAATGCAGGGGTATGCTCTCTTGTGCGTGCGCCCACACTCTGTCTCTCTCTTAATTGCTCCTTAAAATATATTCAGTGTTTTTAGAAAACTGGGTTTTCTGCATTTCAGTATATCAGTTAACATCCCAGGGAGTGAGTTCAAGACCATTATGTTATTTCAGTAATATGATGGCCAAGAAATTCCCCCCATTCTCTTCAGAACCTGAATGGAAAACTGCAGCAGCAAGATGAAACTTGCAATGCAAAAATCCCAGCATTGGAAAACTGAAGTCTGTGGGCTCTCTTCTGCTCTCAGTTTTAAAAAAAGCAAACACGCAGGTAAAGTCGGGATATTTATCAATATGGGAAAATTTACACTCCATGCAGTGCTGTTTTTTGGGCAGATTACTGTGTTTGATCTAACTGTGGTTGGGATTTCTGGGAAATCCAACCAGCCTACACCAGGCTGAACTTTGTCCACCTCTATCTGCCTTATACCTAAAATGCATTTATTAGTCTCTACTCATCTAGTCACTTGTTTGCTGACATAGCAGATTAGAATAACTACCTGATCTTAGATAAATGTAAGAAATAAACTTCAGCTATACAAAAAGTTGCAAGCATCTTAGCCAACATGTGTATAACCTGGATATTAACTGTATAGAGAATCCCTGCTATATCCCCTATTTTTGGTGTCCTATTCAACATGGCAAAACAGAGATCCTACATAAAAAAGAACATGAAAAATAAAGATGTATTTTTTTTATAATCGTCAACCATTTTTTTAATACTCAACAAATCCAGATTTTTCACGTTTTGAACTCTTTCATTGCTTGTGTACGTTTGGAGAATTTTGTCCTGTATAAATACTAATAATTATAAAGCTTAATTGAACTGTAGCATATGGGTATATATATATATATAATATTCTTTGATTATTTTGGCAATATGGCTTTGAACTGCTAAAATGTTTAGTAATGGTTTGACATGTTATTCCACATCCCATGATATTGAAAAGAAGTCATTCAACCTAGGTAAAAATGTGTTCTTGCAGTAAATTATTCAGCCATTAGAGGTCTCTAGGTTCAATACAGAGATCCAGACAGGCTGTGGTCCCTGTTAAACAACAGAGACAGAGCTGGAACTTAAACTATGTGGAAGTTTGTCAGTAGTGGTAGGTATTTTAAAAAAAATAAACGCCTTTCAAGATGCTGCAGCACTTTAAAAGCCCCGAAAGAGCCCTAGATCTGTCCAGGGAGAATTCCCCCTTCTGTAGATTTTATAAAAGACAGTTTATGTTGCCTTGCAAGGCCCTTGCTGCAAGTCCCAGCATAGGGGGCATGGCCGGGGAAGAAGGGAACATGGCCATCGTCAACACCACTCTGACCATTCTGGATCATGCTATTGAACTATTCACGGATGCTGCTTCAATTTAGCCCATAATCCTGGGTTGACAAAAGAGCTATAAAACCACCTTTGCCTTGCCTCCCTGTGGGCCGTGAGTTTTATGTTATGCCTCATGGAGGTGCAGCACAAAAATCTCACCACTCCAGTTCAAGAGAAGCTGTGATTCCATATATCATGACAACCTATCACTCTTTCTCAGCTCACCTATCAGTCTCCCATAATCTCCCGTACTCACGTTTGCAATCTCAGTTTCAAGCTTCATAACCTTTGCCATTTCCTCTTGGACAAAATTGTCGTCTTTTGCCATATTCTTGTCTTCTCTGATCATTTTGGCAATGGTGATCATAAATTGCAGGTAGGCTTCCCGCACCTAAACACACATGAAAGGAAACCTTGTGTGTCTGTGTCATTTTTATAAGGTTAACAATATACATTTTCTCCACTTATCAAGGCAATCTTGTCCAGAAATTCAGGTTTATAATAGCATCAGTATGAGAGATTTTCTGTGGTGGAGCTTGTTGAGGGAGTTTTAGGGAAATCAGCAAATGCACTGAGAATGAACCATAGGGCTAAATAAAAATTTTGTTTCCCTTTTAGATCAAATCCAGCCCTGTGAAGTACTTGGTTTGTTTTGCAGGTTTCACTGTACCTCTAAGAAATTCTGTAGGCGACTGCCTTTAGCACATGCTCGATGGAGTCTGTGAATGTCAGAAGACTTTGGCCATATTCTATAAATAGTACCTCGAGTGCACTGAGATAGCTCGCATGCTGAATCCCCTGGACAGAACAATATGGGACACGGGACATAGGAATCACAATTTGTTAAGGTGGCTGAGGTGAGGCTGCCGGCAGATCCGCTGCCATCAGGATCTCACAGCTCTGTAGTTTGGATGAAGAAAGCTTTGGAGTTAGATCTCAGTACAGGCGTGTTCCAAACCCCATTGAAGTCAACGGAAAGACACGCAGAGATATCTACAGGCTTTGGATCAGGCTCCTACTCCTGTAATATGCAACTGAGTCTGAAATGTTTGATCATTGTCTACATGGTTCCCCCTTCATTCACATTAGGAAATTCAATTTAATGCTTGGCTTCAAATCTACTCAGTTAGCATGAAATAATTACGAAACTAAAAAGAGCTTCAAAAGTATTTTCAGGCCTGAAATTGACAAATTATCTCTATCCATCTACATTTGCAGCGGCTCAGCCAGGCATTTACAAAGAAAAGCAAGAAGGAGAAAGTGAACGAATTTGGTCTGTGCAGTGGAGGAAAGTGAAACAGTTTCCAAATAGCGTCTCCAAACGTTCATGTAGGCTTTGGAACTCATTGCAAAAAAATAAGGATCATCCAACACATATAGGACCATCCATCTTCCTTCTATTTGTCCAGGTCAATCCTGATTTCATGAATGGAATTGTCTGTTATGGGGGATGTCTGAAACCTTCTAGTTAGGGTTCATCAGAATGAATTTGGGGATTTGTATGAAATTGTAGAAATATGGGAATAAAAAAATTACCACATTGGATGAGACCTGCTGTCCCTCTAGTCCAGTGTCCTGTCTCTGACAGTGGCTGGTACCAGATGTTTTTAGAGGAAAGTGCAAGAAACCCTGCAGTAGGCAGATGTGGGATAATCTGCCCTACATGAGGATCTCATCCCTATCCCTAAAAATTAGAGATTGGTTTAAACCCTGAAACACGAGGTTTTATCTCCTTCACGGTACTCTTTGTGTTAGCATTAACTATCACAACTCTGGATAGTCTTGTTCATTTAAATGTCCAATCCATCTTCATGTCTTGCTAAATTTTTGGCCTCAGTGACATGCCGTGGCAATGAGTTCTACAATCTAACTGCGGTTGTTGGAGAACATGAAGATTCAGCTACTTGTGGTTTGTAAAAGCAGTGTTCACATGCACATGATTAGTGAAAGACAATTTTTAGTAGCAAAGTTCAGGAATACTTACTCTTTGGTAATTGCCACCATTAAAGTAGTAGTCTCTGGACGGCATTCCCAAACTAGGCTGGTCGATCTGAAGGAAATCAAGTACATATCTCTAGTGAGTGATGAACAGTGAGACTGGTTGGCAAGAAGAGGTCATTCAAGACCAACGTGAAAAGCTGGAAGGACCATAGCACTCTGTTACATGATAAACCCACTCAAGTAGCAGCTCTGCCTATTATTCCTTGGAGCCAGAAGTGAGATGGAAGCCAGAACTACTACCTCCAATCCTCAGAGGTCCAGGACCAAAATCTGACCCTTACTCTCTGGGGTAGTATCGGATGGATACTTATCCTGGGTTATAAGGCAAGATTTTTCAGTGACCACTGAGACCTCTGAAAGACCAAAATAAAGTAACCTGCCAGAGAAGATGTTGCTAGATTTCATATGTGACAATAAAAGATATGAGACTAACTATATTCATAGCTATATATGGACTAGCTATGTTTATTGGATATCTGCAGTAGAGTTTTATGCCATTTGTTGAACCCTGCCGGTAAATCACAATACTCTACAATGGCCCAGTGGGTGTAAATCAGTATAGGATCTTCCTCAAGATGTATTTGATACTGTTTGGGGTACCACGAATAGATTTGTAGAGTTCTTTTTTAATATGCACATTTCCCCCATGTTCTGAATGCCCACCAATACAAATCAGTGCTTATGAAAAGCATGTCTAAATGCGATGCAAGTAGTGATCCATTGTGAATCTGGAGTACTGGGACTTATGGAGCTGTAGTTCTCGATTATTTTTCTTACATAAATGATGTGTCTGCTGGAATCACGGTCATCGTTCCATACAAACATATCAATGAAGACTCGTTTGTTAAATCTGGAGTTCAGTGTGGAGAGTTTTTCTTCCATGCTCCAATTTGACTCTGGGGGAATAAAAGGAAAAATTATGCAGTATTTCTTGATGTGCATCAAGAAAAATTAAGTTTCATATATTGTAAGCCTATTGCTTAAGTAATTTAAAATCAGACTGGACAGAGCACTTGAGAATATTTCGTAGGGACCAATCCTGCACTGGCTGGGAGCGGATGAACAAAGAGATCCCAGAGGGACTTCTCTATCAGTAACTTATTATTCATCATTCTTCTTATTAGTTCTACCTTGTACAAAGCACACGGCCACAGGAAAACCCAATTCTTGCTCCAAGCAGGATGTTTAGATATGCAGACAAAACCGTTCAGATGCACAAGGCACTGCTGTCCCTATTTGTGTCTGGCCTGGGTTTTGCTGGATAGAAGTGAGATGGTCGCTCTAAGCTGGGGGGTCAATGCAGGTGGGCTTTGTGGAAGAGATGAGTTTTAAGGAAGGACAAGAAAGAAGAGGAGGGTGGTCACCTTGCACCTCCTGGATGGGAGGGTCTTGCAGGAGCAGGGGCAAGATGAAATAAAAGGAATGGACGTTTCTTCATGGCCAGTCTGGAGATTAGGAGTGGGATTTTCAAAAGCTACCAGCGTTGGTCTAATTCTGCTTCCAGGGAAGGCAATCATTGATGTAATCCATTGACTCCAATGGGAGCAGAGTTTGGCTAATGCTGAGTGCTTTTTAAACTCCCACATTGGGGCGTATAATCAATACATCACACAAGGTGCTAGTTATCTACCTGCCCAGGCATTTTTAACGTGCCCATCACCGTGGTATCTAAATAGGCCTGTTCTTTTTTCATGTTTCTGATGACAGCTCATCTTTGTTTAATAAAAGGGAGGTTCATTTTTATTTATCTATAGCATTTGTAAAGCAACTACCACTTTGGTAACTAAATGTCAAAAATATAAATATGTGCATGCAAAAATGTATATGCAATTACACACCCATGCTACAAATCACCATATTGTTGCCTAGTTAGCCTGTGGTGCTTCAAGACCCACTTATGATAGTTGCATACGGAAATATAGGAGCACAATTTTTGCATGGATGTGTGCACCTTGGAAACTTGCATCTAAAAGTTGAAAAAACGATGGCATTATTACTTTCACATTTTGTGCCTGTGTGTTGAGGTTTTAGAATTGTGCACATTTTATCAATTAAAAAAGTTATATTATCTGCCCTTTACCTGGATTATTTATTGCAAAAAAAATGATCTGTGTCTATAAAACAGGGTTCTGAAATCTTTGATTGCAGGCATTAAATCCAGGCCTTCTTGTTTATGCAGATTGATGCATTCCAAATGGTGTGTGAATGTCTCAGAACTTCGTTAAGGAAAGCCTCAGTGGAGATTTGATGCAATGACATCAGTCTCTTTAGGAAGATAAATTACCCTAACCTGACAAGGTAGAGCTCTCTGAGCACACGCTATTACCTTTGGTGATATTCCAATCTGCCGAAGCCACTGGCCAATCTCCAACCATAGCTAAAACCTCCAACAGGGGCAATGAATCTCGCTGCTCTATGAAGCCTGAGGAGGAAGAAGAGGAAATGAATGTAAAGTCCCTGTTTCTGATTCACTAGAAATGAAGAAAAACAGATGAAAATTTAGACTAAACTAAGCAGCTGAAACTCTTGCAATAGGGGAGGCAGATTCTAAAAGTCCCCTGTGACCCTGGATGGTGTTACACCTCGTGGTGTCAGCTTTCAACTCCACTGGGCAGGAATCCTAGCCTAACAAGAACTCTTTGAATATGAAAGGTTCCGTTCACAGGGCGAAAGAGTTAATTTTGGGGGTGTTTTGTGACTCCTTCTGGGGTTCAAACAAACCCCAATCCTCTGATATTTTGTTTGGTGGGTTTTGACTTGTGAAACTGATGAATTCCATGCAAAGCTATTCGTGTAACTGTGACACCCGTGAGAAGGGAGGGTAGGTGTCTGAAACCTCAGCCTGGTCTCTTGGGACCCTGATTTGTTTTATAAGCTTCTGCACTGCTTCAGTCCTCACCTTTTGTAGAACATTGTAATGCATGAGCAGTGACCACACAAAGATGGAGACTGAGTCTAGTGTTTCTCTGTACAGATCAGAAGTTCTTATCCAAGGATAAGAGTTCTTCAGAATTACACAGAATTATGACCAAGTAATTCACTGTAGGTGGATTTTCCACTGTGTCCCTTATAACATTACAGTACTGAGCCTGGTCCCTGACTGAGGCCTGTCAGCAATCCCACAAGATAAAAATTAACTAATAATAACATAGTATCACTATCAGAAACTAGTGCTTTTGGCTGTTACCGCATAATTTTTCCAAGTGGTGTAGTATGCACCCACACAAAGTTGTTTCTAACATATTGTGTATGTTCTGTAAATCCATACACGTAATCTTCAAATTCTCTCCAACAAGCAGTTATCTGCCAGTGAAGATAGACTAGACTTCTCCGGTAAAATGTAGGCATGGAGGAGCTTATATTTCATTGACTTTCAAAGACTCTTAGGCTCCTAAATGCTTACTTCTTTTATGGACATTTGCCTGAGGTGCTTTAGAAATCATCACCCTGTGCCTTAATCACATATTTTTATGCTTGTAAATGACTTCAAAAGCAAAGCAAGTTTCATTTAAAAAACCACATGGAGTTGCTAAGTGACAAGAGTTTAGTCACCCATTGCGTCACTTACAAAACTCAAATAATTTAAAGCAAGGAAATAACATTTAGAAGCATCCTAAATCTTGCACTGTCCACATGTAACTCAAAAAAGGGGTTTGCTGGATTTTCTTCAGATGTTTTAGAAACATTCTCCTTTGCCTTCAGAACTACTAGAAGTTCCTCGTTACTCTGATTACGAGAACAAAAATCCTCATCATTTAATGCTGCTTCCTAGCATTTAAGTTCCATCATTTTTGGAGAGTGGGAGTTCTATAGAGTTTGCCCAACAGTTGGTTTTGTAGATGACTCTTGGGGGACATGCTCCTTGGAGCTGCCATTCCTGAATATACCAGGGACCTGACCAAACGCTTGCTGAAGCCAACAGGAAGACTTCCATTGACTTCAGTGTGGGACTTGTATTGGGTCCCAGGAGAACATGGGATAAGACTAATGACTGGATGTTTGTGTTCAGAAAGGCAGGCGCTTCATATAGAGGTGGGTAACCTATTACCTAATGTGCCATATCCCAGAATGCACACCCTAAAGCTTTGTGTGTGTGCTCAAGTCATCCACCTGCAGAAAGGCAGGTTTTTCAGGGGAGATCTTGAGAGAGAGAGAGAGAGAGAGAGAGAGAGAGGGGTTGGTGGGAAGGTTTTGCCGGAGGGGTGGGCTTGTTACTTTCACAAGTATAGCAGCAGCAGAAGAAGAGACTTACTCTCATTCATGCAGGAAGTGTAAAGCATTTTAGCTTTCCGAAAGGCTTCTCGATCACCCTGCTCCGGAGACTCCAGCACACCTGGAGGGATGGAATCACTGCAGTGAGATGGTGCCCCAGGTGGCCTCTTTCTCATCATCTGAATCAGTGGTAGTGCAGGAATGCCAGCAACAATCAGCATCCACTGGCTCCATTGACCATGAAATGAGAGTGCTCTGTACTGGAACTATTCTACAGAAAGGGGGAGGTTGTGAAGGACACACACACACACACACACACACACACACACACACACACACACACACACACACACACACACACACACACACACACACACACACACCCCTTCTCCTACTTTTGCTGAAGTCAATGTCACAACTCCAATCGATTTCAGTGGGATCAGGGCCACTCTTTCAGTGTTTGTGTGTTGAGCGGTGGGAGGGGAAAGGCCTGGACGAGAGGTCGGGTACTGCAGGTACCAGAGCGTTCATTACTTAGCATGTCACTGCAGCTCATGCTGATTTTTTTTTAAAACATACAGTTGCCAGCTGTTAACACAAATAGAACCAATGACAAAAACACAACTGTGGTATGTCAGTAATCGTGGCGTGGTAGCCGTTGGCAAAGGCTGGCTTTATCATGCCCACCATGTGGAAAAAACATGACATAGGTCAACTTTTCTTTATTTTTAAAAAAATCAGTGGTGGTGAGAAATATCCATGCCACCACCTCTGCACCCATCCCCCATTCAGATCTAGCGCTAGAGAAGTTTTGCTGGTAGAGCTATTCAGACAAACCATCCTAGACACAGGTGAGACTGTGAGCTTTTTGGAGCAGGGACCATCTCTTTGTACAGCACCGAGCACGATGGATCCTGCTCCAAGACTAGGGCTCTTAAGTGCTACGTAATACAGCTATTACTGCTACTAATATTCTGGCAAAGGAGTGCTTTGGCCGGCATAGCTTATACCAGTCCCCCAAATGAAATAAGCTATCCTGCCAAAAGAATTGTTTTGCCCATATAAGTGCGTCTACACGAGGGCTTTGGCTGGTATAAAATATTGTAAGAAATCACACCCCTAACTGACATTATCGTACTGGCAAAAATTATAAAGTCTAGACCTGGCCTGAGCCGCACGGCTTTTTTCAAGAGTCTGGATCAGATCCTCTGGTGGGATGAGTCAATGTCGCTCCATTGACTTGAATGGAGCTATGTTGATTTATAAATGAGGCTCTAGCTTTTGTTGAGGAAGCCATGCCTGGGAATTACTTCCAGATCCTCTTTCATGGTTTTACGGACCATGTGGGCAACAATATATTTTGGGGTAGGGGAGTGAATGCATTGGTTTAATGCAGATTTAATTGTGTTGGCTACCACTTCCGGAGGGGAAGGGGAAGGGGGGAGGGATGTATCTTTAGTTCAAAGTTCTGATGCTCAGTCTCACTATTTTGCATACGTGCTGTAACCCCGTCCCAGTCCTACCTTTCAGGATGATCTCCAGTTCATCTCTCAGTATGTCAAAAATGCTGTATCTCGAACTGGTTTCTGGGATGACGTGCCGGTTCAGCCAGCCCCCACAGGCGTACTGATAGAAGTCCGCGCAAGGCTCAGTCGTTGGATCCATGTTCTGAAGTATTCTAGCAGCTGCATAACACAGAAACCAGACCTCTGAGTTGCATAGGATGTCCAAGCTGCACATAACGCTCTGAGGTTATTCAGGGAGGAGTCACTGCTTGGTTCCCTCCCTGAGCAAGGACACAGGTATGTTTCCCAAGAAGGTGCTCTGCAGAACAGATCTTGCATCTTCATACTACTCATCTGGGTAAGATTCACTCTGGTGCAGTGAGACTGCAAAAAGCCCTGAGCACCATGTCCAGTCCATTTAAACCCTCAGTGCAAGGACCCAGTGGTGTGCAGGCAGGGGCGGCTCTAGGTATTTTGCTGCCCCAAGCATGGCAGGCAGGCTGCCTTCGGCAGCTTGCCTGCGGGAGGTCCCCGGTCCTGCAGATTTGGCGGCAGCCTGCAGGAGGTCTGCCGAAGCCGCGGGACCGGTGGACCCTCTGCAGGCATGCCGCCGAAGGCACCCTGTCTGCCGCCTTCGCGGCGACCAGCAGAGCACCCCCCGTGGCTTGCTGTCCCAGGCACGTGCTTGGCGTGCTGGTGCCTGGAGCTGCCCCTGTGTGCAGGACTTTAAACCAGCCATCTGCACTGGGCAAACTTCCACCCTGGCAAACCCCTTCAGCAGGGCTGCCAGTGGTCGTCCCCCATGGTGACAGTGCCACATTCTGATGGAGAGTGAGAAGGGAAATCAAACCTACAAGCAGACTATTTGGTGGGGCGGGGCAGGGGCTGCTGTGCTTTTTATTAGGTGGTTGAAGTCACTCAGCCTGCAACCTCCTGCTTAAGGCCACTGACTCCCAACGGTAATTTTCCTCTGCACTAAGGAGTGGCAGACTTCTCCCTATTAGTGTCACCTGCAGATACTAATACTCAGACGATAACAATACCAATACCATGTAGCTATTACATAGTGCGTTTCATCCATAGATCTAAAGCACATCATAAAAGAAGTATAATTATTTTACAGATGGGAAAATTGAGTCATCGAACCCTTGAATGCTGATATGTGCAGGCAGCTTTGGGAAAAGTTATTCTTCAGTCCATGCAGCAGATCTGGTCTCTTATCAACAAGGCAAATTTCTATTGCATAGTCTGCCCTGATTCCACATACAAAAACACCACTGAGAGTGGGGATCCCAGGAGAGACTTTTCCCCTTTTATGTTGTTTTCTTAGATAGTTTGATTCTGAATGAGAATGAACAAGTAGGTGCTTACCTGGCTGGTCAATGCTAGGTAAAGTGCAGCAGGATTTGCACATTTTGCACATTTCAGACAAAGGGTGGGATTTTCAAAAGCCCCTTACTTAACAGCTCAAGTCTCATCATGCCTAAGTGACTTAGGTGCAAAGGTCCCATTGAAGTCAATGGGGTTAGTGTTCCAAAATCACTTGGGTGCTTTTGAAAATCCCTCCCAAGATTCAAATGGCAATGCTGGGCTTATTAATGCAGCCAAATGGGAGCTTTCCTTCCTTTCAGATCCTGAGCATCATTTCAATCATCTTTTCCTTCCCTTTTACAGGATAGTCTCTTACTGGGCTTGGGGTGAGAGGCGGGGCAGTTCCTACTCGGACACAACTCCTCTGCAGACAGGGTAGGGATGAAGAATTATTACCTGCTGTAACACATCCAGGCGTAGTGCATATGCTGCCTGAGTTGGTGCCACACTGCATATCTGTGGGGGAGAATAAAACCACACGATGCCATTATTCATTTGTGTAAGGAAGGGCAGAGCACCGCTGCCACTCAGGACTGCTCGACTTCATTCCAAGCTCATCTGTAAGGACCTGGGCTCTTTTTTTTTTATTTTAAAGTAAGTGAATCCTAGTGCCAGGGAAAGATGCCAGAGCTTTGTTTATCTGAAGAATAGGTGCAGTGAGGGGCAGCTACAATGAAAGCTTCTCTCAGGCTCATTTGAAGCGGGTGAGAGACTAGATCAATTCCCAGGCTAATCCGCTCCGTAGTCTCTGCCATACAATCTTTTGTGATAAAACAGACAATAGCTTCTGAAAGCACCTTCTGTGCTTCCTATTAAGCTGCTCATGGCACAAAGCACCTTGTTGTACTTTTTCCTATTCAGGGTTGCGGCTCAAAACCATTGTAAAACCTGGACACTAGCGATGGTATTTTGTCCCGATGAAAACCTCTCTCAGGATAACTGTGGCTTTGAAAGCCAAGTAGAACAAGGTGCTTCTAGTGTGCTATAAGCAGGACTTCTCCTAGGCTCTTTTTTTCTATTCTGCTGTTCGCTCTCTTCCGGTGAAACTTACCCCAATGCAGACCTGGCCCAGTAGCACCAGACCTAGGCACCACTTAGGTCCTGAGTAAGCCCTCAAAGTTAGGCATGAATGTGGCTTTCGTGGAGCACAGTTCTTGCACTTGGCCAGTCAGTTGATCTCTTTGTATCTCAGTTTCCCTATCTGTAAAATGGGCATTACCACACTTATTTTAGAGGGATGTGGTGAAGCTTTTTTCATTAGTGTTTGTAAATAGCTCTGAGAGCTTCTGATAAAGGAAGGTGCTATGTTAGTGAAGGACATTCTTGTCATTAGTCGTAAATTTTATAAACAGGAATAGGCCCAGGCCACAAAGCTGGGATCTAGTTCCAAAGTTCCCCCCGAGTTTGGGATTGTTTGGTATTTTACAGAGTTTGGCCTGCTCCCCAAGTCCCTCAGGATTGTTCAGGAATGTTTGAATGTGCTCTGCTTTATGCCTATGCTTTTCCCTGGCATAATTTCAGTCTGAATTGTGCTTGGCTGCTTTCTGTTAGGCAAAGGATCACTGAGCCGTCACTGGGAAAAAAAAAATCACTTTCCAAGTGAATTTAACTTGGTTCTCCTGTGCAGCAATGTTTCTAGCGCAGAGATATTGGGCAAACCGATTCACGCTGAATACAAGTGTTTGGCAAGAGCAGACACGGTTAAAGTAATTCAGGTAGACGTAGAACAGTGGGGCGGAAAAGAGAGCTTTGAAGTTCATCAGCGGAAGCAACATCAACAGCACCCCCTGTGATTGGGAACGTAACATTCAGGGCTAAATCAAGTGGGCATGTGTGTGTAGAAATCTGCATTAGAAACACTGCACAAATTAGGGTCTAGTAATTAGACAGGGGCCTGGGAATCGGGACTGGAGGCGATTAAAGTATTTGTGACAACATACAAAATTACCCCAAATTCGAGGTTTTTGCACATTGTACAAACTTGAAAACAGGCCCATTTTTGTGAAAAATGTTCCTAAACTGCATAACTTTTTGAGCTAAAAAACAAACCCTTTTAAATGCAGACAAGCGGCTTATGTATCAAAGGCATGAACATTCATGTGGGTGCAAATATTGGCATACCGAGATCGCAGATAAAGGGGGAATAGGAGACAGGCAGAGGAGAGGAAGAGGAAAAAGCACAATAGTCACAGCCCAGAAATGTGTGTATTTTGCACTGTTCTAGTCAGTATCCTGGGGACCCCACTTTTCTTGGGCCTGTTTCTTCACTGCCTGAGATGATTTTACACCACTGCAAAGGGAGAGCACAGTGAGTGTACCGTGGCATTTTACACATGCTTTGCACTGATATAAATGGTGACACCATGCAGAGGGGAATTAGTCTTGTGCTGTGGGATGTGTAGGACTTGCACTGAATTCCGTGGGAGTCACGTGTATCCTGGTTTCACTATTGACTATAAGAGAGATTCACCCCTGAGCAGAATGCCTCCCCGCGATCTGAGCGCCACCCTGGAGGGTTTACGTGGGGCCCAAGCCTCGACTCGGTCGTCTGCTTGGGGTGAAAGAACTTCACATTGTACAATTTACAGGGCAAATTACCCAACCTTTTAGTTTCTCCTTCTGCAGAATATAGGTAACTTCAGACCTGCTTCACAGGGGCTTGTGAGACTTAATTGATGTTCCTAGCCGCCTGTTCTATGCCCCCCAGAAAAAGGTGCTTTGAGAGAGCAAAGTGTTACCATTAGACACAATATGTGGCTATGTTTTTTCAGTTGAGCTCTTCAAAAGCACTCACGGCAAGTGACCTATAAAATGTCTGATAAACACATTGCATTAGCAGGCATTTTCTCTCATCGGTTTGTGCTTGTTTAAAGCGATACCATTTGAAGACCGTATTTTGACCGGGCAACCCCTCTGGGAGGGATAGAACACAAAGTAATTATAATCACATTTGAGACAATCAAAGAAGTATGTATAACATAAATAACAGAGGGTGGGGGGAAAATGTGATGGAAATCTGGCACAAATCAGATATTCCTCAGCTTTCAGCTCATGATCAGGGACGTTTTGATTTCTGTAATAACAGCCACACTGGGTCAGACCAATGTTCCAGCTAGCCCAGTGTCCTGTCTTCTGTCGGCGGTCAGTGCCAGATATGCCACTTTCCAAATTGCTGCTCAGCTGTTTCGATTTGTGTGCACGCACTGATCTTTCTTGTTCAGGAAAGAGGCCCCCTGCCTTTGATCTCTTCATGAACACACGGTTACCTGCAGTGGGCTAACGAAAGCTAACACAAACAGCAGAGGAAGCCCAAATTGGGAATTCTAATTGGGAAAGAACGCAAATAGGATTAAAGCAGAGAGGAGATTTTTTTTCTGGCTGCTATAAATAAACTGCGGTAGGGAAAACATGGACAAAAATAATTCTCAGGTACTCAGGAGAATCAAGCATTTGATTTTTACATCCACAGCATAGGGGTGTGGGTGGATTAATTAGAATGAGAGCCACTTCAGCCTGAGATTCATTTAGTATATTGGCAGGTAAAATATGTCTGACAAGAACAGAGCAGGCTCATTACTCAGTGTTTTCTCCTCCAGTAACAGTCAATATAAAATCGGGACTGCTGGAAATAGGATGGTATTGCCTAAAAATCTTCTTCATTTTCTTAATTGAGACCCAAGATGAAAGACAAGAGTTTTGTGATTTTGTTTCTCCACTTCATTCTAAAAGGTCCACCCAGTGAACCTGCTACCTCTTCTTAGAAATTTTCCAGTGGAACATTTTTCTGTCTGAAAATGCTGATTTGTTGGAAGCAAAACCTTTGGTGGAAAAGTGTCAAATGCAATGAAATTTTGTTTGGAAAGAAACATTGGAAAAAAAGCATTTTGGTGTGGTGGAAATATTCCATTTTGAACTTTTTAGAATGGAATGTTTCAATTTGCTGGTGTGAAATGACTTTTGGTTTTAATTATTTAAATGTGATTGTCTAATGTATGAAATTAGAAAAAAAGTCAACATTGGAAGGAAACATTTTGATTTTATCAAAACCAAATGTTTCGATTGACCCAAAATGAATTTTATCCTGTGGGGAAATTTGAAATGTTTTGTTTTCATTCAGCTTCAGCTTCTGTTTTGCTAGCTGCTGTCCGAGCCCGTAATCACAAGCTCGTCCTTCCTCCCGCATTCGTAGTTGTGTACATCCTCGAAGCGACACACACATTCTTTATCCAGCCCATTCCAGACATGCACAGTTGCTGGTGCGACACACGCTGCAAAATGACCATGATCAAAGAAAAGAAACGGTTGAGAGTCTTCGTTTTAGTGAGGCCCTCTTATGACCTTGGCTGTGGTTGGAAACCCCCACTGTGCTCAAGGAAAGCTTTGAGGTTCAAGAGCAGTTTATGGCTCTAACGCTACTCCAAAGCTGCTGTGATTCACACTTTCCTAGCTGTCCAAATGGGTGGGACCGTCTCGTTGGCACCAGGATTTGAGTCGTAAAATGCTACAGTTACCTAATGAAGACTTTTAAAGGGAGGGCACTAACCCTTTCGTCTCACTCCATTCCAAGAGTGCCCAAACCTGCTAACCTGTGTGTCCCAGCACCACGTACCCCAGCCCCTCTCTGTCCGCTGCAGCTGTCCGTCTCTTCTCACCTACCTGTGGACAGAGCAGCATGTATGATAAAATACCTCCATTGGGCTAATAGTTATAACTTGCCTTCCTGAAACGGAAAAAACCTATTCAGAAATGTCTCTGGCGTGTTAAAGTATTTTTACACTTCCAGACCCCATCTCAGGTGAGAGCTCTGTCAGCCAGGGGCTGAACAAACACATAGTAAGAGGCAGTCCCTGCCCCAAATTGCTTAGATCCTAAATAACAAGACAGATGGGATAATGGAATAATTACCAGGCGCTTTTTTACAGCTAGTGACCTGATGCACCCAGAGATTATTTAGTGACTGGCCCAGGGCCATATAGGAGGTCTGGGCAGAGCTGAACACTGATCTCTCCAGTCTTACTCCAGTGATTTACCCAGGTCCCTGCCTCTCACTGGGGAAGGGATGAGCTCATGGTTAGGAAAGATGGCAAGAACTAAATACACCTCATCAGCTGGGGTAAATTAATTTCACGGGCGCTTCAGTGAAATGTGAACAAATAATACTGAAGTCGAATAGATAATAATCATCTCCAAGCATCTGAAGGGTGTAGACCTGAATTGGGGCAATGATTTGTTTCGAGTGGCTCCTAAGGGGAACAGAGGTTGAATATCCAGACACGTTCCCTAACGGTAAGTGCATTAGGTTGCAGAATATTCTCTCGTGAGAAAGAATAGAAACATTTAACTGGATTAGAAAAGAGAGCACGTTAGAAAGAGAGACGTGTCCTGGCCCAAATATCAGTTGCCCATTTAAATACAGTGCTGCCTTCACAAGTGCTCCTCCCCTTGATTGGCAGCTGAGCTGCACGCAATCCTGCGTCTGAGCCTGATGCCACCTACGCTGCTAATCACATTGAGCTGCCCGATAACATTTCAGTGACCTGTTACACACTCAAAGGGAGCATCTCCCCTGGCTAGTCTCTCTAGGAGGAAAGGCAAGAGTTATCTACATGACTCAATGGCATTTGAAGATTTGTTGGGCTTGTCTTCTTTATTGCTACCATCTTTCATCTTCGCCATCTCAAAGAAAAGCCATCACTACTACTTGTTATGAGACAAGCAAAGCAATGCTCGTTTACATGAGTTGGGCTTCTACTCATCCTACAACGTTTACATGACATGTGTCTTCGACAGTTGATGTGTGTCTGAATCCACGCATGGCAGAACTAAGGCAGTGATGCCTAGTGGATAGAACATGGGACAGGGCCTAAGGAGATCTGGGTTCTATTACTGGCTGTGCCACTGGCCTGAGTGATTCTTGAGCAAGGCATGGCATGTCTCTGTGCCCTCAGTTTCCCCATCTGTACATTGGGGATAATTATCCTGACATTTGTAAAGTGTTTTGAGATCTACGGATGAAAAACAGGATGTAAGAGCTAGGGATTATAATTGCAGTCACATTGGCTTATTGCTCCTCTTCTTTTTATGCAATCACATTTTATTTAGCAGTTGTACGTCCACCATGAGAGGGTTGGAAAAACGTGTCCTTTCTTGATTATACCAATGGTATCTGGATTCTCCATCTACTGTCTGATCACTTTTATGCTTTGATCATAGTTTCTTTGAATCAAGTCGATGGATCCTGCAGTCAACAATGGTTAGAGGGGGCTTAGCCCTTGGCAGGATTGGGCCCTATGCCAGGACTAAGATGTATGTCTTTTTTCAGATCAATTATTTCTTTTCAGTTGGAAGTGTTCTGCACTTGGCACCTGTTTACCAACCTCTAACTGACTAGTCCTGGTGCTGCTCAGCAACAGTACTAAAACCTAACCCCAGGGCTTGGATAAACAACTAGCTTCAGATGGGAGATGTGTCTAGGTGCCTAAGTCCCAGAAAGACTCGCTACCATCTTTTCTTCTATCATTTCTCATGGACCAGATTGCACCAAATGGCAGTTATCAGCAAAGCATTTTTCCCGACCGTGCCCTGAAAATGACTCAGCTCAACGGCTGGAACTAAACCTCTATCAGCAAGTATCTAACGCCAAAGCACCAGAGAATGGACCCTGTCGTGAAAGCGTAATTGAGCTGGGTGAAGGAGAGACGTCAGGTCTATTTTGAAACCTCTGTAGTGTATGTGGAGTTCTAAAACTTTGCCACCGAAGTGGGTAATTAAAAATGGCCTGTGAAGGGTTCTCAGCTTACTTCCAAAAGTGGTGCTTTTGTTTCCTCTTCAATTATCTCAATTATGCCTCTGTATAATTCCTGGCAAAAACAAGCTGAATTGATGCTTTATGTGATATGACCAATGCCACCTGCTCTTACGCCACAGTGTGCTCAATGGGGCTTTGCAGACTAAGCCGAATAATGCTTGGCACAATGCTTTGTCGTTGCTCTTTTCCTGAACCACACATGAGTTTGCTTGAAAACAACACCTCCAGTGGGAAATGTACACTCTGGGGCTGCACTGCAACGCTGGGGGTACTACATTTTCCAGCCTTGCTTTGCCAGTAAAGAAAAATCCTCTTTTATCATAGTAGCGAGATCTTCCCCTTGGTGTAATTTGAGGAAAGGGATGGTGACACTTGTGTGAACTGTAACCAAATACTTAGATGAAGATTCTTAATTTGATATCCTCTGATGAAACCTGCTAAATACCGGTAGGCTGCTAATGCACAACCTGATAGGGCAGGGATAACTCATGGGTTAATTCATTTTCCGTAAAGCTCCAAAGCCAAAACAAAACAAATGTCTAGCTCGATTTAGATGGCTGCACTTTGAAATGGCCAAGCATGAAAATCACAATGGGGTGAATAATGCATGAGCCAATGTTTATGACCCTAACGTTAAGGCTAGTGCATTGCAATGGGGAAGAACCGGATTATTGGTGATGCTGTGAATAGAGCCGAGTGCATGAGTAAATGTTTGGTTTGGTGGTTGCAGTGGAATTTTTTTGCTTTTTCTCGTAGAGACAAAAAACAAAAACATTTGATTTGGGTTGAACGAAACGTCGTTTTGAAAAGACACTTCAAAGCGAAATGTCGTTTCCAATCAACGTTTCTGAAACAGTTCAACTCTTCCCAATTTGTTTCCCCATTTTTTTCCAGCTGAAACTATTTGACCCGAATTTGCGAATAGTTTCAGTGCCCTGAAAAATGCATTTTAGTCAAATTTACTATTCCCTGAACAAAGGCCACCGAGCTCTAGCTGTGACTCCCTTAGCCTCACTGGTAAGCAGTAAGTCCGTGCCTGAGGAGCTATGGGGTAGCTCCATCAAAAAGCCAACTCAACAGAGCAGCACTGGCTTACACCAGCTGAAGATCTGGCCCAAAGCGAGAGAGGGAAGGTCAGTGTCATTGGGGTAAAAGCTATTACAGATTCAGAGGTCGGCTGGTTACTGGAGACATGTCAAAGTTCAATAGGAACCTGATCCAAAGCCCAGTGGAGTCAGTGAAAAGAATCATTGTTGTCTTAGGTGAGCAGTAGAGCAGGCCCTGGGCTGGGATTCACGCTTAACATAGTCAGTAACGAACCACAGGAACTTATAAATGGGTCTTTAGACTCGTTTAGCACAACAGTGCCAGTGCAGCACAATGCGGCTGCTGAGCAGCGGGGCCGTTTGAACTTTTTGGAATGCAAGCATGCTTTGCGCCTCATTCCCTCTTTGAACTTTCTGTTCAGAAGATGAGAACCCAGCAAATGACACAGTCATATGTTCAAAGCATACTCGGGCCTTGTGCTGTGGCTTTTTTGTTTTTGATTTTTTCTTGTTCTCCCTCTCCTCTCGCCCCTTTCTTCAAGGACTACAGAGGGCTGAGGATGGCACCTATTAAAGCAATTAGATCCACAGTTGTTGTTTGGCAGGCATCAGTGACACTCACCTATCAGCATCTTCACTGAATTTGTTTCCCACACAGTTCTCATCTGCAGACGTGTTGTCAACACTGCAGATTGGTTGTGCAGCTCTTAAAGCTGAGCAATTTACTTTCAACACATAATTTATCCACTGAAGTTAGCTTCTTTTCTGCTGAGGATATCTGTACGGGATGTCAATTTCCTGCATTTCTACTCACTACTCCATTTATTATTATTATTTGCAATTTTTGCTTCTCTATTTGCAAATATTTAAAAATCTATAGCTTGATTGTAGGCTGCTCTAAGCAACTGTTGGCTATTCTATATACATGGTACATTGGTCAGCTGGGATTGGTCAAACAAGTCCCATTGGGATTATTTCTGGAACCTTATTGGATGACTTTGCAAGCACTTATGGCACAAATACCTGTGTGTACAAATCTAAAATTCATTTTCCACGGATACTTGTGTCTATGTTTTTGAAATTATTTCTCCATAGCAAATTCAGGTGGATAAAACTTGGGCCCTTCGCAATTCACCTGTCTGCAGACAGTGCTGGATCTCTCTGTTTTAAATGGGAGTTAAGTGATGCAACTTACCAGGCTTTGACAGGTGAATATCACTTAAGAAGCAAACACAAGCCATCTTTGGCCCTGGCCGATGGAAACGAATTTATAAATTTCAAGCAAGAATTAGCAGATGCTGAATATTCATCCACCTTCTGTCATTCTTGACCTGACCCTCCTCTCATTTGGATTGGTTTTACATCCATGTAACTCTGCTTCCTACACATTTACTCCAGTATGAAAGGTGAAGGGCATGGCTCACGCTCATGATTTCATTGTGGCGCTTGTGATAGTGTTTTTGTTAAAGCCCCAGCACCTGGAGGCATGTGATTGCCTGAGACTCTCAGCTTTCATTAAAAACAAAAAACAAAATTAAGTTTCTAAGCTTTACGGGGAAAGGACTGTCCTTTTGTTCTGTTTGTACAGCACCTAGCACAGTAGGGTGCTGGTCTGTGGCTAGGCCTCCTTGGTGCTACTACACTACAAGGAATAAATAAAACAACCATAATAATAATATTAACCCCTAGGGTTGTGGAGAAAATCTTGCAGATATTACCTGTGAGAACTCCAAAGGCTCTGAAACCAGAAAGCAATTTTTTTCAAACAATTGGCAATAGTGGGAGAATTTCATTTAAACAGCATTCGTCAGTGTTTTTATAAAGGTTGCCTATGGCTTGACATACTCTATTATGGTAGGATCAGTGCTAAGGTGCTTTTGGGACCAAAGCCTGAGTGATGCAGGGCTGGAATTTTTGGGGTTGCGCTACTAACTCTCATGCTATTCGGGAACTGTCCTTTGGGAAGGTCATGAATGGGGGAAATCATTTAAAGGACTCCGGCATATTAGGATCAAAAGTACATCCCTTCACCTTTGTCTGCCTCCCTGTCTACCCTCCTCCCAAGATCATTCAGCAGTTGTCTCTTTCCTCTGCTTTTGGACTTATTTAGACCCAGCTTTGGGGATATAAAAGGTTTCTTTAGAGATCAAAAATCCCTCAGATCTCTTAGGAAAAGATTTGTCAGTGCTGGTCCAAAACAGTGTTGTCACACGGCTGTGTAAGCTGCAATGTTTTGCAACATGACTATGGAACAATGAGAGGAAGGAGGACGTACGAGCCTATTAATGTTCAGCTGGCTAAATAGCGTTTTCTGTACGAAGCATTTCCAGGGAAGTGTCATTTTGATGACGACTGTATTTGGCCGTAGCTGCGAATCTGTGTACCCACCCAGCTTTTAATTAGAAAGCCAGGACGCTGTTCCCATTTCCAACCTTAACACTCGTGTGTAATTAAAATAAAATAAATAAACACAAAGCAAAAGTTTTTGCTCCCATCGTGAACATTCCGTCCAAATGGCATTTCCCTGTTGCTGTGTTACTGGGAGTTACAACGCTGGAGCCCAGATCTGAGCAATGCCTGCTGCCCTCTTGTCAACGTATATTCTAGGAGAGATTTACCAACCCCAGACTCGGCTCTGCATTTGGTGAAAGCCTTTCCAGTGACCCTTGTGAGGGGGCCTAAGATTTCTCCAGCTGCAAGCTGTCCAGGTTATCCCTCTCAGCTGGGTTTTTACTTCATTTGAACCCGGAACAGAGGAGCCCCACAGGCAAAGCAAACTGCCAAACAGATCTGGCAAACCCTTTGTGGAGCCAAGCATCCGAATCCTGCTCCAGTTCAGTATTTAAAGATCCTTCCCTTGAAATGGAATTTCAGTTCTCAGTAGCACATGAAGCCTGTGTTATTTTTTCTCACATCTCCAGGGGTAACAGATTAAATATGAGAAACTTTCCGCTGAGCATGATGAGTGTCAAACGCTCAGGGGTTTTGTCCAGAATTGTAACAAATGCTGATAACATTCATTTGCTAGTGGTAGAAGAGTACAAGCAACAACAAAAGGAGCCTTTTACATGAATTGCTATTTGGAAACTGGCAGTGTTGGAGTACTTATGAGTGCCTTAGAAAGCAAGTCGCTGCAGGTAGGGGATGCAGATACAATATACAGAGAAGAAACCCTGCCTTGCTTTAGTATTGACATTAGAATTCATTTATTTCATTCTCAAGTATCTGAACAAAGCTTTGAAATCAAGAGGTATTCAGGGAAGTGACAAACAGGATGCAGGTGCTGCTACAAATCCAGCCTGCATAGCTTAAAGGAACACTTAAGAAAAATTGTTTTACAATTGAGGTGCCAGTGAAAAACACGTTATTATGGGGACACTTTCCATTTAATACATGTAAGCAACATGCACCCTGGCAAAATGTTCACATGGAAGTCACTGAACTGCATTTCAAATGGCCCTGAGTGCCCTTATTTATGTTACCTCTCTTCACTAGCATTTTTCAAAGCAGCTTTTACACTGAAATAAACAACGCCCCAGGTGGCTCTGGTAGGCAGCTGTTGCTTTCAAACTTCTGCCTAAACGGAATTTAGACTCTCAGGCTTCTACAAATACACAAAAAAATACCAAGTGTTAGAATTTATGCACACGCCTCCTCCAGAAACACACACACAGAGCGTGTTGCATCCATGTTTTGCCCAGTGAAGACTGTGACACATTTTATTTTGATCTTTGTCAAATCAAATTTGCTAGATTTTGGATTCAGTCCGAATGATCGAAGCCACTTGCATTGCACAGTTGTACAGAAAAGCAGGTGTCTGAAGATAAACATCTCCGTTAATGAGCCTACAGCAAGGCAGAGAGAATGAAAACAAAGTCTCCCAGACAGAGGCGCTTGCACCTTCTCTCCCATTTTTTGATTTAGTGCTGCAGAAAAGACTCGGATGGGTGTGTTAACGAAGAAGGGGTGAGAGGAGGGAGGGAGCGGCAGGTTTCTTACCTCTACTGTTGGCATACAGGATCACCAGCGCGACCACCGCACAGGTCATCAGCAGCAGCAGGACCGACAGACCGATGGTCGCAAAGCTCCAGGATTTCTTCCCAGATTTTGTCGATTTTTCCACAATATCCATTTGACTTTCTGATTTCCCCATTATTGTAACTCTGAAACAGGAGGGGTGGAGGAGGATCAGAAATTAATAGCACCAGGCAACTTACCAGGTTGGCAAAATCCATGACTGCTCAGGCACGAGGGGACACGGAACAGCACCACAGGGGAGGGCAGAGAGGGAAATCAAACACTTAATGATTACATGTACTTATCCATTTGGTTGTCCACAGATTTCCCAACTTCATTCTCCATCTCCAGCGCCTACAGAACTGACTGCGCTCAGTGTGTGCTGGTAGGGGGCTTCCCTCCACAGCCCCAGTTCTCCTGGTGGGGCAGTGTCCTAAGACGCCCTCCCTGGGAGGTGTAAGAAGAGTCTCATGATCAATTTGGTAACTCCCTTGCCCCCAGAGGGGAAGGCAAGTGAGAGACTTGCCTCTCCACCCCTTCGACCAGTGTCTCAGGACCTTCGCAAAGAACTTTTCCCCGGGTCAGGTAGCGCTGCTAGGCTCTGCTAAAAGAAGCTGAATCCAAAAGAGATGCCTCCAGGTGTCAGTGCCTTTGCTGTGCTGGCTTTTTCCCTCGCAGAGCAGAAAGCTTTGGAATTCGAAACCACCCCAGAATATGTGCCAGCCTGCTGGTTTGTGAGGGCTTCCAACCTCCAGCTCCTCAGTCTTCCCAGATCCATTCCCAAACTTCTGAGCCCAGCCGTGTGCTGCTCCGAGCTTCCAGCAAATGATCCTGAGCAGCAGGGGGAGGAGGGTTTGCGTTGCAGAGAAAGATTGAAGGCTGTGCACTGAACGGTGCGTGCAAGCAGCAGAGATACAGTGTCTGCTGCAGACTCTGCTAAGTTTCTTCTTGCTTTCTAGGGATCCGCTTGCCTTTTTCTCCGCAGCTGGGTTTATTTATATACTGAAGCATAGGTGCTGGAACTAGGGGTGCTGTGGGGGCTGCCGCATCCCCTGGCTTGAAGGGGTTTCCATTATACACAGGGTTTAGAGTTTGGTTCAAGGGCTCTCAGCACCCCCACTATACACATTGTTCCAGCTCCCCTGTACTAAGTGCAGAGAATTCCTCACTCATGCTGCCTTTTGAAGGAGGCAGAGGGAGGAAGGTGGGTTAAGAAGAGAGCGGGTTGAGCATGTGGTTTCCCCTCAGTTTTTTAAATTGGCAGCTATAGACATTATAGTGTAAATGGATTGGTGTAAATGGGGGTGGGGGGCGGTGGTGTTTTCTGAAGGCTGATTTGCTTGTGCAGGTTAGGATGCACTGTGGATCGTTGCCACGGTTAATATTATGCTAATCTTGGTATTGTTGCCCCTTTTGACCCTAGTGATTAGTCAATATTTGGGGTCTTGTCGATTGTTTCTGTTTGAGGAGAAATTGAGGGTGGAGTCAGATATTGCTTTGCTGCAATCCTCTTCATTTACAAAGGATGCACAAAGTCCCGTTTCCCTGAACACAGCAGGAATCAAACTGGAGGCAGTTTCCTTGTTCAATATTTCAAGCCCCTTTTTCCAGCCAGCACTCTGCCCCCAAAAGCATTCTCTTTGCCTTCCCTCAGGCCAGGGTCATGCTACAAGTGCTTCTCTGGCTGTTCTTGGCTTCCTGATGTCTTTCCTGATTGCTTCTGCGGTGTTTCTTAGCTGCTTCCCCATCTCTCTTTTTCAGACAGACAGACAGACAGACATGCACACACACAACTCCACCAAATAATACCCAGCCCCCTGTGTTTGTGTTCATCCCCCACTGAAATCTCCCTACCCACATAGCTCAGCTCCTGGCTGTCCTTGCATGTGCCATGTGTTTTGGGAGGGGTGGCTCCTATTGTTTCAGTGATCTAAGTCCAAAAGGAGCTTAACTGCTTCTTAAATGTATTGGGCTGATGTTATGGCCAGCTGCTTCAACAAGGTTTCACCCAGCCCCTGCATAGCAATACCTACACATATATAATGATTGTAAGAGTTTGAGTTCCCGTAAGAGGTAGAAGCTTAGATATGTACCCTTAGTCCTATGAGAGTGCCTGATAGCGATTTGCTACAGAGTTGAGCTGGACCCACAAAACCACTGTCACCTGGGATAAAAGAAGGAAACAAACAATTCAATCCACTGGGCTCTGCCCCCCACAAACCCATTGGGTTATGCATGTGGTTTGCCTTGCACCCTGGGCTTCTGTCCAGTGGGGGAAGGCTGCACCGGACCCTCTCTGAAGTTAACCTTTGTAAGCCTGAATAAAAATCAAACTGCGGGGCTGTTTGGAAACCCGACCCACTTCCCGATCCTGGATATAATGTCTGTGAGAACAACTTATGGAGGGAAACCAAGCTGAAGCAATGAGTTTTGAGGTAGTTCTCAAGAAGTGGCCTTGTGTTTCTTGTGGCAGGCAGTTCCATAGCCTAGCGCTAGCAAAACGCTTGTCTCGCTCACACTCAAGCTTTCCCTGCATGGCCAACAGTTTCATTGTTCCAGCAGAACATAACAGGCAGGGCAGGTCTATCTACTAAGGCACCATTACCATAGACCTAAAGGAATCATCACATGAATGGAAGTTAGGTGCCTAAATACCTTTAACAATCTGTCTTTAAGTGACTTGTCCAAAGTCATACAGGAAGTCTCTGGCAGAGCAGGGAATTGAGCCTAGCTCTCTCGTGTCTCACTCACGGCATCTTTCTTCAGGTCCCAGATGGCAACAGGCTTTGAATTAGGGCAAAGACCCAGACTGGACCCTGCATCGAGGGTGAGGAGCCAGTGCAGAGACTGGAGTACAGATGACCCGAGTTGGGACATTTTCAAGGGTGTCTGGCGTCACCCCGGAGATGATGAGTTGCAATTTAATCAATATCATCCCCTTTTGAATTGTGTTTTTAATTGGAAACTAACCCACAGTCATCAGTTTAAAACCCTCCCCACTTCAATAGCTTTTGTTCATTCTAACTACACTTTCAGGTGTGTTGCTGCTGCTGCCAGTGAGTGCTTCTTAAACCTGGGCAAAAGATCTAGGGTAAAGGAGCTAGTTTGCAATACAATTTCACGGCTTTATTGTGATTTTTCCTTACCATTTCACACTGCAGACAGCATGCTAACAAGGCTGCAGGCACCCATAGTAAGATCATATGCTCAGCAGAGTGTGAGCCCAATAGTCCCATTGAAGTCACTGGGCTGATCTAGTTTAGGGCCAGACTGCGATCTCTTTGCTTGGTCTGAATGGTCCCTTATCCATGGCATCACCTAGGTAGTACAGTACTAGTCAACGTAAGGGGCAGAATCTGACCCTTCCCATCCTCTACTGCCACCCCTTACAGTCGTTTCTGGGTGTCTTCCAAGCTAAATAGATTGGCAATGCCCAAACCACCCACTTGTTTCAAATTAATCACGTGCTTAAGTGCTTTGCTGGATCAGGGCACAGTGAGTAGCTCTGCAGAAGGCAGGTAATCAGGCGGGTCACAAAGTTTTTGCCATGGTGACAGTTGTTCACAGTTCCCCGTCCCCTCCCCGTTACAGCTTTCAAATGGCTAAATGTGCTCAGCACATCCACAATTCTCTGACTGAGCGCCAAGTGTCAAGTTACCACCAAAGCAGCTAGTGAAACATGGGGGCCCACAAGAAGAGCTATTGAAGATGAAAGAAAATTATCCTGGAGGCCTTCGGGATATTTTTAATTGATCCTTAAGAGAAGGGGTCAATGGACATTTTGCTGGAGAGAGTCTTGGATCAGAAGGATAGGATGTGACCCATAGGCCCCAATCCTGAGTGTCTTTAACTCTTATTGGCTTCATTGGGAGTCAAGACCCCGATCAAGTATGGTGCCGTGTAGTCATGCGTGGAGCAGCTGTCACTTGAATGCAGAACATTCTCCCACAATTCTACCGATGGAAGTTTTTTGGTCCAAGTTGTACATGGAAACATAGGGATCAGTTACATTGTCTCACATTCTAAAACCACAGGGTTTTATATTCCTATCAAATTTTTTGTTAGCAATAATGATTCCAATTCTGGGTATTTCTGATATCCATATAAACGTGCAATCTCATTTTGAGCTTTGTTAAGTTTTTGGCCTTGGTGGCATCCAGTGGCAATGAGTTCCACAGTATGATTATGCATTGTGTGGGAAAGTGGGTTTTTTTTTTAAATCCATTTTGAATTTGCCACTTTTCAGTTTCATTGAATGCCCCATATGGTTGTGTTAGGAGACAGGGAGAATAAGGACTTTTACACTATAGATGTTTCAGAGGTTAGTACTGACTAAGACTCATCCAACATAGCTACTGCGATCTTCTTAGAAAGGTTTCAGGTATTCTCAGAAAACTTTAGTCATAAAGAGCATTCTGCCTGCCTTTTCCTCCTACTGGTATGAAGCTGGGGTGCTTTCAAGGATCTTTTCCTGAATCTCTATGGTGGATGCACATGCCAGAAGGGCTGAGAAAAAGCTCATGCCATTTCCCTACAGGCAAAATACTTTGTCTGTATTCACAATGTTGGTGAATACGAGGCAAAGGTTGTCTCAGGCCAGCAGGAACTTTAGACCTAGTAGTCAGCAGTAATGGATAGTTTGTGCTTCTCTCATTGAATGAAGTCCATAGGAATTTTGCCATTGACTTCAATGGGAGCAGGCTGGCATGGGGCCACGACGTTGCAAGTCTATCCCAGAAATGACCTATAAGGAGATTTAGTCATCAGCTTGTTTCAGGTGACATTTTTGCAACATTCAAGGAGAAATTCTACAGTTTCCTGTCAACCTGCCACACTTTCCCCAGATTAAAATTCTCACAATTACTGATTGGGGTAACTTTAGGGGGCTATAAATATGACCCTTTTTTTAGAATTATCTTGTAGAAACTTGTAGCCCTAGCCCCTTAGTGTGATTATCGAGTCAGATCTTAGTAGCTAAAGAGGCCATTCTTGGTCAGTCCCTGGATGGGGAACATCTACAGTACAAGCTTGCAAGTGTCTTAGCGAACTATATAACATTACCTGCCTATTTGCAGTATTTCCTATAGAAACTATCCTTACTTCTTTTCTCAGACCAATCTGGCTGTTGACTTAATGGCAACCACCGTGTGTGTTGATTCTGTCCTAAGAGTACTTTTCAAGAAAAACTTAGTTTTCATAAAAGCAGCAAAGAATCCTGTAGAAGCAGCAAAGAATCCTGTGGCACCTTATAGACTAACAGACGTTTTGGAGCATGAGCTTTCGTGGGTGAATACCCACTTCATCGGATGCAGGTCCTGCTCATGCTCCAAAACGTCTGTTAGTCTATAAGGTGCCACAGGACTCTTTGCTGCTTTTACAGATCCAGACTAACACAGCTACCCCTCTGATACTTAGTTTTCATACTTAGTTTTCATTTCTGCATGGGCATTTGTATTAGTTAACCTTGTTAAGGTTCATTGCATGACAAAACAAATGTTGAGGGTTATTTAAATTAGGGCTGTAATAAAAAAAATATATATGCATGAAGAGTATGCGTATAAAATTTGTGAATGACACCAAGCTGGGAGGGGTAGCAAGCACAAGGATAGGATTAGAATTCAAAATGACCTTGACAAATTAGAGAATTGGTCTGAGATCAACAAAATCAAATGTAATAAGACAAGTGCAAAGTACTTCACTTAGGAAGGAAAAATCAAATGCACAACTACAAAATGGGCGGTACCTGGCTAGGTGGTCCTACTGCTGAAAAGGATCCAGGGGTCAGAGTGGATCACAAATTGAATACGAGTGAAGAATGTGATAAGATTGCAAAAAAAAAAAAAGCTAATATCATTCTGGGGTGAATTAACAGCGTCTTGTATGTAGGTCATGGGAAGTAGTTGTCCCACTCTAGTTGCTTTGGTGAAGCCTCAGCTGCAACCCCGCGTCCAGTTCTGGGCACCAGGTTAGGAAAGATGTGGATAAATTGGAGAGCGTTCAGAGGAGAGCACCACAGTGATGAAGGGGTTAGAAAGCCTGACCTATGAGGACAGGTTAAAGAAATTGGGCATGTTTAGCCTTGAGAGAAGAAGACTGGAGGATGGGAGGCTGGATAACAGTCTCCAAGCGCTGTTAAGCGCTGTTATAAAGGGGATGGGGATCAATTGTTCTCCATGGCTACTGAGAGTAGGACAAGAAATAATGGGTTTAATTTGCAGCAAGGGAGATTTAGGAAAAACGTTCTAACTCTAAGGATAGTTATGCTCTGGAACAGGCTTCCGGGCGAGGTCATGGAATGCCTATCATTAGAGAACAGGCTGGACAAACTCCTCTCGGGGATGGCCTAGGTTTACTTGGTCCTGTCTCAGTGCAGGGGGCCCGACCTGATGACCTCTCGAGGTCCCTTCCAGCCTGACATTTCCCAGAGTGTGAAAGATCTATGGCAAATGAGTAAACAACCCACCAAAGACCCTTTCTGCAGACACAGACATTTGAACAGAACAGTGTATGCAGAGAACAGGTAAGAACCACAGATGGGACAGAGCTAAAATATACCCAATAAAATGAGTCATCATTCTTAATTCATCAACAAAAGAACCTGTAATTTGACTGGAGCAATTACAGATAATACAGGCAGCAAATGGCTAAAATGATATTAATGATCTTTAAGAAGACTCTGTACTTTTAGATTCAAGCTGGTTTATGAGAAGAAATTCAGTAGGAATGAAAACAAAAATATGATTTTCCCCCACTGCTTTACACATCTATGGACAAATTCTCCCCTACACATGGGCACACAGAACTATGGTTAATCAACGGAAGCTAGAGCATACATCCGAGAGCAGAACTAGGCTCTTAATAGATATATATTATGTGTGAGAGAGAACTTCCATATATGTATCTTCAGTAGCTCTATACACACACACACACACACACACACACACACACACACACACACACACACACACACACACACACACATTTAAGACTTGCACTAGTAAGAACAGACCTTATTATGGTTACTTGCACCTTTTGATTAGGACAGAATACAGCTCAGTTTGCCTTAGGAGTCTGACTTGATGTCAGCGATGAGATTAATCAAGGAAGACTTAATTAACAGGTACAGAGGTGTCAATATGGTGCGCATGTGGTGCACCCTGATTTTGATTTAAGACAGCCTATCTCTTGATTTTTATTAGCTGTTTCTATTCATGATGGGGAATCTGATAACCAAGATATTCACTTGTTTTCTTTAAAAGAGAGGGAGAGAGAGAGAGAGCAAGCATCCTTTTTCTTCTGTATCAGCAGAGGGCTCAGAAACTGTAAAGGACAATTTTGCAGAATCATTAATTCTGTTGATCTTGAGCAACATCTGTGTGGTCATTAGCACAGGGTAATCAGTCATTCTGACAGTTCTCCAACAGGGCCATGATGTCCCCGTTCTGTTCATTGCTTCTGAAGGAAAGGACTTATTTTGGTCTCTGACAATGCGTCGATATCACCAGGTGGCCTTTATGGCAAAGAGGATATGATGATGCAGCAAGTAGCATTCTCCATTTTTACAGATGGGGACACTGAGGCACAGAGACCTGATGCAACTTGCCCAAGGTTACAGAGAAGGTCACTGGTGGAGCCTACACTAGAACTCTGGTCATCTGACTCCTAGTCTAGTTCACTAGAGTGCTGTATAAAGTAAATAATAGTGGTGATGAGCACCACAGAAATGCTATGTGTGCATAATGCTAGCTCTACACCCTACCGCCAAGCACTAGCAGATGTCTGGAGTGCTAGTGTAACACCGACAGACCCCAGTGGGCGGGATCGAACCTGGAACCTCTGGAGCTAAATGCATGAGCCTCTGCTCCATGAGCTAAAAGCCACAGCCCCCTTAGCGAAGGCTGTAGCAGACTCATTAATCTCTATGTGGTCTCGGTGCCACTACATGGGACAGAGCACCACACCCAGCACAAAGCAAGGGTTAGGTCTCATCTGGGTTGCACACAAATCCTAGGTTTTACCAGAGATGCTGACTTTGATTTCCCATGGGGTGCTCAACCCCTGCTCCGCCCCAGACCCCACCCCCACTGTGCCCCTTCTCCCAAGGCCCCACACCTGCCCTGCCTCATCCTGCCCTCGCCCCCTTCTGCCCCCTCCCCCAGCGTGGCCCCACCCTCACTCCACTTCTTCCCCCTCCCCCCAGCACTTCCTGCCCACCGCTGACCAGCTGATCCTCGGTGGGTGGGAGGTGCTGGGGGAAGGGGGAGGAGCCGATTGGCGGGGCCCATAGGCAGGTGGGAGGCGCTGGGGGGCGGGGGAGGAGCTGATTGGCGGGGCCTGCGGGTGGATGCTGAGCACCCATTATTTTTTTCTGTGGGTGCTCCAGCTCCGGAGCACCGTGGAGTCGGCACCTATGGGTTTTCCACTGGCTCTTGGCACAGGGTTGAGTTTCACTGTCAGTGCTCTGCGCGGATAGCAGCCGTGTAAGCGTCTCTCTCACTGTGCTGTACCAAATGCCCCTCAGCCCTGCTGCTCCCTATGGAATGCTAAGGGGCAAACAGCTACTACTTGTAAAGTTTAAAACCCAGCTTCCTAAAGCTAGCAGCTGGGGCATAGCATTGACACATTTCAAAGACATCACCTCTCTGGTGTGGAGCAGGTCTTGTCTCTCCTGTCTTCAGAAACAGCGGCTCCGTCCCTGTAAGCCAGACCGAGTCTGCAAAGTAACTGATCCGCATTCAGAGAAACTGTGAGACAGAGAAAGCTGAATACCTCCGATTTCCAGTGTCTTGTGCCCCGGCTGTCCTCTGTGAGCTCGAGGAGCTGGTGGAAGGGTGACGTTAGAGCTCTGAACTCTTCATCGACAGCCCTTAGAGTGATGTGTGAATGGATCAGCGTTTGGATGGGCTGCTGGTTTGTTCAGCACTGGAGCAGGATGGGGCTGGTGAGACCCTTTGCAGAGCTCTGGGGCTATTTTTCTAATGTTAGCAACCCCTGGCACACGTCTCATCGCTGGATGCTATGAAGCCGTGGAGATGCCCCGATGAGCGCTGGGTTTGACAAGTCTCCCTGTGGCACCGAACAGTCAGCAAAAAGCCTTGGGCATTGTGATGCAGTCTGTGAGGCTTCTGTGCAGTCACTCATCTCTCACACCAGACTCTGAGATCTGCCTTTGTTATCTCGTCCCTGTTTCCTGCTGTTCTGGGCAATAGCAGCAGGGAAAGAGGCTTCCTCTCCCGCTGTCTCTGACTTGTTGGTACTGGTGAGCAAATCTCCATGCACCTCAATGGAAGACATCAAGTAAGATGAATGAGGCACAAAAGTCCTCTCCTCACTCATGGTAACTGGGCTTGGCCATCTTGGTCATGGGCAAATTCAGGCAATGGGTGAAGATCCTGGCAAGCTCACTACTGATTGGAGAGCAACTTGCACCCAACGTAGCCCTCAACTGGATCCGGATCTGCAAGCAAACTACCCGGCTGCCTCTTATCCCGAAAACGGGCTGAACAAACACCTGGACGGGAATGTCCGACTCCTGGTTTCTGAATACTTGCGATGGCACTAGTGGTGCTGTTATGAGACCTTGCAGTCTCCTTACTGCTGGGTTAGTGCACGCAGGCAGAGTCCTCAGAACAATGACGCATGCAGCCAGGAACCACATCTATTTATTACTGGAAGAGTGTACAGTGGCAGCTGTCTCCCTGGTGCTAGTGTTGCAGTTATCAAACAGTTTCTCTCTCTCTATCCCTTCCCCAGACACACCCCTCAGCACCCCACTAACTCTGGCATCCATGACTCATAAAAATCCTTTGCAGACCAAAGGCCTTTCTTGTTAGAATGCAGCAAATGAGGGGTATTATCAAAAAAGCTCTCATGATCGGTACCCAGACCTCACTCCCCCTTGCCTCCTACCTGCCTTTCCTTGCTTCCCTCTAATTTACTCAGTTTAGACAGGTACTATTTAGCAAGAGCCAGATTCTGTTGCTCTTAGTCACTTTAAGCCACTTTCTCAACAAAGTCACTTTCTCAACAAAGACGTCCAATGCACTGGGAATCTGCAAGACTTTAATGGGACGTCTTGTGGAGTACAATGCTACTTACCATGTGTCAGGGTATTGGAATCTGCAAAGTCCTCAAATTAAACATATAGAAATGAAATAAAGTGTTTTATCTTTCTTCGCTTTAAGCCCTTCCTTCAATAAAGGCCAACACAGTGGTACATGATCCCGTGTCCGTTTTGACCTGTGAGGTTTTAATGATTGACCTGTACCTTGAGCCCAGGGTGGGGGTCCATGTAAGAATTTAAATGACTACATTGACATGCAAAGCATATTCTTATGTTATCTTGCATCAGAGTTTTGCTTTTCATTATGTATTTCTGCCTCCACGGCTTTTGATTTTATCACTGAGTGACACAAAGTATTATGCTTTAGGACTAGTCAGGTCAGTGAAGTGGCACTTATCATGTGTCAAGTCTTCGTTCTTTCCTTTAAAGCCGCTGCTGCTCAGCACATACAATCTGGCAACTGCATCAACCCCAATCCAGGTAGAAATATTTAACGAGAAACATCTCTGAAACTGTCTGGAGGGGAAATATTTGCATGTTCTGCTTTTATTGCTGATTAGAAAGGATAACATGTCAGAAGGGGTGAAAACCTATCCGAAACAGATGATTTAAAAATGATTCTGTTATATGCACAGTTGCATTTGGTGCAATAAAAGCTACAAATCTGCAAGGATAGATATTTCTGTTATGACTTGGGTCCCTTTGCATCAACGGCACAAATGTTGATGTATTCTGCCTATTTGCATCTGAACTATTGTAAAGAGGGAAGTTCAGTAACATCAGCTGAGCAAAGATCTATCTAAAAGTGATATATTTACTACACACAGACATCGGTTTTGCTTAGGAATAGAAATGGCAGATAATATTCCAAAATTGTCTGTTAGTACATTTCATATTTAGAATCCCAGTGCTGTTTAGTACCCTCAGTCTACCTACCTGTTTTCTGAAACATAGAACAAATGTTTATATTTAAGCAACTATACTCAGAATGGATCTTCTGTACACTAACCTGCATCCATATCGATGGTAAGGACTAGCTGGAATGCAGAAGAAAGCATGAAGCTGTACTGTAATGTTAGAAGAAGTACCATGATAATGAGGAACCCAGTAACACTAAAACTGGGAAACTCCAACGCAATATTTTGATTTCTACTTTTTGACTCATTGTCTAGGAAATGCAGTGCTATAAGGATGACTCACAGTGCGCATAATAACAGGTTTGCCTTTGAGCAGCAATATAACTTAACAAGACTTAACTGGCACTTTAAAAAATCTTGCTCAAAGATTCCCCCAGGTAGCCAGTTGGCTACCAGATGCGTGTAGTGTAAGTGAACCCCAGCAGACACATTTTCCAAACCAGAACAGAATCAGGAAAACCTCTAAGCTCAGATGCTGCCTTGCAAGTCTTCTCCATATCGAGATAATTGATCTCTTGCAAATCATTAGAACAAAAACTCCAGGCACTTGCAATGTTAGATGTATAATGCATGCTATTATTTTTTGCCGTTGATTTCCAAATGCGTGCAGTCTGAATAAGTAGAACTAAGAACCAGGTGAAATGAGAAGTTTTCTTACCTCTGTCTTGTGAAGATTGTTTTTCTCAGCTGCAGAAAGCAGGTAGTGACTGTGGTTTCTGAGCTGTAATTGGGATGTTTACATTTTCTGGCGGTGGGAAAGGAAAGCTTATTATCAGCACTGATCTCTTCAGCAAGCTTGTCTCAAGAAATGGTTTTACAAAGTACTGAGGCAACTTCTCCCTCCCTCTTTCCCTCATGTACATTCACTCTCACACACAGGTGGCTTAGAATGCCCAATGAATTAAATGCTCTGCTAGGTGATTACAGAACATTAGAATGAAAATTTAACTCTTTCTGCTGTATTGGAAACCACTCCATTTTGTGTGTAGGAGGGGAAAAGACTTGAAGTACTGTAATTTATGGTACATGTCTGCCAGTCAATGTCAAAGCTGATTTTCCAGATTTTTCAGCATTTACAGATGTCTGTCCTATAATGATGATCAGTTTTTAAGAAAGCTATAATTCATAATGATATATTTAATCTCTTCCCAACATCTTTTCACATATCTAGTCCAGAAAGAATTCTGCTCCATAAAGGGAATGTCTTGTGTTTTCCATCCATTTAATTACAATACACAGTGATGCATATAAAATACATTTGTGATGGTGCAAAGTTCTTAAATTAAATATATAGAAATGAAATAAAGTATAAATATATTTTACAAAGTATGATCATGTGTGGAGACTGAGTAAAATGTATCTTGTTTTAATTTGGTTTTGTTAAGTTCATACGCGTATGCACCAATATGTATTCCCACACAGTTCATATCACTAAAAAGATACACATTGAGTTGTACTATGTAGAGAGCTTTACATTTCGGCAAATGGCTATTATAGCTGTCACTTTGCAGTGATTGCAAATGCCCAAGTTATAAAATAGTTTCCAATATTGTTATAGCCCCTGCAACAGAGTGCTGGTCCCGGGGACCATGTAGGTGTCTCTGCCCCCTCGTTCAATGCTCAAGTCCGTTAAGATTGAGGGGACTGAGTTATGGGAGTAGGCTGAATAGCATTCCCCACTAAATGGGTAGGAAAGAGCTCTCAAACCAGTAAAGATGTTCAAACTGGTAGAAAGACTGTGAGCGCAACCTTAGTAAGGTTATATGGAATCATGTATATTTTCTCTAAAGCACATGTGCATTTTATTTAATTAATCACAGAAGCCACATGCAGACACCCATACTTGGGTATGGTGGTACTTTACTCCGCAAGTAGTCCTATTAGTTTTAATGAGGCTGTTCAAGGAGTGAGCTCCTGGTTCATCAAAGCAGGTAAGCACAGGCTTAAGTTTGTGTGTCCTTGTCTACCCCTGTTCAGCAAAGCACTTAGGGCCCAATTCCAGGAAGTCTTCACAGCTAGGATTGCACTTAAGCACAGACTTAAAGTGCTTAAGTGTTTTTCTCTATCAATGCCTAAATGAATGTGAGAGAAGATATCAAAATCTGGCCCAGAGCAAGTATCTTAAAAATGTCTATTTCTCTTGCATTTTATGCGCTGTTATATTTCACAGTGCAGCAAATCCGACGGCTGAATGGCCAGACTGACGTTCTTCATAGCTGCTCCTGCACTCCATGATACCAAGCCTTTGAAGTGATAGCATCCACACCTCCTCATATCTACTGGGTCCACAATGGTCCAGAAAGAATTTTAAATGCTTTTCATGCTGCATGTGGTGGTCGGCTGCAACAGGCTAGGAAATTGGTAGAGCAGGAATGACACAAGGGCAGCAACTAATCACATCTTCCGTATTTGTCACCAGTCAGTGTCTAGATTGTCCAGCCATCTCACTGCTGCATCATTGAGGGCAATGTGCTGCAGTTCACCCTCCAATCTTCTAATGATGCGTCCTTCCACCACATGCTTGACCATCTGCATTGCTGCCCACAGTCACACTGTGAAGATTGGGCTACTCCACATTTCAGCATTGTGGCAGCCACTCCAGCCATTCCAATGAGCAGCTGGCTAAGCCTAGTCCAGGATCTGCATCCCAGGTTGCAAACAGGTGGGTGCCTTCTCGTGGCATCCTCTATGAGTAGAGTAAAGCGACACGAAAGCAGACGAAATGTGGAAAAATGCAGGTTACATCAACTTAGCCACTGTCAACAAACAAAACACACAAACGCTGCACCTGTTGGAAAAATGGTCAACAATGAATTTTACCTGACCACTTTGGTGTAACCAGTATTAATCAGTACTGCATAACTTGTTCTTGTGGCAAGGAATTCACTGGTCTGATGTTCTTCAACTTTCTCTGATACGTCCCTTATTTCCTACATTAAAAGACTAATTTCCAAGAAGTGCTGAGTGCAGTTGGGAGGGAAATGGTTTTCCTGTTCTACTAGAGTTTGCAAAATTTTTCTGGTACTGAAATGGGAAGAAAAGTCAAAATCTCAGAAAGTATTTGCAAATTTATAATCCAAATATTTTCGGATTCAGGTTAATATTGAAATATTTCATTTTGTTTATATTGAAATGTTTTGCCTTAAATTTGCCCTTTTAGTTTTTTAAACTTTTTTTAGTGTAAATCAACTGAAATTTCTACAAGAAAAGCCATTTTCAACTGAAGAACAAAATTTTGTTTTGAAAATATCAAAATGGGGCATTTTGACCATTTCAGAAGTTTTTTAGTAAATGTGATTTTTGAACCAGGAGATTCTTCAAAACCAAACTTTACCTGCAAACAGTTTTTATTTTGATGAATTGACATTTTCCAATGAAAAAACATTTAGTTAGAAAATCCCCAACCAGCTTTAGTGCTGAGAATCCATAACTCCTATTGAAGTCATTGAGAAGTGCGTGTTTTCTCTCATGCTGCCCTTCACACTTGGGAGGCGCGCGCGAGAAACCTCCCAGAATCAATGCATTGGCCTCCTTCAAATCCTTCCTCAATACTCCCCTCTGTCATGATTCCTACAAAAAACTTAAGAGAGGTTAGGCTGCCAATGTGCTGAGACTACTGCTCATTATGCTGACCAATATTGTCTCATTGTTTTCTCATACTCCCGTTTGTCTGGCTGTATCCACCTGTTGTCTCTTGTTTTATACTTAGATTGTAATTCCCTTGTTTTGTTCTGTGTTTGTACAGCACATAGCACAATGGGGTCTCATGACGAGGCACTATGGAAATATAAATAAGAATTGTGTGTAACTTTCTTCAGGTGAATAGTCCCATTGACTCCTGTACATAAGTGTGTGCAGGTTTGAGGCCTGAGTTTGGACAGTGCCTGGCACACTTTTGTGTACTGAGTTACAATAACAATAGTGCTATCCACTCAGGAATTCCTAGCTGCCAGTCTTGTGCTCAGACCACTAGATTCTACCTCTCTTGATCTTGGGCGATTAGTGGGCAGTTTTCTGGTGTAATTAACACTAACGCTTAGGCTTTGTCTACATTAGAACTTTTGTCAGCAAAACTTTTGTCGGTTGGGGTGTGAAAAAAAACACCTCTGACCGACATAACTTTCATTGGCATAAGTGCTGGTGTGGACTGCGCTATGTCGGTGGGAGAGCTTGCCTCTTTCACCACCAGAAATTGGTCCAATAAAAGATATTACCTCTCTCACTCGGTCGCTCGCAAATCTTTTGCTCTATTGTGAACTGTAGAGGGTCAGTTTCCTGGCATTTCCCTCTGCATCTCTACTTGATGTGTGTTTATACTGCAGTTCATCAGCGAGGTTTATTAGGAGGCTTAATTGGATTCCATTAGCATACATTTAAGCCAGTCCAAAGCAGCTGAGAATGCAATCAATTAAAGCATCCAAACTCATTAATGATGTGGACACAGGATAATTTTGGTAGCTGGCTAATTACCCCTTTCGTTATGTAGAATTCATTGCCCAAGAATGACAAGAAATGCATGAAAAGAAAAGAAATATCAGTGCAAAAATACACGTTGTAAACCCCTCAACCAGGCAGCGAAGAAACAAGTGGTGATGTAGGAAAGCTTAATGTGCTGTTAAAACTCGGTAACATAAGAACCAACCCGGCACTTTTGCCCAAAACGCAGACGGAACCCAAACATAGTCATACCTTCATAAGATTTTAACGTCATTTTTAGAAAAGATATGGAGTATAGTAATAGAAGTCCAGGGTGTTTGAATGATGCATAATATCAGATGTCAGAGGCTTCTGTACATTCAAAGATATTTCAGGAGGAGTGGCTCTTCCGAAGAATGTCACCAGACCTTTTTCATGCAAATCATGGCTTGACTCATGCTGTTGAAATGTTGCCCCCTAGCTCACTGCAGGCCACCTGCACAGAACTTCCCAGCGAAGCAATTCATCGATATAAGTACAAGTGTGCTGGGGGCAGTGTCGATGTGATAAGAGTATGTCCCAAGGGGCACAACAAAATACACAGCAGTAATGGAAAAGGGTCATTAACAGTCTTCTGCATGAGCTTTGCTTCACACAACACTGGCTTTCACTCTCCATTGCTGGATTTTCCACTTTTGGGGCAGGTCTACTGGGGCAGGTCAGGATTGGGGCCAGTAATCCTATTCTCACATTCTGCACTTCCTATTCCCTTTACATGCTTTGGGGCAAATCCTATGCTAGTTTATACCCCCTGCACCTCTACTGACTTCCTTGGCGTCACATGTGGCGCGTATGACCACAGAATCTGTAGGCTCGACAGGCCCATTGCAGTCTGCTTCCAGGAGCCATGACCAAAACCTTTTACCGGTGGCTGCTCAAAGATAAACCAGACCATTTTAAGGACCCAGTCCTGCGCTGACCTTTGGAGCAGATCCCTCATGCTTAGCTTCCCCTGGTCCAAAGGTGAAGGGGTGGGGGCGATGCATAACCACCAAGACTCATAGGGAGAGGAACTCCAAAATGATGCATTCAGGAGACTTACGGTATGGTGGGATCCCTTCCTTTTCTGTAAATAGCTCTTTAATTTTTGATAATAAAAACGAGGGTGCACTAAATTCATGCGGCGTCTCAGTCATTTTGGGACTAAAGGCAGGTATGTCTATCCAATGAGGTACGTGAGAGGAATGGGACCCTGCGCACTGACCACTGGGGCTTGCAGGATCAGGCCTTATTTAGGAACCTACCTTTAGGCACCCACATTTGAAAATGTTGGTCTATGTAAATAAATAAATAGAAAGTCAGTGGTAGAGTCATGCACTGAACCCAAGTCTTCTGACTCCCAGCAACGTGCTCCAACCGCTAGCCAACGTTGCTGTCAGGACTTTCCAAGTTGCCGGGCTGTTTCAGTCAGCTGCGTAGTCATGCATTTGTCTTGTGCCCTCACAGTAGACTGGCTGTCAAGTAAACAACTGGTCATGTGCATGGGGTCCCAGTGACGCCCAGCAAGGGGGATCACTGGGGTATGCAATGTGTCTGTGATGCAAATGCAGTACTGAAGTGTTGGGGGGGGGGGTTGTATGGGCTCCCATACAGATAATAAAAAACAAAGCTCATTTATGGAAATTACAGCAGGAGTAGGATTGGAGGGGAAGATCCTTTCTGTTCCAGTAGGCTGCTTCTGTGAGGTTGGAGAGCTGTGCATTTTAAATAACAAGCCGTTTTATTTAAGGTGTTGCTGAGTAAAGGCTTAGTGAACCAGCAGATTCCAGCATGGACTGGTTTAGGGGAAATGTGATTAAAAGGCTGAGACTCCAAAGGCAGACTGTAATGGCAATGATAATGTCATGTAACGCGTTACATTAATAAAGACAGTGGCTCCTCAGAACCTTGGCAAATTGGAAATTGCTTGATGCAGAAGCGATGCAGTGATAATTCAGTTAATCTTGCCTGGGGAGACGGTAGTAAAACAAATGGGTTTTAGATTAGCTGTCATTAAGCAAAACAGCTGTCTTCCAGTGTCAAATACTGTCCTGACTTTTCCCCCATGCAAACCTCCGATGTCAGGGAATGACTGCAAAGGCTTTGCAGGTGTGTAAGCCAGGGCAAAATTTTGCCCACTGATCTGAATCTGAAAAGCACAGTGAATCAGAGTGAAAGTCAGGGCAGCTGCTTCACTGGGAATGTATCCGTTTCCAACATGTGTCGGATGAAAAGCTTATGCTGGCTGATATTTATTTCTGGTTCTGTTGGTACCTGGCAGTGCAGAAGCGAGAGCAAGTGAAAAATAATGGAGGAGAAGACTTGACAGGAACCCCCTCACCACACCATTTTTTTAAACTCAAAGAAGTTTAGCATTTGGCTCTGGTTAAAAGAAGTCTGGGCAAAGGCTCTGGCTGAATATTGAATCCAAACCAGCTCACCATCTTTGCCTCCTGGGCTGCAATACTTAAGGTCAGGAACCTGTATCTATCCCACTGTATTTGGGCTATCACTGGTTGTGGCTGCTTTCTCCCTTACATTCTTATGAAAAGCAGGGAATAAATACTTCATACAGCTAGGGCTGCCAAGTGCTCCTGTTTCACAGAGACATTTCAAGTCATTATTTTGAAGCTTTCCGTCATTATTCATTACCTGGTGACAACGCAGGGCCAGGTGTCCTCTGCTCTTCAGCTTGGCTCCTTCCAGATGCAGAGAGCTGATGAACTGCAATTGCTACATCTTCACCGGCTTACCACTGAGGCTGCATAACAGCATTAAGGGAGTGGAGGCAATAAAAAAGGGAGGAATAGAAGGTAGACTCTTGTCTGCAGCTACAGTTAAATATAGACACTGATTCTATAGACACAGCCTGTTGGGGAAATGCAGCTTTAAGGTGGATTGAGAGTTAACTGGTGTGCATCAGCTCTACAAGGACCAGATTCTCTTCTTGGTTACACCAGTGTAAATCCAGATATGTCAAGTGTGAGACGGGATATGGCCGAAAGGATTTAGCATGGGAGACCTATCAGAGAGTTCAGAGGGCGGGCATTACAGCCACCCAATGACATCTTCTGTGTGCAGCTCCTGGTCCCAGCCACACACAGGGGAGGAATTGGCACAGATGTCTCTTTTTATCAATACCTCTGAGAATCACCGCTCTTCCTTAAGGCAACACACAGAACCAACCTGCCACGCATTTTCCATCCAGGTGTTTGAGGAGAAGCAGAAATTACTTCCTATTAGAAAATACTATCGATGGAAAATGACTCAGTAGGGTAGTTGCAGGCCTGATGTGGGATATCTGGGTGAGCCTTGAAGTGAGAAGAGGATATTTCATGCTCAGTGCTACTGCAGGGCCATTCCCGGTGCATAAGGACTGCTGGCTGGGTGATGGGATTGGAAGGAAGTAAGGACAAATTCTTGTTCCCAGAGAGAGCGGGAAGGAATCCTAAGCCTCTGTTTTGGACTGCACATGGAGACCCAGAGAAAACCTCAAAACAGAGGGCTCGATGCATAAGCTACGCGGCCCACCTCTGTCTCCCTCCAAATATAAATGCAGAATGGCCTGACTTGAGCACACCTTCCTGCATGCGTCTGCTCTGTTGCGGTTCCATTCTCCTAGCGCTCTGGGGCTAGATTGTGCAACCCTTACACCTGGTGGGGGGAGTGCTCCCTCTGAAGCCAATAGAAATCTTCCATGGCGCCAATGGGAATTGCAGTGCGCCCCATGGACTCATCACCATGCCTAAGAAGGGCTGCTCCAATGAAGGCCAATGGAGACTGGATTCTCAACACAGACTTTCTCCCAGCAGGTTGAACGGAAAAAGAGATTTTTGAACAAATATATATTAGTAAATGCAATTCTAGTGGCAAATACCTAATAGCGGAATGGAGACAGTGTGTGTTTGTGTGTGTGTGTGTGTGTGTGTGTGAGCACCAGAATCATGGACTGTGGAGTCGCTGGAATGAAGAGGGTCACAGCTGACTTGCTTGCTCGCCAGAGTTCCAGGAATTGGGGAATTAAAGTGGGCCATGATGAGTGTGAAATTCCAGTAAGCATGTAAAATGTGATGACGTTGCTAATCAAGCCCTCTCACTGTGACTAATATAAAAGTTCTATTTGATATTCTAATAAATTACTTGGGAAAAAGAGGCCGTAACAGAGGAATAAAGAACAAATCAAAAGCTGGGGCGCGGGCAGAGATAAGAGCTTTGATCTCAATAGTTTAATGGGTTTCGAAAGAGGGGAGAGGAGATAAAAGAAACAAATAAAAATGCTGATGAGATTGGTTAAGACCCGCTGAGAGAAGCAGTCATTAATCTGGACCATGACTAATAGAATAAGAAGTTCTTATGTGACTTTATGGTGCTTGAAGAAAAGGGAGTTGTAGGGACCTGAAGACAAATTCTCCCTGGAAGTAGCTCCATAGCAGGCAGTGGAGTTACAGCAGGGCTGAATTTCGCCCCTTTGTTTAAAGGAACACTCCAGGGTAATAGGAAAGTTCTTCTAATCATGGCACCTAATTACAAAGAAGAGTAAATTGTTAACAACAAACAAACCTAGTCTCCTAGAAAGAGGCAATGTGGTGCCTTGAACCCAAGAGACCTGGGTTCTATTCCTGGTTGTGCCTGCCTGGTGATACTGAGCAAGTCACTTCTCCTCTGACTGTTTTCTCTTCCACCCTTTGTCTCTCTCGTCTAGATAGGGCTTGATCCTGCACCCTTAATGTCAATGTCAAAACTTCCGTGGTGCAGGACCAGCCCTTCAGACAGTACGCTTCCTGGGTTAAAGGCTGCCTCTTAACGCACGTTTGTACAGCATCGAGCACAATGGGACCTCATCTCAACTGAGGCCTCTCTACATGCTACCAGGATACTGATAATTAAAGGAAGGAAGCTACAATCTTGGGTAATTACTGCAATCCCCCCCATAAATATTAAACGAATATGCTTTGACTGTGTATGCATCCCTTTTATGCTGTATACATTACCTCTTTTGAGCCAAGACCACAGCCAAAGTTTAGGGCCCTGTAGGTTGCTTGCATTAGAAGGAGAAATCGATGCTGGAGCCAGCCATTTCCTTTGTTGCAATCTTGTTTATTTATAAAGATTCTACGTGAAGTCCTGTTTCCCTGAACACAGTAGGAATGAAGCAGCAGGAGACAGTTCCTTTCTTTGTAGTTCCAAGTTTGCCTTGCCAGTGGCTTGTGTGCAATGAGTTGGTGAGTCTTAGCCTTGTATCTAGTGGGCCATGTGCCTGCTTCCTGTTACAACTGCTACTCCTTATCCCCTTTCTGGGCACTCTCACAGTATTGCCATCCCCAAACGTTCCCAAATCATGAGTTGGGCTTCAAAAAAATTCATGAGAATGGCTTAAAATCATGAGGTTGTTTTAAATAATGCATTTTAAAAAACAGTTTTGAAACTTTTTAATAAGGCGAAGTTACAATAAAACATTGACATCCTACATCACACGTTACTTAGCTGGAATCAGGTTAATATTCAAAGAACCTGGCTAAAGCTTCTGGTTTCCTATTTGCCTTCTGGCTTTTGAGCCTTTAGGCTCTGCTGAGGCCGCATTTTCATGCTTCTCAGCAGCCATGAGGATGAAATATTTACATAAAAAATGCAAGCTGAGATTCACATGGCACTGGGAGCTGGAGCTTTAAGGGAAAACGCCAGTTATTGTGAGGCTCGTAATAACATTATGAGGGTTGGCAACACACTGCCCTCAGCAGAGGGACCAAGGGCTGAATGAGCTATCTAGTTCTTTCCCCCAACCACTCCCAAGAGGTGTGGAGTCTGAGTCTGACACAGGTTTCACACTGGAATTAATCCTGATTTACACCAGTGATAACTGCGAGAAAAAAATCTGACCCATGGGCTCTCAGAATGAAGTTAATACAGGCTAGGGAAACTTGGATACCTGTGTATGGCTTCTGGAGAGGCCTCAAGGCCTTCATTCTTTAGGGATGCCTACGTGGCACCTTCGCCAACATTAAATTGTGTTTACAAGCAGCGAATTGCAAGCAACAGGGAACACACACAGTGTGATTGGACAGCAGCCCTGCAAATGCCATGAAAGGCGCAAACTTGCTAAAGAAAGAAGCGATCGGCTGACTAACACCACTTGCTCAGCACAGAAACAGCAATTAAGAGAGGACACGCTAACAGGAAAACTGATGTCAGGAGGCTGTGATGTGACTCATTAGTTCAGTGAATCCAAACAACAACAGCAAACCAATTCCTCCCAAATAATCCCCAAAATGATATGCTGTAAATCTCTTAATGGTGGTTTTGCTGCAGAAGAAAAATCAGTATTCTCTGCAAGCCAGGCTATTCCTTTCAGCCTGCAAGTGTAGCCACCATTAGTCTAAAAAATATAATTTCATGCTTGGGAAGAAGCTGTTCTATGGCTTTTTTATGCCAATCAGGAGGAATAATTACTTATCAGTGTCTCCAGCAGTGAATTCATAGGAAACTTTCTTGACCTTGAAAAGGAAAAGAAACCCAAACTGACCCTCCCTGTGCTCTGAGGGTAGAAAAAATAGTTATGTCAAAAGGTTACAGTCACGTTCACTGGCTGCTGGGTTGGTTCCATGGGAGTCAGATGCGGTTTTATTTTGGAATATTGTCGTTCGGTAAACAATGTAAATTCATCACAAAAGGGGTGAATTTGTTCTGATCCCCTTCTAATCTAAATCAAAATGGGAAAGCAACTGTCTTGTTTTCCAGGATGGCTTTGAAGTTTGTTTACAACAGTAGATTTTTATCCTCTTCCTCCCACCCCATAATTATATTGTCCCATTTCATGGACTCATTGGTATTGGAGATGGAATAGGCCACCTGGAGTCACGGGTTACACCAGTGCAAAGTGAATATAAAGCACTGCTGTTCTGGGGCTCCATGTGCCATTGCTCTGCACTTTGTGCACTCACTCTAGATGCAAAGTGGATGCCAGCCAGAAAGGTTTTTGTCTGGTCCATTCCCCAGCCAAGGCACCATTCTCTGCACTATGTTTTCTATTTGGTCCAGTGGAATTCCATCAGCCTGTTGTGTCTTGTCTCTTAGATTGCAAGCTCTTTGGTGCAGGGGCTGTCATTTGCTATACAATTGTACAGCCCCTAGCACAGCATGGCCCTGACCTGATAGCCCTCTAGGGAACGCCACTATATAAATGTTATATAAGGATAACCTGAGGCTATGGGTCTGTATCAGGCGTGGGCCAACTATGGACCGGGGGCTGGATCTGGCCCTTCAGATGTTTAAATCCAGCCCTTGAGCTCCCGACAGGGAGTGGGGTCCGGGGCTTGCCCTGCTCCACACGTGCCATGGGTCTGTGCGGCTCCCGGAAGCAGTGGCATGTCCCCCCTCCGGCTCCTACGTGTAAGGCCAGCCAGAGGGCTCCACACACTGCCCCTGCCCCAAGTCCTGCCCCCACAGCTCTCATTGGCCGGGAACCATGACCATTCATGGCCTGCCATACAATTTCCATGCCCAGATGTGGCCTTCGGGCCAAAAAGTTTGCCCACCCCAGTCTGTATATTGAGCTCTTTCTGTGATTTTCCTGTGAATCAATGAATAAGGTATATTTTTTAATCACACATTTTAAATCTTCCTTGTCTCTTTAGCGTACGAGCAAGTGTCTCTATAAAGCATTTGTGGTCTGCTCGGTAAAGGTGCTGAGCACTCACAAACCCATATGTAGAGCTCCCCTTATCTCAGGATTGGGTTATTGGCGAGACTGAATACTAATGATAAACAGAAAATGCAGCAAATGTCTTATTTGCTGCAACAGTCCTAATGCTTCCATTTGACATGTACAGCACAGGACCTCTTGAGTCAGCTAAAGAATGTTAAAGGTAGAAAAAAGCATAGCAGTCAAAAGTATTAATACAGTAATTATTCACAAACATTGCACAGCCATTTAGAATTTCCCTTCAATCTGATAGAAGACTATGTACTAGCCAGAATTAAGTTTTAGACTATCTTAAATTTTAATAAATGTGTCAAAAATAATTGAAAAAGATACTGGATATTGAAGTTTGCACTCCTTGACCTTTCCTTTACTTGAATTTCTTGGTCAGTTTTGCTTTAATGTTTGTAACTTGCTGCACTGAATCCCTTGATTTTGCTGTACACAGTACAGAGCTCATATTGTGCCATGCAATGCACAGCGTGTATATAAAAGATACTCAGAACATTAATTGGATGGTGCTGTATATGGTAAACTTCTAACCCTCTCCTTTGTTCTCACATAAACAAAACCCATAACCAATGGATCCTTGGGCAAAACCGAACAGATTAATGAACACTGCACCCAGATGCCTCTCGTTTAATTCTTGTTTTTAGTTTCTTGAGTTCATTATTGTTTGTGTCAATTATGAGACCATAAGCCACAGTTTTCCAGGCCTCTTCATAATGGGGAATTTCAAAATAACGTTGTGCAATTTGGTGAAATGTTTGGGCCAAAATTTTCCTACCGGGGCCGTTAGTGATGCTGCACAGGGCCAGGGAGTGGTCTAGTTGCAATGCCTGAATGTATTGTTTAACTGCGGCTTCTGCGTCTGCAAGCGATAAGAGTATCTGACCCTTTGAGCAGTGATCCTCCACCTGAGCTCTTAGGCCATGAAACTCGTGTTTCTGGATCACCTGGTCCACGTCCTTTAAAGCCCGGCCATATTCCTTCAGGTGCATTAGGCAGGCAGCACGTTGCCGAAGGTAGCGGGGATTATTGTTGCTTGTTAAGATAGCCAGTGAGTAATAATTTAGAGCCGTCTCATAGTGATGGTCCTTAATCAATGCATTTCCTTCCTGGGCGGCTACCTATGGACAGAGAAAGTGCTGGTAATTATTCCATTAAAAATGAACCAAACAAGTAGTATTTCAGCTACTCTACACATCCATCCATCTGTTTAGTCTTTGTATGCTGTGTTTCCTCTCTCTAATATGTTTATGGTTGAAGTTCTGTTTACTGCCTTTGATAGAGTCTGTTCTACACATGAATTAGTCTCTGCACGAAGGCTTTTCTCCTGAGCACTTTCAGTGCTGACCCGTTTCTCAGTCCCATTGATACTATCCCTAACTTTAAGCATGTGAGTATTCCCAATGACTGCAGCGAGATTACTCATAGGCTTAATTTAGGCATCGTGCTGAATCAGGGCTTTAGAGCCTGCTAGCTTCTTTGTTAGCTTTGTACATCACAGTCCTTTGAGCCGTATCTCCTCCGTAAGGCCTTGATTCACAAAAAAAGTATTTAAGCACTTTCTTAACTACATCCCTATTCATCTAAGCACTCAAGCCGGTCTTAAAGGCAAACACCAGATGCCCATGGGCTGGGAGAGAACATGGGTATAATCATATTCAAATATCAGCGAGGAAGTCCCAATCATACTCAAATGTAAACTTGAAAGGAATTTTGGTCTTGGCAGCCATTCCCCTATGGAACAGGGTCAGCTGCCTGCTCAGCACAACCATGGGCCCGGACGTCACTCTGCAGGACCCTGCCTCTGTTCCCCTCTTCAGAGCCCCTTAATAACTCAGTCCAGAGGGAAGTTAAACATTCCTCTCCTGGGGTCCTGTTTCTTTGGTCCTTCCACACTGACCTTGCCAGCCCCAACCCCAGTTCAGCGTCTCTGTCCCCTCCAGTGGGAGTCCTGAGCCCTTCTTCCCAGAACTGGGTCCTTATCAACAGTCACTCCCAGGCACTTCCAGGCTGGAGTTCAGCCTCCTGGCTCTGACCTCCCAACTCCCCTGGTGTCAATATCTTCCCTGCAGGAGCCTTTCTGCAATTTCCTGAACTCCCCCTCTCCCCCCATCTTCCTGCTGCCCTTTACAGGGGAATTGCTTAATCCTCCATCAGGCCCCATCAAGGTGAAGCACAGATGGGCTGAAGCTCTTCTTTCTGTGATGACGGTTGGCTGGCCGCTGGCCTCCAGCACTTAAGGGGAAGCCATCTCGTTACCCCCTAAAACAATCCTCTACAGAGCATGTGTTACTAAAGAGGTTAAATGATGCATAATGTTCATTCAGGTTGTCAAAGCACCTTGCTTTTCTGTGCCTTGTTTACCCATCTGTAAAGCAGGAACAACACTGACCAGTGTCACATGGTATAGGGGTTTGTTCACATTTGTAAAGGTGCTTAATGTCTTTCCTACAAAACTAGACCAGAAAGTCCCTCATGCAAAAGTCCTATAGAGTATGATGGAAAAGGACCACATTAGATTTATAGAAATTGTTGCAAACCATAGAATTGAACAGAGCATGGTAATTTATCCATGGGTTTTTTTACTGCTTTTATAGAATCGATAGCAGGGGACATTTTTGTGCATGTTAAAGTCTATAGGGTGCTGCGAGAAAAAATAAACTACAGAAAAGTCGTAATTTTCCATTATATGGTGGACTTTCTCATCAGGGCTAGATTAGACCTCAGAGGTCTTGTCGATCTTTAACTTCAAAGATTCTATGGAAAGACTAATCAATAATATGTAAAAATGGACCCAGACTTGCACTTCTTGATCATTAGAGAAAGTTATTAAAAATGTCAGGATATGTCCATAGTGGAACCCCTCCCATGTGAGACAGCAAGTCTCGGAGCCCAGCTCCGCTGACTTGGGCACATGTGGCTTGTGCTACGGGGCTAAAATTAATGGTGTCGACATTCTCGCTTGGGCTGGAGCTTGGGCTCTGGAACTGCCCAGGGGGGTGGGTCTCGGAGCCCAGGCTCTAACCCAACCGGGAACATCTACACTGCTATTTTTGGTGAGCCAGGGTCAGTTCTCCCAGGCTCTGAGATTTGCTGCCACCGGGTTGTGGTTTTATTTTTGCAGTGTAGACGCACCTTCAGTTTTGTTCACTAGAGGTGTCGTGTGATTTTCAAGGATTCTAACAGGTTGTGTCCATGTAATCGTTCCAGGAAAGTATCTTAATTCTCTCCATTCTCAGATGAGCTTTTGGCGGTTACTGTGAGCTGTTTGTCACCCTCGGCTGACAACGATAATTAACTACTTGATATTTTCTTCCTGCCCCTTGGCTAAGACACTTTACTGGAGTCTCTGTCTACAGTAGCAGCACAAAGGGGTCTGTAAACCTCTTGTGAGGGCTGTCCCGTGGGAGGGCTGAAAAGGTTAGCCTGGGATTCAGTGAATTTCACAGACTGTATTCCAAACATCTGCTGATAAACCCATGTTTTCATCTGGGAAAGAACATGAGCTTAGTTACTTTGGGTTTTGGTAAAATTTCCAGTGGCATTTGATAACTAAGAAGCCTATTAATGGAAAAGTCGCTGGAAATGTAGTCTTTTATCTCTAATTCTATTATTAGTTCAAATCCAATCTGGCCTGGTCATAGGCGTCGACTTTCTAATGTGTCGGGGGGTGCTCCCCCTGGCTCTGCCCCAGGCCCCGCCCCACTCCACCCCTTACCCCAAGGCCCCCCCGGCCCTGTCTCTTCCTGCCCTGTTCTGCCCCCTCCCCTGAGCACACCCCCCTGCTCCTCCTCCCTCCCTCTCACCCCCCAGCACCTGCATGTCGTGGAACAGCTGATGGCAGCGGACAGGATGTGCTGGGGGACTGTGGGAGGCGCTGATGTGGGGGGGCTGCTGGTGGGTGTTCAGCACCCACCATTTTTTTTTCTGTGGGAGCACCCTCGGAGTCAGCGTCTGTGGGCCTGGTAGTGACCACAAACTGTTACCTAGGATATAGTGAGAGACATCTTTCCACTGGCGAAATGATGAGCTACATGCCTCTGCATCCGTTTGGTTGTGGGAGCAGTGAGGGTCATGCAAGCTTGGTATTGTGCAGTTTTGCACATTTTCTCCAGGGATAAGAATGCTGCTATCCAAAAGAATCAGGGTCTAATGGGTAGGATGTTGTACTAACAAAATCAATAGGCACTTTGCCACTGACTTCAGGGAATGCAGAATCAGGCCCTATTTTGGGGCTGTGTACTTTTGCTGCTTCTTTCTCAGTGTGGTCCTTCTGAAGTCCAGTTTCCTCCTTTTAAACTGCTATGTGCAGAAATGAAACCCCTTTAATGGAGGAAACAAACCACGAAACGCAGACAGAGCTGTCTCTTGATGGAAACAATTTGCTCCTCTCTGTTTAAAGTGCGGCTCTGCTCTGAAAGACGACTGTATACAAATTACTCCCTGTTAGTCAATTGCTCTGTGCCCTAGGTAGACAGAGTTGTCTGCTCTCAGATTAGGGATAATAAAAAAAAAATGTGCTTCTGGTCACAGTGCAGAGCCAGCCCAGCAGTAGAATGAGCTGAATTATTATCTGATTCACACACCCTCAAAAGATGGAAGCCCAGCTGGAAGGCCAAATTCTAGCTTCTTTCACACATTGACATAATGGGGCTGCACAGATTCAACTGAGGATAAAATCTGATTGGAAGAATCTTTGTCACGAGTGATGATGCATGAAGCAGAAAAACCCTTGACTCTTAGATTCTCGGTTGCATTTTAAGTCAGGTGGTGAGAAACCCCTTCAACACGCCAAACAAAGGGTCATTGAGAGATGAATAACATGCATGCTCCTCATGCCACATTTACCTCGTCACTTTTGGGACAGCTCCAACAAGACAGAGAACAAACAGATCTTCTGAGAGCTGTTTGGATTTTGCTGTTTTCATCTGCTCTTGGATGGTTTGCATAAAATTATTTAAGTAGTTCCTGTGCATTATGTCCCTGTCACAATTTCAGGGCAACTGCACCTGTACTCCTCCTCCATGGTCCATCAAGGGCACTCCCTTTAGGCATCCAGCTCTCAGCAGCACCACACTTAGGTGGACGCCAACGTCACACTCCGTCCTGACCAGGGATTTGAAGTCTACACAGCTGCCTGTCTTGCACTCTGTTATCCCCAGCAAGCCAGTTTTCCTGAAAAAGCCAGCACCTGCACTTTGCTTTCTCTCCCAGGGCAATGGCCAGTGTGTCACCCGCAGTTACAAGTTATCACACAACTCCTTCTAAGCATGCACATTTATTATGAAGGTAAAAGCATCATAGAGAAAACATATAAAAGACAATAAAGAACCTACACACATGCTAAAAACCTTAACAGAGGTCATCCACCAGCTCCAACCTGGGGTTATGGTATATTTTAGTTCTTCAAAACCAACAACTGGGTTTTCCTGGTGGTTACCAATTAATCCATCTTAAATCCAGAACCAGAACAAAGACTGGACAGATCCAGCCATTTCTTTATACAGCTCAGGCCTTTGACCTTGGCTTTCCTCTAACGGTAATCAGCAGGCAATGACCCTCTCCACAGAGCATAGCTTCAAATATCTGGGTTTTTGCATAACGGGAGTTGGGGAATTTGCATTCACCTTTCCCCAGGGATTCCCCAGGAAATCCACTTAACACGTATTGTCCCCAAAGTCCACACTTGTCAGGCACATTTTCAGTATAGTCTTTGGAACTTAATACAATAAGGTTTTGCAAGGATATTGCAGGAAACTGCCATATCTGTCGGAATACCAATTATGCTGGCGCATTGTTTTCATTCAGCTATCTGTAGTGCTATACCTGAAGCAAAACGTGACAAATAATTCTGAAGCAATCATGTTAAGAACACGAAGGGGGAAATCTCCATGTAAACTCCCATGTCTTTATAGCAAAGTTGGAGCTAGACTGAAAAAGAAAGATTCAGGTTTCAGGGAAAACTGGCCATCTGATGGCTTTGCTAACCGTTATTCTTGAACGAAAGTTAGCTAGAAGCCCTTGTCAAAAGGAAAAAAAACAACAAACAAACAAACAAACCCCACAATCCAACGACACGACTCAGAAGACTGAAAGAGCCACATAATTTTTCAGGTTCAGAAAGGTCAATACGGAAAGTTCCATTAGAACTATGTGCCTCTAATGCATTTCTCATTATTGCTAATACTAATAAATGAAGCAGTGCTTTTACATGCGGTAGCAGAGGGAATACTTAAGTTATAAACAACACGATCACAAACGTAAGTCTTAGGCCAGGCTTGGCTAACACCATTTAAGCCCTGGATGGCTGGTTTCATTAGTGGCATCATGAATTGAAGCAGATGTTTTAGCCTGTGTCAAAAGGCTGGCGGTTGGGGAAAGCATGTAGCCTTGTCAAGTGCTGCTGGTGAGCAAACCTTCCAAACAGTGGAAGATTTCAGAAGTTATGTCACAGCGCTTCTTGATATGATATAATTATTTCTTCAGTGACCCGGTTGTTTTCAGACTGGGCCAAGGTTGACCGGCTTTGAACATTCCAGACACATGTGGCCCCTCTGGGTGAGGTTGCTTCCTGATGAGTTTCTCTGAAATTTCTATCAATGGCTCCACCTGCAGAATCTTTTGGTGGGAGATGGATGTGCTCACCTGGTCACAGGACTGGGCCCTCTCTTAGGCCCGATTCAAAAAGACTTTAGCTCATATTTAACTGTATGCACCTGCTTAAATCCCATTGCTTTCAAGGTGCTTAAAATTAAGCATGTGCTTAAGTACTTTCTTGAACTGAGGTGTTAGGGGAAAAGGAGGTAACAAATGCTGGCCTTCCTTATTCTCCTCCAGCAGCACTTTTCATTACTTGGTGTGAATCCTAGTGCTAGTGGAAGGCTTTTGACTAACAGCTGTGGAAAATGGAGTCCTCTACTCCAGTGGTTCTCAAACTAAGGCCGCTGCTTGTTCAGGGAAAGCTCCTGGCAGGCCGGGTTGGTTTGTTTACCTGCCGTGTCTGCAGGTTTGGCCGATCGCAGCTCCCACTGGCTGCGGTTCGCTGCTCCAGGCCAATGGAGCTGCCGGAAGGGTGGCCAGCACGTTCTTCGGCCAGTGCTGCTTCCTGCAGCCCCCATTGGCCTGGAACGGCGAACCACTGCCAGTGGGAGCCACGATCGGCCGAACCTGCGGACATGGCAGGTAAACAAACCGGCCTGGTCTGCCAGGGGCTTTCCCTACACAAGCGGTGGCTCTAGTTTGAGAACCACTACTCTACTCATCCATAGTATAGATACAGCATAAGCAAACTTGCCTCCCACCCAACATTTACCCACTTCTGGTGCTCTGAATTTCACCCCCAGTGCATGGCTTTTTTTGAGGACACTGCCAGTTGTGATGGTGATTTTATGTCACACTGACATGGCTCAACCAGGAACTGGGTTGAAACCCCACTGCCTCATTTCACACAGGTTACTGCGTGGGCACTATATGGGCATAACTTCTAATCACTGCCAGCCGGAGCTGGATTAGAACTGGTTATTACTCAATGAACCCACTTAAAAGATGTGTCAACATCAGTGGTCAAATCTGAGAGCCTATCAATACTACTTTTCCTGATATGGAACAACTCTCTGCTCCTAATGGTCAGGGGCGGCTCTAGACATTTCGCCGCCCCAAGCAGGGCGGCATGCCATGGGAGGCGCTCTGCCGGTCGCCGGTCCCGCGGCTCCAGTGGACCTCCCGCAAGAGGTCCCGCGGGAGGTCCACCGGAGCCGCCTTCCGCCATCCCGGCGACCGGCAGAGTGCACCCCAAGCACGTGCTTGGCGTGCTGGGGTCTGGAGCCGCCCCTGCTAATGGTCTAGGCAGAACTCAAGGCCAGTAATTCCTACATTAAGGATGTGGAATTCCATTTATGACCATGCTCGTCAACACTGAGACTCACACGCCTGTACCTAGAAATGCATGACTTGGGGCCAGATCCTCAGCTGCTGTAAATCAGTGGCGCTCCATTGACTTCAATGCATCTGGCCCTAAAGGTGCCAGGTGGTTTATCCGAAAACATGTCAGGCCTCTGTTTGACTGTACAATTTAAAGGTCACCAAATGTAACATATTTAGAGCTGTTTTGATTTGGGAAAGAACATGAGCTTAGTTCCTACTGAGTGCTAGATCACATTGCCTTGAAAAGCCCAGGGCAGTTCTTTGAAATACATGTTTGTCCAGTTAAAAGACAATGCTTCACCCTTTTAAGGATAAATATTTTCTCAATGACAGAGAAACCACCTGTGCACATTTCTGTTGCTGTCTTGAAGACCTTTTCCAGTTGGCTCCAATTTTTATTGATTAACTTTGCATTGAACTTCATCGAGCAGGAATCAAGTTAAGCTCAATACAGCAGAGGCAGCTCCGATTGTTAAGTGAGTTTCTGCTTTGACTGCTTCCGACAGAAAGCAGGTATCCCTGATATTGCGGATTAAACAAGCTGGTTGGTGGGAAATTACGGATTACTCCCCTCAACCAAACTCACAGGAAGAGTTTGTGAGAACTAAAATATACTATTCTGTTTCCACTGCTGGAATAAACATGGTGATGATGCTCTTGCAAGCTGCCTAGTCTCTAGTTTATTATAACGGAATGGCAGAGGGCCCTTTTGAATGTACAGTACAGATAAAACACACTAATTAGCAGCCCAGTTTGTACAACTGCTTCTGAACAAAGACACTTATAGAGCAACTACAGAAAAGGTGTGCAGAAAACACCATGGCAAGCAGGCAAGTTGCTTTGCAGTCAAGAAACATCTTTCTTTTTTCCTATCACCAACCTGACCTCAACTGTTTAAATGTTTGCATCAGGAAAAATTAGGGTGAGAGCAGATAAGCTTCTGTCCTCTTTCAGATTGTTGTTAAGGCCTTTGGCTGAGATTTTCAAAGCAGTTTGGGGCTTTGAATTTCAACAGGACGTATGTGTCTAAATCCCCTAGATTGCTTTGAAAACCAAACCAAAACCTCTGTATTTCCCAGTGACCAGCACTGCTCTCAAAGCCAGTTCTGAGTTCTCCTGCATGCAGTAGTGCATGGAATGGGCCAGCATGCTGCCTACCACTGAGAGCCAGTTTCAGATGTTGCTGGAATCACACCAGCTCACAATGGGGCTCCGTTGGGCTCTGAAAGTATTGCTGTGGGGATGCAGTTGCAAATAGCTCAGGGGAAAAACCAACAGCTGGTAACCAGTAATAATTTTTTAACCTCTGACATCAGAAATTGCAGGGTCGGACAGAGCAAGCTCCTTTTCTCTGACCTTCTGGAGTCAAATAAATCTTTCAGTCTCTTAGGCCCAAATGACCTTTCCGCTATTTTCAGACTCCTCAGCAGCGGTATTCCTTCTGCAAATACCTTCTGTAGTGGGAAGGTTTTATTATTTGTAATTACTTTGCTTATTAAGTTTTTAATAAGGCCTTCTTGCTAAGTGTCAGGAGATCTCTTTTCTCCACTCTTTTTCATGCAGATAGCTTTTAATTTGTTTTTAACTTGTTGGACCAGACTCCAGGATAATGCTCACATATTTCTACAGCACCCTTTATCCCCAAACACTTGTGCAATAATACTTTTCCTTCTGAGTAGTTAGAGCAGGGACTGAAGGGTGGGGTCAGGACCCCTCAGCTCTATTTCCAGCTCTGCTACTGATTCCCTGTGTGGCCTTGGGTGACTCACTGAATAGTTCTATGTCTCAGTTTCCCAGTTTATAAACTGGAGGTAACAATGGAACCAACCCACCAGGGGTTTAATTAGGATTAACTGATTCATCTCTGTAAAGCACTTTGAGGTCCTCTTTTACTTATCTTAGCACAAAGCGTGTCCAATTGTTTCTGTGCTTGTACCAAGAACTCCCTTTCACACATGGGTATTTAAATTACCATGTGTGCCCAACCAGGGTTTACAGGTAAAACACCTGGAAAACAGCCCAGTGGGGATTTTAATCACTGAACCACCCGGGGGTGCTTAGTTCACAAGTTTCATTCTGGGCTAATCACTAATAAAAATAATTGCAGCAAGTTGCAATCAAGACAAGCGTCCTGTGAAAAGACCTCCAGGTGGCTGAGGTCCAAGTGTGCACCCAGTTCCACCATCCGCGAGATTACAAACAAAATATTAAGAGCGTCTCTTTTTTTTTTTTAATACTCCTATCAACTTGCGTCTTTGAAACCAGCCCAGCTGCCTCCTCTCTGGCAGGGGAGAGGAATATTTCAGATTAAATCAGCCACTGGCAAAGGTTTTGTTCCAGACCCATTGCCAAAGCTGCCCACAAAAGGCAGAAAAAAGCGTGTTCTCCCGCTTCTGAAGCTTTCATTATCTGTAGCACCACTGAGCGCCCCAAAAGTCAGGCTGGTTTAAACTGTGCAAAAAGAACATTTTTCTTATCAGCAACTCGAAGGAACTCCTGTGCTTTCAAAGCAGTGAGCAGGGATATAGCTATGAGACTCCCATACAGACAGAGTGACCTGGCCACTTGGGGGAATTCAGCTGTAAACCTTATCTTCACTGAGAGGCACCTTCTCTTGGGTCTCCACAGAAACACTTGATTGCACCTTTATCGTCTTTATATTGTTGATGATTGCAAATTACTTCTAATATTGCCTAGCTCTTCCCCCAGCAGAGTGAACGTTGTATATTATCCAGAGGAGAGAGGCTTTTTTCACGGTAATGGAGCGTATCTAGGGACTGGTAAATTAATACTTGTTTACTTATGTCCTCCTGCTGGTTCACTAAAATACATACAAAGTACTCCTCTCAAGATGCATTTAGAGTATCAGCATGTTCCTTGTTGTATAACCCAGGAGAAAGCATAACAATATAGCTTCCCACCAGAGCGCACACAAACCACAATCCACAAATTGAATAAAAGGAAGCAAACTGATTCTGGTTAGGAAGGAGCATTCTCAGAACACAGAGCTTCTGGGTAATTGGAATTGCAGATGCTCAAGTGAATATTAGCGCTGCTCATAATCAGACTGACCTTCTCTTGGTTTATCACTTTTCAGAATAAGTGATGCCTTGATGCATGCAATACCTTCGGCAATGGTCTTGTAGAATTTCTATTTATTGGTCCATTTCACCCTCCCACCCATATAGCCCTTGTCACCATAGTATTTGCACTAAACAGGGTTAGGGTTGGTCAATGCTTGGAGTGGAGACTTCCAAGGAAGTCCCATGAATGGTGCAGGAAGTGGTGCTGGTGACTCAATATAAACTGAATCAGGATCACTGATTATATTCAAGCAATAAAAACAGTCATTGGGTTCAAACTGAGACTCAATCTCCCCTCCAGAATCAAGAAGGAGGAGGAAGGCAACTATTCATTCCTCCGTTATTTAACCCCCTCTCACTCCTCTGCAAACTTGGCCTTCTGCAAATCACAGGGCCCAGTGCTAACTAACAAAAAAAGTCCATATGTTACCCACCATGCTGAGCCTAATTTTGTCTCTTTCCCAAGCCATTAGCAGGCTGCACAAGGCTCCCAAAGTGGATCTGTTTATTGTGGTTTTAGAGGAGGCATCAAAGAAAGATGTACCTGAGAGAGGTTCTGTCGTTGCTTAGCGTCTAAAAAGTTCAAGAGGAATCCCAGCTCCCCGTGGCCTTTCTCAGCTAAAATGCTCAAGGAGTGAGCAGACGGCAGCATGTTTCTCCTCTTTAGTTGCAGCACAGCAAGTCGAGCATTGGCAGATTTGTCAGCTATAGCCTGGCCAAACGACCCCTGAAGATGTAGAAGGGCATCCTCATACCTCCCTGTTGGTCAATACCAATAAAGTGACTAATTAACATACACCCAATCCAGAAAGATACACCAAGGAAACCTACAACAGTTATACCAGTGTTACAGCCAAATCGGTCTATTGTTCTAAGCTGGCCCTGAGGGTATTGATTTTCACCTTCTACTTGCAATAATCAACTTTTAGACTATGGCAACAGATGTTAAGCATTTGGAGTTCTTTTGTAAGTGAATTAGTTACTATGGAACAACTAACTCAGAATCTGTAACCACGTCTGATTGTCTTGGGTCTTCTAAACATTTCCTTTGTTTTCATCAGTATAAAAAAATGTGACTTTCTCCACCAGTTCCCTGTGACTCACTATGGTCTGACTCTGATCATGCCAGCTGTAACCTGTTAAGTTTTGGGACTGGAAGGGACCGGGTCTCATCTGTGCTCAGCACTGAGCACCACACTGGCACTAGTCAGATGCTACATAATCCCTCCTTTCAGTGCAGAACTCATCTCAGCTTTAACTATGGAGTGGCCACTGGCCCCTCCATAAGAGTAAATATCGGCGAGCCTGTTCAGTAGTTAGGTTGGGAGGTCTCAAAAGAAGGGCCCTGTCTGAAGTGTAGCTGGTGATGGCTTCAGGGTCAGCACTGGTGATGATCTTGTATGGTGATAATAGGCACCGTTCCCATTCCAACACTCTCTTGGAAGAGCTATAACACTGAGGTCATGCCCGCTGAAGATTTCATAGCCTTTTCCCAAGAGGTGGGGTGTTAGCCTTGATGCCCAGTCCCATTCTAGTTTGTGTTATCACTTTCTGCCTCCTTGCATTTACCTGCAGTTCCAGGGTGATGAAATATTCTGACATTTCTCTCCTAAACGATTCCGTGTGGCTGTGTAACACTTGCTGCCTTTTATCCCAGGAATCTCTACATTCCCACAGTAGGCAAAGTGACTCCTGCATGCAGCATGTGTAAAGTACTTTGGAGAGACACAGTGATGCATAGTATCTATAACCGAACTCTTACAGTTAAAATGACTTGTTGAACAGGAGGAAGAGAACTTACCACCTGCAATTAAGATGTCTGTATATAAGATGTGACATCTTGTTTCCTTGCTGTTAATTTTAATTAAAGATCCACCAATCACAATGAGATCCTTGAGAATCTCTTCCTTTGGAAGGTCCTTATTGGCAACAAGTTCGGTTAACACAGTCCTGCAGTGGTCAAGTATCCACTGAGTGATGAGCACTTGGGCTTCATGCTTTAAGGATAGGATCTCTGGGATTACAACTGCTGCATCCTCTTTGAGGGCTGAAGTCAAATCCTGCACTGCCTCCTACATGGAAAACAAGAGCTAATAATATAATAATAATAACAACAATAATCATATAATAATGTGTTAATAATCGGCCCGTCTCTAGTGACCTCTATTCCCAAATCTGACACTGGCACACTGTGGGATCTTGGGCAAGCTGCTTAGTCTTATTGTGCCTTGATTTCCTCATCTGCAATACTGGGATCATACTATTAATAACCTCACGGAGGGGTTCTCAGATTCAATGAACTACTGCTTGTAAAGTGCTTTGAGATCTTCAGATGTGAGGTGCAAGAGAAGGACAAAATGTTATTTCTGAGAAAGGAATAAGCTACGTAACCAGAGCCCTAATTTTGCAACCAAGAGATAGAAGGAATAGAAGTTCTTACTAGTGACCTGCTGAGTTGCTTTCTAAATGGAGCTATCAGCAGTGTGGACTTCGGGTATGTTCACAGTACAACTGGGAGTGTCTCCCCCATCACTAGCCTATGTCTATCTAGCACTAGCAAGGTTCAAGCTAGCACGCTAAAAATAGCAGTGTGGATGTTCCAGCTTGAAGTCTCAAGCCTAGGGGTAACGGGGTAAGTCTGCAGTGTAGACATACCCTTAGTGTCTGACATTCTGCTGTGCTCCAGGAGGCCTGATAGGGTGTGTACCTGGGAAAGAACCAGCTAAAATACCTCACCACGGTGTTCAATTCCATTCAATGGGTCAGCTCATTGATCCAATGGCAGTAAAGCCCACCAGCTCTAGAGATCTTCTTCACCTCACTCACACTTTGGGTAGACAAGGAGAGAGGAGGAAATACAGCATAACCGTGCGAGTCAGATGGAGTGTCTGATGACCCCGGATTCATTAGAATTCCAGTCCTGGTAGTTTCTCTCTCTCTCTCGCTCCATCTCCCAAATCTCAATCTGACTCCAACCAGACCCCCCCCATCCCCACCGCTAGGAGAGATATAGTAGAGGACAAGGGGAATGAGTAGCAAGGAGCTTATTCCTCTGGTAGGCTGGAATGGATTGTTACTCCACCACGCAGTCCATTAGAAAAACACTGTTTGAAAAGTTTAATTAGATTGAACAAGACCATTACAGTTCACTTTTATGCTCCTTTAAAAAAAAATTCCAAAGCCAAAATGGTATTTAATTAAAGCTTTTTAAATTTGTAAACCAAAGAAACAAATGCCTTCCATTTCAATAAACCATTCAATAAGTAATCTGACTGGCAAAATTAAAGCCAATTGCTTATTGTGATGTGCCTGCTATCTCGAAAAGCAGGCAAGCAAGCAATCATGGGACTATCATTAGGATCCACTGGGGGCCTCTTTTGTGGAATATTTTGCATTTAAGGCCAATTAATAATAACATTTTCTATATCAATTCTGTTTAATATTCACATAGAGGTTTTTTGAAATCACCTTCATAACAGTCTCCTTTGGTAGGATCTGGGAGGGAGTATTTCTCCTCATCACCTCTACACTGTCCTTAATACATTCATGGAATCCATCTGTAAATGTAACCCAGGACAGAGATTGTCCGGAGTGCTACGTAACGGTACCGGTCCAGCCATTGAGCTGTGGGAATGCTGCATGGTGATTCATGCAAGGGGCCTGGGAGCCAGGACACTTGGGTTCAAGTTTTGTCCATCACTCACTATCTAACATTGTTATCAAGTCATTTAGTCGCTCTGTGCCTCAGTTTACCCCTTTTGGTATACCAGTAATATCTGTCTACCCCAGAGGGTGGTTCTGAGGCTTACTAATGGTTTGTCTACATTGAAATAAAAAAACCTACGGCTCCGAGTCTCACACCTCAGGTCAGCTGACTTGGGCTTGTGGGGCTCAGGCCACAGGGCTATCCAACTGCAGTGCAGACGCTTGGGCTGGATCCCAGGCTCTGAGACCCTCCTCCCTTCCAGGGTCTCAGAGCCTGGGCTCCAGCCCAAGTCCAAACATCTACAATTTTATAGCCCTGCAGCTGAAGCCCGTGAGCATCAGTCAGCTGATTTGGGCCAGCCATGACAGTGCCACAGGTCTGTCTCAGTGTAGACGTACCTTTAATGTTTTCTAAGGGCTCTAGGAATGCAAAGTATTGCTGCCCCTTCTTCTGCTGCAGGAACTGACTGTGATCAGAGTCTAAGGCAGACAGCAAACTCAACTGCTGCTGACCCAGCTCCCTCTCCAAGATCCTGCCTACAGACCCTTGAATGATTAAAAACTAACAGCAAGATCGCATGTCTTCCCAAGACTGAACATTTGCTCACATGCTAAGAAGAAGAACTCGGAAGACCACGTGTAAGCACCTTCTTGTGATGCTTGCCATGACGGTATTATTCCTGCCACAAGTGGAGCTAGTGCACGCCCCAGCTTTAACTAGATTCCTCCATGGCAATTGCATTGCTACACAAAATGTGCCTGTCCTTATCTGTGGTGATTAATGTAGGAAGGCTGGGAATGATGTAGAAATGGACAGTTCCATTTGGCAAGCTTAGCCACCTGCCATACATCCTCTAGCATATTTTAATGAATGATTTCCGTGCAGTGTGTCCATATCTGGCATGTACACATAAGAGCTCATACCCAGAGTCCGGGAGAATCTTATATGGTATGGGTGAAATTCATTCCTGCATAGGAGGCTAGCACAAGTCCTAAATATCAGTTCAATTAATTAATTAAGTGGGGCATAGGTCTTGCATGGGGCGTCTGCATAGGGGTGACTTTTACCCTTTGAAATTTTCCTCTGTGCCTATCATTTTGCAAAGCTTTGCAAGCAGATGCTAAAGATTGCTGGTCTCGGCAGGTAAATAATGTTAGGCAAGTTGTTCTCTACGGCTACAGGGTTGCCCTCTTATGAAACAGCTTGCAGGTTCAGAGCCTTAAAGTGTGGGCTCCTCAAGTGTGAGGCTTTTCCCCTTTCTTGTCTATCCAGCACTCAACATACACTCTGAGCTTTAATAATCGTAATAATATTTCTTGCCTAAATTGGAGATGAAATCCACTTGTTCTCCTGCCCCTGGCTTCCCTAACGTCCACACGAGCGTTTTGCAAATTGGGTTTTAAAGGCGTTACAACAGTGCAGTGAATATGCACATTTGCTGTTTTATACTCTGAACATTTGGGAAACGGCAGGCTTTTAACAAGCAGTTGAGCTGACCACCCAATGGGCTATGAAACATCTTGCTGAAATTGAAAGCAGACCTTCCAAAGACCTTGAAGGGGAAAAGCAGACAGCACATTGAGAATTGGAACAGATTGAGCTCTAAGCAGTACTGCTAGCTAGACAGCAAGTCCAGGGATTTGTTTCTGAAACTTTCTTATCTTAATGGCATCTTTTATTTTCTTGCTCTTTCCTCGGCCTCAAGCCCTTAACAAAATCAGTACATGCTGCATCAGGTCCGAGCTTTTATCCAGCAAAGGATCAGATTAGGCAGCTGGTTTCTATTATTTTCCCCAAGGACAAGCACATTCACTGTAACAAACAAACAGCAGTTCAGGATTGCTGGATGCCTATCTCTGTACAGCCACAATTTGTACGGAAAGGGAGTGTGATCTAGTGGTTTGAGCATGAGACTGACAGTCAGGAGTTCTGGCATGGAGTCTCTTCCCGCTCTCCTGCTGACTTACTTAGTGACCCTCGGGCAAATTACTTAACTTCTCTGCGATTTGGATTCCCCATCTGTAAAATGGGAATGATAAATACAACCCTACCCCATGAACGGGGTTGTGAGGGTTGATTAATTAACCCCTGCGGAACACCTTGAGCTCCTGGGATTAAATGCTTTATAAATGCAAAGCATCATTACTATTGAATATGGGTATTGGAGTTGGTCATGATATAATTTCTAAATACTTAGGCTGGGACATAATCTGGCCCTATCACAGCCATGCAGGAGAGTAACGGGGGAGTAAATGAAAACACCTCCCCCCCTGGCCTCCCTAGATAGCCATGCCAGCACTCCCCATATCAAGGCTGGGCCATAGGGATGAGGGGATAAAGGGGGGGCTGCCTTGACCTGTCTCTGAGCAGGTAGATGGGGAGGGGCTGAAGGTAGTTGGAATGTGAGTTCCTTTGCCTCCCTGTGCCAGGCAATGGAACTGGCAGGGAGTGGTGAGGAAGTCAGCTGCACCAGTAAAGTGATGGTGCAAATGATTTCCCTGTGGGAGAAAAAGAGCATCAGGGAAGGAGCTGAGACTGAGTCACATTTACTTCCCTGAACTCCTCCTGGGGTGCTGCAGATGTGCACTGCCCCTTGCGCAAAGCATTCAGCAAATGTGCAATCTCACCCTTCCTAGCTACAGACCCTGGGGTTACAGGGCCACAGCTGCAATAAAAATGCTAATGACGTGACTTTAACATTTCTCACCGATAACCCCTTAGATTACTAACCCTAACAGAGTGGTCAGATGCTAACTGACATAAAAGTTTAGCACCCAACTCTACAGCACTTACTGATGTGCCTAGTTCAATTAACTTCTCAGCCTAGAAATATGCTTCTGAATATAAATCACAAGAAATAAATTTCATAAAGAGTCAGTAAATATTCATTTGAGGGCTGCAGGTCTGTTTAGTTCCTATTTGCATTTCACTCCTGTTGCACAATGAAATTAAGACTACTCAATTTCACACTTGTTTACAAGATTCTAGTCATTTTCACTTTCTAGTTCTGGCACTCTGAGGGCGGTGCAATTTTTGGGTTGCAAGCTTACAAGGGAATGTGTGATCTATTAAAATATTTTCACTGACTTTCTTTTTTTAAAGATCTTGCTTTTACAGATCCAGACTAACACGGCTACCCCTCTGATACTTTTTTTAAAGAATAAACCATTCCGGTTGGTACTCTTTGTTTAAAAAAAACGCAAACCTCTTACATTTTACTGAAATGTTTGAGTATGACTGAAAAAGGTATAGTCACAAACCATCAACAGTGACAATATTTTTAAAATAGTCATCTGGAAGAAGGGCGAGTTGTTATAAATGAGGCATCTTTTTTCTAATGGAAAAAACAAAAACAACTCAAGAGACAGTTCTTGACTTGCTATGAATGCTTTGGATAAAAAGCAGGAGGGTCTGGCTATATGAAAGTCTATGATGTTGGTCCACGTATCTGGTTTTTACTTGTTTGCTCTCATCAGTTTAATGAACAAACCACAGATCATACAGCTTCAAGCACCTCCTCATCTCATTCTATTAGTGTCTCTGCATAAGACATTGATCAGTTTCCATCTTTCCAGGAAGCGGCCCTGATCCTATAATGAATCCCATCTCCTGGGCTTCCTGTAACGTCCTTAACCACATCATAATGGTGGAGTTCCCTTGCACAGTTGAAGTACTGCTATGAGTACAGGCTGTAATAGTCTGTATCTTGAACTTGTATCTTTCTTTGTTAATACTTCAGAAAAGAAGTGCAGATGTCTCCCCAAACACAATGAATGGATTTTCCGTAAAATGGAATCACAGAGCTATATTGCCTTTTGTTAGCAATTTGTCTCCAATAGCTGGCATTTGCTCAACGTATGGGCATGGTGTCTTGCCTGAGCATATCTCCTTCAAGGAAAATTTGCATCAATGGTGTTATAGCTGGACCAAGCAGGGAAGGAGACAGACATAGACACAGAGAGAGCTCAGAGAAACACAACTTCCCACTGTCCTCCTTTGTTGTTCTGACTGCACAACACAGTTGCCAACTTTCATGTGGGAAATAAGCACCCCGACTTTCACAATAAACCAAAAATCAAGCTAATCCCATTTCAAAAGAAGGCCCAAACAAGCCAATCCCTAAGAACCCCAACACTCTAGATCCCCCGGCGTGCAGTCGGGGACTGTGGTGGCCTTGCTGTGCACCCCTGACTCTCGCTCTCCCTTGCCCCTGCTTGCCGGAGCCGATCAAAAAAAAGCAACAAGCTGCAACAAGCCCAAAACTAGCCAACAAGCAACTCACAAGCCAATTAAGCCAAAAACAAGCCCAATTTCTGTGGTTTTTCCATGGGTTTGGCAGGTCTGCTGCAAAACAGAAACCAATACAAAAATGAGGCTGCACACTGTGTGTGTGTGTTCAGACATTTAAAGGGACAGGACATCAGAAATGGGAGCTAAGTTTTGGACAGTCATATTTGACCAAAATAGCTGAATGATTAGTATAGATGAAGAGGGGTGGCACAAGGTCATGTAAATCCAGCATCAGTCCTCAGAATAGGACCGAAGAAAGTAGACATAAGTGGTGCAGCGGACTTGTTCTCACACCCTCTGCATAGGGGTGAATTTCACCCCACCAAAAGAAATTACTAAAGCAAATTCCACTGTAATACTTGCTCTAGTTCTTCAGAATTAAACAAACAAACAAAACCCCTTAAAAATATCACGCAGAGCTAATAGTACTGATATCACCTAGTGTGGAACTACACAGCGACAGATTTACAGGGATCTCCTCAAACCTGGGCATCCTTCTCCAGAGACCTTACCCTTTGTTGTCATCTTTTTAACATCATGCCTGGAGTCACCACTCATTCAAGCAATAGCTCCCTGGATCACAGCACAGTATCTGAAATCAGTACCGGTAGATGCCATCCAGATAGTTGTACCACTAATGGGTAACAGTGCTGACAGGGACACTCGACACCAAGATCGTGGCATTTTTGTTATATATTTTGGAAGGTGATTGATTGGGTGAAATACCTAAAAATCAGTCTTTGGACACAAATGCCACTTGTATTCAAAATGAGACATTGCAGCCTGCTCGTAAGTGTTAAGAATGTTTGGTATGTTAGTTCTTGATTCTGTGAAAAGACAAACGTCTCTGAGCATATGAAATGTGGCAGAAGGAGGGTCACTAGAGCAGCCTAGGCCAGCATCTTGTTTTAATAACAGAGGCTAAAAAGGGATTTTAAGATTGTCAGGAGAAATCATGTCTCTGCAATGTAAACCATCTAGGCTTGGCTGCTTCTGGTTACAACTTGTTTGCAAAGTCAAAGGATATTAAACCTGCTTCTAATGAATGTGCATACAATGTTCCCGATGTTCATTCACTTGGGAAAGGTTTTCGCATGGATTGATAACTGCTGTCCAAGCCAAAATAAACATGAACACTCCGGATCACTTTCGGGGGGCTTTATATCATGTAGTTCATCTCCTGACAGAGACATTTTTCACTTTTTACAAGATTTTACTCTGACGTCAGACAGGTGGTTCTGCTGCACAATACCCATGACTAGAGTGTTATTTACTTATTTGCAGAAAGGTGGCGTGATTACAAAAAGGGGAATTGTTAAAGATTAGAAGTGGACAACAGAGAAATCACAAAAGAGTCCGGACATCTGGGTTCTATTTCCAGCTCTCCCATTGACTTGCTGCGCCACTTTAGGTGAATTAGTCAACATCTGTACGGTGCTTCAGACATTGCAGGTGGAGTTTCAAAAGCATTTATCATTGATCAAACTCCACTCCCACTGAAGTCAACTCCCATTAACCTCAGTGGGAGCAGAGTTAGGCCAATGCTGACTGCTTTTGAAAAATGCCGCTCCTAAAGCACTATGCAAATGCTAGATATAGTCGGGGGGGACAAGCATCTTTCACCTCTCACACATAGGTTGCCTGCTGAATTTTGAATACTCCAATCACCAAGTTGGAATATCTTTGATGGAGGCATTCATATAAATTATACAGCTACTGGAGGGGAGCGAATTCACAAATGCACCCATGAATCTGAAATTGCCAAATTCCATCCGAATAGCCAAAGGTTGGCTCAGCTCTGTGTATGACCTGGGGAAAGTCACATAGTCTCTCTGTGCCTCCTTTTAGAGATTTAGAAAAAATATGTCAATGCTAATACTTGCCTAATTATTATTGTTATTATTAGAATTGCAGGATTACCTAGGGACCGCAATCATAAACCAGGACTCTATCGTGCTAAGCGTGGTTCAAAAAGACAGTCACTATCTGCAAGAGTTTACAGTCTAAGCAAGGACCTCACGAGGGTGTTGTGAAGCATTCTATAGAAAACACTGATGGAGCCAAACCAAGACCCCAGATCCAAATTCTCCTGGGAGAGAATTCATTAAGGATCCCATTTAGAGCCTACTGAAATCAAAGGAAAGACTCCCATGGGATCTGGACCACACTCTCAATACTTCACTACCAATATCTTGCTCAGCTCTAGTCAGACCCATTGGAGGGGTTTATATGAACTGGGTGTGTATCTGTGTGGGGGAAGGATCTTGGTCTATTCCCTAGTGATCAGGTGTCCATATCCAAGCTGGCCTCCTTCAGGGCCAAGAATTGAATAGGCCATGGAGCCTGAGCTATCTTTGCACCACGAGAGGTGGTTTTTTCCAGCTGAAGGTTAAGGAACACTGGTTAGGCAAGATGTAGGGGGCTTACATGGATGCTGTCTAGGCCAATGCTGACCTGTGGCTAAATCGAGGATTTTAGTGTCTAGCTCACTCAGTCTGTCACTATTCAGCTATGCACAAAACTTGACATAAAGCCGATGCTTCGTTTGACTACATACATGGCTAGAAGTTCTGCAAGTTTTTCACCTGCAGAGTGAGTTGCTGTTTCATCAATGAGAGAGAGCTGCTCTATGGACTCTCTAGCACGTCTCTGAGCCTCCTCTCTGGTATTTCATTCTGCAACCTACAGGAAGGACTTCATGGGACAGTTGTGTGAGAACTACGTGGATCTACACCATACTCAGCATGAAGGAAGAAGCAGCACAGGGCGCATGCTTGGCACAACCGAACGCCTGCACTGGGCAAAGCTCACCTTGTGCAGAGGGTCAGCACAATGCCTATGAGAACCACTCCGCTCCTTAAACTGGCACTTGAGTGAGCCTTACGTGGGGTCTGAACCTGGCACGATCACTGTGATGTGTGGAATTGGTAGGAAAAAAGGCTTCTCAATGTCCTATCATACACAAATAATCACTTTCCATTCCCCAAACCCAGGATGTGCCCTGTAGCATGCTAACCACTTCTTTTGGATGGATGTCTAAAGGAGTGATCTGCCAACAGCCTGGCAGGGTTTGAGACTCAGATCAGAGTGTTGCTCCGATAGAATAATGTTCCTGATAAAGTGCTTCCCTGGTTGTGAGACTCCGTGCACTGGAAGAGCAGTCACAGCATTCCAACAGCCAATACAAACACGATAAAACGCAACTCCTCCATTGCACAGAGTGAGGGAGAGGAGCTCTGCAGATGCCAAAATAATTGGATAAATAGACAGAAAAATATTCCTGGTGGAGGCAGGAAAACACATTTAGACCTAGTAATTCTAAGCACATAATTAAGGAAGAAGTTGCTGTCATGAAACAGTTTCTGTTCTGTTTCTCTGGTATAAATCCAGCGGTAAGCCACTCAGGCCAATGGAATTACTCTGGACTTACAGAGGAGTAAATGAGGGCAGAATTTGGCTCAGCAGGTGTAAACTGACATAGCTCCAATGAATTCAATGGAGTTGTGCCAGTTTATAACTGCCAAAGACCTGGCCCAGTACCTCCAATGTTGCTTAGTTCAGTGGTGCTTTGAGAGCTACTGATGGAAAGTGCTATATAACAGCCGAGTATTATTATTATTATTAATACTGGCTCTGCAAGAGGCAGATGACGCAGGCAAAAGTCTGACATGTGCCACTTAGCTTGAGGGTAATGAATGAAGCCCTGAAGTGTGACATACCACAAATCAGAAGTGGTTATGCTGTGTAGATGCAGCAGTGTTGGCCATATTATGGTCTGGCATCTAGTGCTGCTATCCTCTTTTTCCACTGGAACAGACAATGTAGCAACAAATGTAAGAGGGGCTTTTTTGTAGCATTGCATATGACTGTATGGTAGTGACGCAAATGAGGAGATGACTACGGATTCTCATTCTAGACACAGGCAATTGAGTTAGTAATGGAGGGGGAGGGATCGACATGCACACAGGAAGAGCAGGATACTGCTTTGAGCAATGGCTTTGATCTCGCAGCACATGCTGCCTGAGAGCAGCATGTTTCTGCTTTGGAGCCTAGGCAGTGAATGATCGGGGCAACAAATCTACAGAAGTACCCTGGGCCACACTGGGTCAGGCCTTTTGCATGCAGCAGAGCTTCTGAATAATCTTAACGGGCGTCTGCACACAGCCCACACATTTTACCATTTACCAGACATTTTTAGGTCTTAAAATAATATTTCGTCTTCTTGGCAGTGCTAAGTGCAGCCCACAGCTACAGAGTGTGGCGCTCTGGCCCCTGTAGACACTGGGTCACGTGTAGAGGAGAATGGGCCTGCTATGATCTTGGCGCTAACATATCCGCCTCTTTCCGCTCACACAGCTGAGGCTTATGCTCAGCTCCAGAGAGGCTCCGTTCAAGCCCCATTACTAACAACCCACCCAGGACATTGTGTAATATAGTGATTCCCACCTAGGGGTATGTGCACCCCAGTGGGTGTGCAGAGGTCTTCCAGGGGGTACAGCAACTCATCTAGATATTTGCCTAGTTTTACAACAGGCTACATAAAAAGCACTAGCAAAGTCAGGACAAACTAAAATTTCAAACAGACAATGACTTGTTTATACTGCTCTGTATCCTGTACATTAAAATGTAAGTGCAGTCTTTATATTCCGATGGATTTATTTTCTAATGTGGTAAAAATTAGAAAGTAGGTAATTTTTCGGTAACAGCGTGCTGTGAAACTTTTTGTATTTTTATGTCTGATTTTTTAAGCAAGTAGTTTTAAAGGTGCAACTTGGGGGTATGCAAGACAAATCAGACTCCTGAAAGGGGTACAGTAGTGTGGAAAGATTGCGAGCCACTGGTGTAATATATCCATGGACTTAGGCCCAGGCATCAATGCATCTAGGGCCCAACCTTCACCCCACTTCAAATCGATGGCAGATTTCCCATTGATTTCAGTGGGGACATGGTCAGACACATGGAACCTGAGATCGTTCTTACAAATATTTTATATTTACTGGGCAATGCGTGACATTAATCCAACACAACAACAATACCTTCTGCTGGTTCAGGGCAAGGTAAATGAATCCCCTTCCGCTCAGGGCCTGTACATTTCTAGGGTCCTCCTTCAGGATGGCATTAAAATCGAAAATAGCGGTTTTCTTCTGGCCAAGGTGTCCGTAACATCGGGCCCTGGTGAGAAGGTACTCTTCTGCGTAGCCACCTGGGCAAGAGAGAAATGTGCAAATCAAAGAGAGAGGATGATACAGCCTTCTAGTGAGAGAGCTCCAAAACTGGGAGTGTGGGTGAGCTCACACCCCAGGCCGCGTGCTCTGCTCCACAACAGCCCTATTTAGAGGACTTACGTGGCACATGGCCCTTTTGCACCCTTGTGTAGCAGGACGTAAGGCCAGCCAGCTATTGAGCTCTGAGCCTGGGGTAGACTAGCAGGAGATTGCGTTGGGGCTCGCTCCCCAGTGGTTGGAAAGCGGGGCAAAAATATTTAAGCAGAATGGTGATGAAGAAACGTATCCAAATAATGCAAAATTCTCCCCAGTGCACAAGAACCTAAACACCCCTTTCCAGCCCTCAGGATCTAATCCTATTTCCCACTGAACTCCATAGGAATTTTGCTGTTTGATTCCGTGAGACCAGTATCCAGCTCTTAGCAGAGTGTTCTGTGGTTCAGCAGGGCCGGTCAGCTGCACTAGGGGAATTAAATGGGACTTGGGCTGGCTCCCCGCACAGAGGTGACTTTCACCCTTCAAGACTAAGTGTGTGAGGGGCACTAAAGAGATTATTTTGCACATGAAGCCCAGCAACATTATGGCTCCAATGTTCAGACTCACATCAGGGGGTTTATTTGCACTCAGCTGTTAAATACCGATGCTGCAATCAGAATTTGCATCCTGTATTTCCTTGCGCTTTATCACGTCACTAAGTTTAGTTCTGCCTTCCTTATGCCGAGTGGCATCCGACTCTGCGACTAATACCAGGTTCTCAATAGGGTGGCTCCAAGTGAGCAGAGACTGCCCCGTAGGCAACTGAGACTTTACTCTTCACTTTCCCAGTGACTGTTGCTCTTTGGAGTTTTTATCAAGTAACTGTCCAAGGTCTCTTGGATGTCTCCTCTGAAAGCATAACTGGGTCTTAATGTCTATTTGAACAGTGTCATTTGTTTTGATAATCTCCCCCTAACCTGACGTGTCTGAAAAATGAAGGAAGGAAAATGGTAACTTCCCAAGTGAAATTTCTAAAATGATGCCTCCCCAATGGACATATTCCTGACCTCCCTCCCACGTTGCTGCACTTGCTACAGTTACGATAACTGCAGGGGACTTGAAACCTTGAAAACATCTGGGGCGGGAACTGCCCCGGCATGGAGAGATGCAGCTGTTTGGTTTCTGTCAGCTGCAGCATTTTGAATCAGCTGTTCGCTGCACCCCTGCCATCCCTACTGCACACGGAAAAGTGATCATGTCTCTTGTGAGTGCGGCTGTTTGCATTTTCTGTCTCTCCAGCTTTCCATATGGAAATGGCCTTGTCACTGAGGATGAAAAGCCAGTATCAATAGATTGTGACTTGGGCTCACATATCAGTGACGTGGGGTAGGAGCCCCCCTACTTGCGGAAGCTACCCGGACCTAGGGCAGTAGATAGAAGGGGAGTGGTTGGGATGGGTGGGAAATGGGCAGAGCCCCCTATGCGCTGGCTGGCATGGGGGGGTGGTATATGCCAGCCATAAATTACTACCCCCTGGAAGCAGCAAGGATGCAGACAGAGAATCGGGATTCAGTTGGGGATGCTCCATTCTAGCTGAGATAAACAAAAATGTTCACAACCGTTCCACTGCACTAGAGATAGTGGCAAGGTTCATATCCCTATGTTACATCATGATAATAACTCACGGCCATGGAATCTCCGGAGCCATTTCCCCATAGCCCCTCTGCCAAGCTCTGATTGTCTCAGCTGCTAACCAAAGCTGCTTTCCCTTAGCGACAGCACTTTTACTAACGGCATCTTTCTTGCACTTCCCTACTCAATGCCTTGGCCGGGCATCAACAGAATCCTTGTTCCCCAGCAGAAGTGAAGAAACCAGGCTTTGCACATCAGGCAACGAGAGAGAGAAGACTATAGAGTCCTTGGCAGAACTCCAGTTAAATACAGCCGTTTAAATCGACAAGCAGCCAAGGTCTGCATTACCCAGAGAATGACTGTCTAACCTTCGGAGGAATAGGCGTGCCCCAGCTCCTTAACTGTAACATGGGGGGGGATCCTTATTTCACAGTTGTGAAAATGAATTAATGCTTGTCAGGTACCCAGATATTTAATTGATAAGGGCCATATAAGTTCCTAGATGAATAGCAGCTATGTCCAAAGGGATCTTGCCCTATGCACATTTGTTGTGATAGCTGCAGTAAACTTAGCCATTAACATTATGATTTATTTCACCCGTTCGGTAATAAAGGAAATTAAAAACGGTGCACAGCTTCAATGCTTTCCCTTAAAATGTTTACAGCATCAGCCTCTTGGACCTCAGTGATATTTAACCAACAATTATATTTTACTCAGTAGAACAAAACAAAGACACTGGTGATCAAAGGAGTTTAAAAATAATAATAATGTTTTAGCTTTTAAAAAAAAATATTTGCTTTTAAAGCAGGTACATGGGGAAAATAAGCTTTTGCCGAAGTTTTCCATAAGGATAGAGGATGATTTACTACCACCTAGTGGAGATCTACATATGGAGTGCTGCAGGACAAGTTTTATTTAAAGTTGGAGGCATTCAATTTTAGTTCGATCAGTGCGAGCAGATCCCTGTGTCTGTGTGGATCCAATTACAGGACTGGGCCCTGAATTGGTAAATATGGACAAATTACTGATTTCTCCCTTCACCCAAAAAACAACTTTACCTGCTTTGTAAAGTATTTTGAGATCCTTGAATGAAAAAGCAACATGCAAAGTATTTTTGTTCTAATTTGGCTTTCAACAACAATATCTGATGCTCATGCAAAACCCTCTAGGCCGCCTCACAATTAATACAACTTGCAGTAACATAATGATGACCATCCGGCAGTTTTAAATAATCATATGGGTTACAAATGATCGCAGCCAGCCAACAAGAGAAAAGCCCTTTCACCACACCAGAGATATACCCTCAGCCTTCCCACACAGCATGCCAAACAACTGGATTTTGCACGGTGTCCAGAGGCCATTGAGCCTAGACTATATTGGACCAAGATGGGGACAATTTATTGTTATTACTTAAAGGGTGGTCCCACAGGTGTAGAGTTGTGCAGCTTTTTTCATCTGTGTTATGTTTTAAAACAGATATATAACAATGAAAAGAATAATTGTATTTGAAGAAGTTCCGTAGAGGCAGCAATCCTTGTCCTTTTGGTGGCTAGTACATAACAAAAAGGCCTAGCTCTTTCACCCATAGAGCTTAAAGACCTTTACAAAGGAAAGTAAAAATAACTGACACTGGGGCACAGAAAGGAAGTGACTTTCTCAAGGTCACCAAGCAAGCAATGGGACCCTTGCCTGCCTTTTCTAGTGCTCAGCCCACGAAGCCACACTGCACAACTCTGCATTTGCCAAGAACTGTTTGTGAAAGGATCTCAGAGTGCCACAAAAGTCTTATCTGAGCCTGACAGCACCTCTGACAGGACTGCAGGGCCACCCATTTAAAGCCACTACACTGAAACCGACAGGTTAAAAATAACGTGTACAGCAAGTCGGTGGCTGAGCTGGCATAGAGCACAGGAGTCCCACAAAGGTAGTTTTGTTTTCGGTGATGCTGTCGTCACATAGAATATTGAATGCGATTACAATTCATTTCAAAGAGCAGCTGAGGATGGAGACCAAGATGGAAAATATTTACTAAATCATCTAAGTCCAACGCTCTCCAGCTACCTGCCATTATCATAACATGTCAGTGTTTGAAACATCCTGTCAAAAAGCCAGAGCCAGCTAAAGACTCCTGGTGAATAAAATGAGATAGCGCTATATAAAATAGGAATATTTTACTTCTCAGACGAGCCTTCCCACATGAAATGCTTTGCCAATTAGTCTTGAGAGAATAATTTCAGCATGCTGTATGCTGGAGATAATCAATTTCTGAAAGTGACTAAGAAGATATGGGAAAAGGCACCTCTAACAGTGATCTATGAAAACAGATAGTGGCTGCTTTGCTTAGAGCAGATGCGTAGCTGTGATTTGTGTTATAATCTAGTGCTTTGATTGCAGCAGTGCGCTACATTCCCAGTCAGAAAGAGGGGCCCCAGTGTGCCGGGCGATGCACAAATGCAGTCCCTTCGCCAAAGAGTTTACAACGACAAAAAGCAAAAAGAACGTTGTGACAAAGATGGAGAAGGAAGGCAGAGGGTAACAGCAGTAAGATCATGCAGTTACATAGCTCAGTCAGGGGCACAGATTGCTGGCTCCAAATAAAATAAACAAATCAATACGCAGTGGATCTCCCCAGCTAGCTGTCATTGCTTTCTGGTTATGGGCAGGTGTCCCAGCAGAAGTGGGTCTCCTGAAGGAATTTGGGGGAGGAGCTTGTAATTAGCTACATATGAAATTTTCAGATGTGACCCATGTTTTTTGTTGGCTTATTTGACACCCAGAGTCTCTGAAAAATTGGGGCACCAAAGTCAGCAGCCACATTTGAAACTGTTAGGAGAGAGGTGCATTCAGTGGAAGTTCTGAAAACCAGGCCCTAGATCTCTGAAGCTGGGGCACCCAGAACTGAAGCATTCAGAGTTAGTAAATCCTCTAGAAAATCTAGGCCTAAGGGAAAGACTCACATTGACATCACTGAGCTTGGGATCAGGTCTTCAGTAACCTGCCTAAGGCCATACACGCAGGGCAGACCTGGAAGCAGAATGCAGGTCTCCTGGGTTCCAGGCTTGGGCCTTGTCTGATGGAGCACACTGCCTTCCTCATGCATTAAATACGTGGATACTTTCTTTTCTCTGCTTAATTTTTATTGCTTGCAATTTTAAAGGTGGGGGAGATTAAAAGGGTTAAAAAATGTTTTTGCTTGACAGAAATGACCACCCAAGAGACTCAGAACAGACAATAATCCCATTGCTTAATATGCCACTAGAAAGTGTTCAGATATCATGGTGCTGAGGGCGATATAAGAACCTATATAGAAGAGGAGAGAATCAAATTCTCTTCTGGTACAAATGAAACCAGTGGTGCTTGGTCATTCACCCAGCAGAGATCCTGGCTCTCAGTTTGTCTAGGCTTAGAGTTTTGTTGAACTTCCATCTTTGCATTCCATTGACCTCATTTTGGTGGGCTGTTGGTCAGTTTCCATTTCATGTTGTTTCATTTGATGGCCACTGTTTTAGTCAACATTTGCCAGACTGACAACTAGCAAGACCTGCTTTACAGAGCGATGCAGCAGGCTCACAAAGATGACAGCTGCTCTTTTGTGGCTGTATTTATTTACTTACCAAACCCTCTTAGGTTATGTGAGGTTCCCTCAGAAGAGGGATTGCTCAGCATTCCTTTTCTGCATCTTTGTCCTTGAAAATGTCTGCACGCAGTTAAGAGAAATCCCACAATTGCCGTTGGTTTGGTTTCTGCTGTTTGTCATGAAATTGCTTTGATCAGACAGTTTGAGTTGAGTTTCCTAGGAAACCTGGAAAGCTTCTCCCTAGGAAGTTATAATGGTCCCCTCTCCTCCTTCACTCATTGGTGGGAACTGGACCTGGACCTGTCAAAGGCAACAGTGTGGTGCTGCAGCCAAAGAAATCAGAGATGCTGTTGATATTTGGAACCAAACCAAGAGGGAATGGCTTGAAAGCACTTCTCCACTATACCCTAGCAAAGAGCAGCGTTCCTTTCTGGTGCATAGCAAAGGGAGACACACTACCCAATGTAGCTTCAAAGGGGCATGATATGGCAACTTAGCCAGTATGGCCAGGCCTCAGCTAGTTAGGAGGACACCTCTGAAGGTTTAGTAGATATAACCTACAAGTGGCAGCACACTGGGAGAAAGAATATCCTGGATGAGAGGGGATATTGGGAGGCAGAAGCAGAATGATTTAGCAGTGAAAGGAGTTGGTTGGATCAGATGGGATGGAATCAGAAATAACAATAACCCAGACAGGTCTGTCTCACTGTCTCGCCATATAATGCCATAGGTCAAGACATGTGAATGTGTGATATTAGGATTCCCTTTCCTCTGATCCCCAAAAATCAATCAATTGGCTATGAAATGTACAATATATTCACCTGAAGGCTGCAGAGCATGAATCTCTCATTCATTCACCTCCTTCCTTTCAAAGCAATTTTGATAAGCATCTTCATGTACTAAGGATTGTGATCAATAACAGTGGTGCCCCCATATTGGATCCATTGTAAAAAAATTTTCCTTGGGAGGTCAGTGAATGCAGCCTTTTGCACAGCTGCCTGGAGAGATGTGCCAGAGGATGCCCATTTAGCAATTCCTTTTCAGTTACAAGGCTTTCACCCTCAAGATATGCTCCAAACTTCCTCACCAAATGTTATTAATATTTGTGGGACTGTAATGATCCACACCAATAAAAGACCATGTCCATTTCTTAACAAGCATCTGCCCCAAGCAAGTGGGAAGCTGATAAGCCAGAATGCACTGGCTGTAGAACTGAGCTACCTCAAGGCAATTAGCAGTTTTCCTTTTCTTTTCATGATCTCTCTTCTTCTAGATGCTACTGTCATAACATTTGCTCTGAGTGAAAGTCAGATTTCCATAAGAATAGAGTTCTGCTTAGAATGTGCCAGAGACGTTTCCAAATTAGCTCAGCCCCTCTCTTTGGGGAAAGCTGAGATGATGTTTCACCTCTAATGCCTACAGCCAGGTGCGTAACCTTTTAGCAAGGCATGCATCTGAAACACCCGCAAACTCATGGGAGCAGGGAAGCTCAGCAGTGGGTAAGAGGGATTTGGGTGGCATTTACAATATTTACCATAGGTTAACACAGAGGAAACAGAACATATCCCATCAACATTACTAACATGGGAGGTTTCAGGGCACTAAATGGTTTAGCAAACTGAGAATGGGATGTTTCAGAGTAGCAGCCGTGTTAGTCCATATCCACAAAAAGAACAGGAGTACTTGTGGCACCTTAGAGACTAACACATTTATTTGAGCATAAGCTTTCGTGGGCTGCATCCGAAGAAGTGGGCTGTAGCCCACGAAAGCTTAAATTTGTTAGTCTCTAAGGTGCCACAAGTGCTACTGTTCTTTTTGAGAATTGGATGTGGAGCTCTCTCCGGCTACGTAGTCTGGCCCAGACTGGAACTAATCCAGAAGCCATTCCAAGCCACTTGCCATCTGTGTGAAACAAACCCTGTGTGAAACAAGGCAGCGAGCATGGGGAGAAGTTTCAAAAGTGATTTAGACAGTAAGGACCCTACGTCAATAGGACTCCATTGTAAAATTTTCAAATGGGCTTAAATGACATAGGTCCCTAATCACACTGGTGAAGTGGAGCCTTAAACTCTGGGCTCCTCAGTGACATACTTTTGAAAATTTTACTCTATGGGCCAAAGTGAACAGATGACCACAGCCCCAAAACACCATTACAATCATTTATGAGAACTACCAGAGTGAGTCAGAGCAATGGTCCGTCTAGCCCACTATCCTGGCTTCTGATAGCAGACGGTGCCAGATGCTTTAGAAGAAATGAACAGGTGATCCATCCCCTGTCGTCCAGTACCAGCTTCTAGCAGTCAGAAGTCTAGGGACTCCCACAGCATGGGGTTGCGTCCCTGACCATCTTGGCTAATAGCCATTGATGGACCTGTCCTCCATGAACTTATCTCATTCTTCTTTAAACCCAGTTATACTTTTGACCTTTACAACATCCTCTGGCAATGAGTTCCACAGGTTGACTGTGCGTTGAGTGAAGCAGTACTTCCTTATGTTTGGCTAAAATCTGCTGCCTATTAATTTCATTGGGTGACCCCTGATTCTGTTATGTGACCGGGTAACTAACACTTCCTTATTCACTTTCTCTGCACCAGTCATGATTTTATAGACCTCTGTCATATCCTCCCCTTAACCGTCTCGTGTCTAAGCTGAACAGTCCCAGCCATTTTAATTGCTCCTTGGATTATTAATTACTTATTTTACAGTAGTGTCTAGAGGCCCCCATTGTGCTGGGTGCTGCACAAGGACACAGAGAAACTGTCCCCTTATAGAGCTAGCAGTAGACATAGACAAGATGTGGGAGGGGAAAGAGAGGTGAAGTGACTTACCCAAGGTCACGCAACAGGTCAGCAGCAGAGCTGAGAACAGAAACCAGATCTCCTGAGTCTGAGTGTGCTGCCCTCTCCGCTAAAGGATGATGCCTCCCTGCTGCTAGCCGTGGCTGGGTTCTGCAGGGGAATTTCCAGATGACCAAGATGACCAGCACGACTGTTCACAGAATCATAGAAATGTAGGGCATTTCAAGAGTCATCAGCTCCAGCCCCCTGTGCCGAGGCATGACCAGGTAAACCTAGACCGTCCCAGACAGGAGTTTGTCCAGCCTGTTCTTAAAAACCTCCACAACCTCCTTTGGAAGCCTATTCCAGAGCTTTACTCCCCTAACATCTAACCTAAACATCTGGGAACTACACGGAGCCCAACCAGCTAATTTCACACTGGCACAAAGTAGTTGTTGGATGTTAAGGACTTTGGTCATTGTCTAGCTGGGCTACTTCAAAGCCAGTAACTTGGAGGAGAGTGATCATGGCACACAGAACCCTTCTCCTGAGCCACTTACACCCACCCCGCCCCTGCAAAGATTTTGTTTGCATTTTATCATCATATTTAGAGGGAAGCAGAAATAACAGATGAGGATTGACGTCTGTCCACACACTGGCCTACTTCCCACAGAAGTAAACCTCTCATAAGCCTACCTGATGCAATGATAGCAAAGGAAAGGTTGGCAATAGCTTCTTTGACGTAAGTATCTCCCTGCTTATTCTTCAGGATGGTCATAGCCCTGGAGTGGCAGTGAGTTTGCATCAGCTTCCGGTCTTCGTCTTTGAAAATATCCATGATCAGCAGGAGGCAGGAAGTGTCTCCGATTTGGATCACTTTCTTTAGCAACTTAACAAGGGCAGAGAAAAAGGGGGGGAGGGTTAAATGGACATACATGGAAATCAGAAAGGATCAGAGGCAGCTGGACCGTGGGCACAGACGCAGGTAAACACTCCTGAGTCTAACAGTCTGGGATTGAACTAGAGCAGTATTTCTCAGCCAGGGCTCATGATCCCCAGGGATGGTGATGAAAAGCAGTGAGGGGTGGGGTAGGATGGAGTCACAAAGTGTCAACATTTTTATTCCAATTCTAAAGCAAGGAAAAAAAACATTTTCCAAATAACTTCAGTGCAGCCCAAACCTTCCAAGTATGTGAGGTCAAATACGGGAGTTGTAACTTCGCCCCTTTCACATCCACACAGGGGAGCTTGCCACCTTGCTCTCCTGCCAACCCTCACCCTTCGAGGTCAAGTATTCCCTGTCAATCTCTTGAAACACACACACAAATACATTCGATGGGCTTTGCATTGCTGGGGTTAACACACTTCTTACTTTCCCCTTTATAATAAATGTAAAGGGGAGGGATGACATAGACATGTTTGACTTTCCATAAGAGACTGTCAACCTGGAAAGGTTAACAGACACTGAGCGAGAGCCTATCATTTCGAAGGATCTCCAATCTCAGAGTAGACTCCACATCGTGAGGAAATAACCAGTTTGGCAATACAATATTTGGGCGTTTAAATGCAACAGCATGTTATTCTCAGGATAATCTCATGTCCTAGAAGAACATAAGAGTGGGCATACGTTGAGTCAGACCAAAGGTCCATCTAGCCCAGTATCCTGTCTTCCGACAGCAGCCAATGCCAGGTGCCCCAGAGGGAATGAACAGAACAGGTAATCAAGTGATCCATCCTCTGTCGCCCATTCCCAGCTTCTGGCAAACAGAGCTAATGGCAGGGGTGGCTCCAGGCCTCAGCACGCCAAGCGCGTGCTTGGGGCGGCAAGCCACTGGGGACGCTCTGCCAGTCGCTGCGAGGGCGGCAGGCAGGCTGCCTTCAGCGGCTTGCCAGCGGAGGGTCCGCGGGCATATCGTGCTTGGGGCGGCAAAATGCCTAGAGCCGCCCCTGGCTGATGGACACCATCCCTGTCCATCCTGGCTAATAGCCATTGGTGGCCCCATCCTCCATGAATTTATTGTGTTCTTTTTTCAACCCTGTTATAGTCTTGGCCTTCACAACATCCTCTGGCAAAGAGTTCCACAGGTTGACTGTGCGTTGTGTGAAAAAAATATTTCCTTTTGTTTGTTTTAAACCTGCTGCCTATTAATTTGGTGGCCCCTAGTTCTTGTGTTATGAGAAGGAGTAAATAACACTTCCTTATTTACTTTTTCCACACCAGTCATGATTTAACAGACCTCTATCATACCTCCCTTGGTCGTCTTTTTTCCAAGCTGAAAAGTCCCAGTCTTTTTAATCTCTCTCTGTGAGCACTACTCTCTCCTGCTCTGGATGGGCCATGAAACATGGAAACAGCAGACATTTTAAAATAAAGGCAGGAAAAATGTTATCCAAAATTCCAAGCTTTGGAGTAGATTTGCTTTGAATTTGAGGAGAAAGCTTGGGTTGGTTCTTATTAGAGATGGTAAAGAAAAGGGAAAAGAATTGTGAAAAAATTCACAACATTCAAAGAGAGCTGAACCGAACCATAATGGCCCCAAAGAGATTCAGTCTGGTGGAGAGACTGGGGGAAGAATCTCAGTTACTTATCTGGGCCACAAAAGCAAAAACCAAGGAATTCATGAAAAGTCATCAAAGAACCACCCCTGCACTTTTTACAGCTGAACTGACGATTAGGGTAAATGTGTAGGTCCAATTATCACAACAGAGGGATTCTTCCCTCTAATGTCCCCTATGGTGCTGAAGGCCACTGTGCTGCTATCTTTTGGATGATAACACATAAACCGACCATTAAAGATCCCATTTACAGTATTCACAGGAAGAACAATGTTCTGGCTAAATTCCAACTCAGAAAAATCACATTTGACTATGGTAAGTTCTCTGTGCACTTTCAGCCAGGTACTGTATTGACTGTTCAAAAAGTGGCTGTGCTCTGTTACACTTCGCCACAGATGAATGCATTTTAGTGGTGGGTGACATGAACTTCATTTCATTTGCAAAGAGCTTTTGGGATGGAAGGTTGCTGGGTAAAGGTCAGGTTATCTTTATTACCTCCTTTTAAAAAGTGTGCTTTCCATTGCACCAGAAAGGCAACTTCACAACTTGGATAGGCATTTTTTCATATAAAACATGGTGCAAATAGAATAAAGAGGCATTGAAGTCAAAATGAACGTAGTGATTTCAGATGCTCCCTTCCCCGCACCCCTTAGGTACTAATTCTGATGAGAAAAAGCTGAACGAGGCTCCACTCTTCACTGCCATATGCATGCAGCTGTCAAATCTCACCACTCCAGGATTGCACCTACCCTATACACTTCTGCAGTGGTAGACACTTACTGCAAAACGAGTGCAGGCAGAGTAGTGCAGGCATGTGAGCTGCCACATTATGGGGCAGGTGGCAGTGAAGGAAATTTGCTGCTGTTTTTCAGACACTGATCTTCAGGATTTTCTCAGTGTTCCTGATGGCTATGAAAGCTTGTAAGACTTGGAAAATTGTGGAAAGGAAAGAAAAACTTCCACAAGAAGTTTTATGCCATCAGTTTCAGAGTTCAAGTGTGATTCCATCATGGAATATGCCCCCTTGGGTAACATGTCCTGGCCAAAGAATAAAACAATGGATTTTCAACCACTGTTTTTGTGCACATCCAAAAGGGAAAAAAATGGTGACTCCAAATAACAAGTACATTAAAAAGTTTGTTCAAAGTCAGACTTTCCAAGGACTATATGTGAACTCTGAGTGGTATCATTCACTCAGAGCTCTCTCATTCTCAGCACAAAGCACAGAAGTTTTATGCTCCACAGGGAAAAAATAACACATTTGGTTTGGTGGAATACTTTTCTCCTTTTCATCTGGAGGATTTATTACATCGTTTAAAAATGCAACAGTGTCCTCTGCTGGCAAACTCCGGTCATTTAACTGTTTAATCTTGGCAGTTATATCTGCTTAGCAGAAATAAAAATTCTCGAATCCCTTCCAATTTAACAAGCAATCTCCTTACACCCACAAGCATTTGTCTCTTTTATCCAAGGACCCCCAAATACTTCTGCTAGTGATGTTATATTAAGCTGAATATTTTTCTTACTCTATTTATATTTTAGTGGCACCTGCAATATGCTAGGCTCCACCTAGATCTGCAGGAAGACACACTTTCTGACCAGGGAGCTCCCATTCTAAAGTAGGCAAGTCTTATTAATTATTATCATATTTGGATCAAATGAAATGCGGAAGTTAAAGAACTTGTTAAAGTTCATGCAGCAAGTTTTTGTCCAGGAATCACAGGTGTCCTGACTCCTAGCGCTTTGCTGTAGCCGATAGATTCAGTGCCACTGCTTCCACTGTGCATGAGATAATGGCTACTGATTTGCTCCTCCATACGTATATGTGCCACTGATGCTCTCACCCTGGGATGCCATACATTGTTAGGATGTTACAATGAGTGGATATGGTTTTACTGTGGCAAAACACTTCTTTCTAGAGTTTCCAAACTTGGTTTCAGTGGGAGCTGTGTGCATGCAATGAACATGATAACCAGTCTGCAGATGCTGAGAGGAAGATTCTGAATATCAACTTACCTTGGAACTTGGGTGCTGTTTAAGACAAGCCATTACCTAAAACCAGAGGGGAGAAGGGACCTCTGGTTCTCTTAGTAAGTACCAACCAGGGTCAGAGCTAGAAATGGAGTTCATTGTACCCCAACTTCCTAGTCACTCACCTTCCTGGTAGCTTTTCACCTGATGGGTCAAGTATTAGGTTTCCTAGGTGGGGTTGGTGAGGGAATTAGATATTCTCAGATTTTAGGTGAACGTAGGATTTAAACTGCATTTCTCAATCAAGGATTTCCACCTGTGTGTAGAGTGAATCCACAGAGACTCGGTGGCAGACAGTAATTTTTTACCCATCCACTAGGGAATACATTTCATAAGATTGCTGCTTTATTTACCATAAACACAGACACATTCTCTGCTTTCGAGAGACATGAATCCGCTAGCCTGTGAGATCCTAAAATAAGGCAACAGTTTGCAGATCTTCTTGCTGCCTCATGTAGCCACCGGGAAAGAGTCGCAGAGACTCATTAGCAAGACTAGGTAGCTGCAGAAGAAAGGCAATAGCTATTTCCTTCCCTTTTAAGGGAAAATTACCAATCCATCAATGATATTACCACCACAGCAGCACATTCAATCATGCTCTATCTAGTTAAAAGGCTCTGATGAAAGGTGTCATTAAATGCAATGTGATGAATGGGCTGCATTTGGTTGTGTCCTTGCAGAGCCTGTTACAATCCAAGAGCTTCCCCTTCCAAGCCTGAGTTTGGATCATAAAAGTTCTGTTAGTGGCTGGGATACTTAAATCTAATTTTAGCTCTGAACTTCACCATGTCTCCAACCCTGAGTCTGCTGCTATGGAGTCTTACTGCACACCAGAGATTTTAATTTAAGACGTGAGATGCACTTGACCAGGACTGTATTATTTCTGGTCACAATAAGGATGTTATCCTACATGTGCATGGCACTATTTGTGCCAAAGGCTCCACACTGCTGGGTGAAGGGAGCCGTAAGTAGGTCCACTGTAACTAGCCACAGGGAAGTGACGAAGCCCTGGGGATTCATCTGAAACTTTGCACTCCCCAGAATGAGAGCGGGTTGACAAGTTTTGAATTTGAAAATCTCCAGCAAGAAAAGGGACTGATTTTTCACAAAAGTGTTCATGAAAGATTAACCCATTTTCCAAGCAGCTCGCCCCAGAGCTTTGCCAATATTCTTGTCCCAGATCACGACGCACAAATTGTTCATTTCTCGCAAACACCACTCAGTGCGTACATACGGCATCCCTAACATCAGCCAACGAGAACTGTGGACTCCCCATTCATGTCACCCACAGGACTTTGTCTTGCCCGTGTTGCCAGCCAGATATTTTTTTACCTGAGTCCCATCATACAAGAAGCCTTTCTTCAGCTGCAGCAGCGCCAGCCTGGCCAGGATGGGAGATCTCTGGGGATTCCTAGAGAGGGCAACCAAGAGGATTCTGTGAGCTTCTTCCACCCGATCCAGCTGGTACAGGGCATCGGCACACAGGATCTGAGATGCTTCATCAGAAGGGTCCAGCTCCATCAAGAGAGACGCCAGCTGGTGAACCCCGAAAGCATCCCTGCATAAACAAAGGAAGAACTGCTCGTAGTTCTGGTGGAGCTTCTCTATCGGTCAGACAGTGCAGCTGGCTCTGAATGAGCCCTGTACTAAAATGGCAGCCAAACTTCACTGTCTCCAGCAACGGTGAACTTCCTGTCGCTTAAACATTTGAGCCACATTGTAAACATTTCATCAAATGCCTATTTGCAAATGAGCTTATAAGTACAGGTAAAAGCCTGGCTCCAAAAGAGGGTACAGGTCCATGATGGGGGCTCCTAGACACCATTCAATACAAATAATAAAAATAGCAGATATAGAAAATCATGTATTATCTCAGTTGAAGAACTAAAAATTGCTATAAAACACTAACACATGTACACGGGAACAGACTTGTTAGACAGCCTCCTGCTTTAAGAACACTGGAGTGGGACTTAGGAGATCTGGGTTTTAGTCCAGGCTCTGCCGTTGGGTGACTATGTGGAAATCATTTCCTTTCTGTGCCTCAGTTTCCCAATTTGTAAAATGGTGATAATGACACGGACCTGCTTTGTAAAGGGCTTTGAGATCTACTGAAGCAAAATGCTATATTGACTTAGCAATTATAAATAAGAGACCTCTCTAAAGTATCCCCAATTGTATAGGCCAAACTCTGCTGTCAGAGTGGGATATTCCATTTGCCACCAAATTTCTAAACTCATTTCTTTTCCAATCTTTAGAGCTGGTCAGAAAATAGTTGAGTATTTTCCAGGAAGAATATAGAAAGAAATGAAAAAAATAGTGGTTTTGAAAATGTTTTACAGCAATTTTCTGTTTCTTTGGCTGAAAAACTGAAAACTGGAGACAAATGTTTTCGGTTTTCAATTCATCTTTGAAAAAGTTGACAATTTATAAAGAAATAAAATTTTTCACAACCCCTTCCGCCCCCCCCCCTGCAGAAAGCCATTTTTCATTAAAAAAATCAACTGAAAAATACAACCAGCTCTGCTAATCTTATTTATAGCACCCTCCCCGGGAGAAAGTAGAGCAGAAGCGTAAATGGATTTAGATGCCATAACTCTGCTTTGATTTGTTTTTCCACTTAAGTGTTACATTAATTAATTTAGCATTGGACAATGGTACCAGACTGCCAGCCCTGGATAGGAACTTACTCTTTTATCCTCGAACCAGGTGCAGCACAGATAGCAGATAGCCTCCCCTGCAGTCATTCATCCCTGATCTGATAGGACCTCTTTTAGAGCACTTAAGAGAGTTGTCTCCATGGCCCATTCAGTGCTTGAACTCTGCTGAGACTTCCAGTGAGGGGGCCTATTAGCACCAAAAATGACTGACTGTTTTGGTGATGTGGATATCTACTCCATGAGAAACCAGAGTGAGATCCCTCCATCTCATTTCATCAAGGACACTGAGCAGCCCTCAGATGTTAATGGCTTTTGCCCACTACCAGTTTAGGCTGGGTTCCCACCAACTGGTGACCTAGACATGAAAGGGTCTGTATCCCATTCCCCTCCACCTGAACAATCAACCTGCCCACGCCATACCCTTCTTTTGTCAGGAATCCATTCAGTCCTGCTCCTTTCTTTTGCCTGAAGGCTGAGCTGCCTTTTGGAGATGGTTTTTTCTGGAGTATCTTCTGCCCTTCTTCCTGGAGCACCTTCAGGAGCAGCCCTCTTTGGTTCCAAGGCACATAGGACTTGACAGTGAGGATGGTTTCATCTAATCTCAGTCGACAGGCAGTGATATAATCCAGGGCCGTGAGGTAAGGACTGCCACCCAAAATCCGGATGAGTCCCCGCCCGCACAGGGCTTTCACACAACTGTTGGGGTGTGGGGAGTCATGCTCGATGACCTTCTGGAAGTCCAGCAGGGCTTGCTGACAGTCATTGGCGTGGAGGTAACAAAACCCTCGCAGGACCAGGAGGCTGTTGTAATAAGTATTCTGGTCAGACTCCAAGAGGTGGCTGCAGATCTTCAGAGCGCTGTTGACTTGCTTGCTCAGCAGCTGGCAATCTGCCAGCCGGACACTCAGCTCACGCCTGGACCCTGGGGCAATCTGAATGAGGAACTGGAGAGTGTGGATGACTGGGGAAAGCAGTTCTGTGCCAGCATCATCTCGGAGTTCAGGCCGAGTACGCACAGCTTCTCTGTAGGCCGCAAACTCTACATCCAGGACAGCTCTGGCCTGTTCTTTAATCCTCTCAGTGGCACAAGATGAGAAAAGCTCATCAAAGTGCTGCTTCGCTTGGCCAGGGTTTATCTTGAAGGCGTCTATCAAGTCCTGCATCATCTCCCGTGTCCGCCCACCCAAGGAGAAGTAAGCAGCGGCCCGGCCTAGGAGGACACCCAAAGCTCTCTCATCTCCGAGCTTGCTACCAGCAGATAAGGCCTCCATAGCTTTGCTGTAAACTGCCACACACTCCTCGAATTTGTGCTTCTCATAGAGGTACGCGGCCTGTGCCTGGCATACCTGGATGGCATTCGGTGCCACGGCAACAAGGAAGTCATAACAGTCACCCAACTGGCCATCCAAAGCCCTGCTATCTGGGCCTGTCTCCCGGTGCACTGAGAGGTAATCAGAGAAGGTCTGGATCACCAGTGGCAGGTGTTCCCTCTGCCTGCTGCGTACATATGCCACCGTCTCAGCCCGGTGCGTCACGAAAGCTTGGATATAGTCCACAACTCCGTTCCCAGATTGCTTCCCCAACAGCACCCAGGCCAAAGCCCTCGTCAGCAGCAGCTCCACTGAGTGTTTGGGATGAAAGCTGAGCAGGGCATTGCACCGGCTCACCACGTCTTCATAGCGCCCCTGCCTGAGCATGGCCTCTAGCTTGAATACAGAGGAAGCCAAGTTGTTGGGGCTTAGGGTGGATAGGAAGACTGCAGCTATTCCCACGTTGAGTGACACAATGGCCAAGTTGTTGCAGTGTATCCTGGGAATCTGACTCTTGCCTGTGCACCATGTCTCCAGGGTAGCTATCACTTTCTCCCAGGGCCCCTTCCTAAGGGACTTTACTTTCTGCACTGCCAGGAGTGCACTGCAGCTGAATGCAGCCATGTAGAAAGCCGTGGCTAGCGGCAGCTCATCCATGGCTAGGTGCTGGTCCCCTTCCTTGCAGAGCTGTGTAGCAAGCTCCTGAGCTGACATTCTGAACACAGAGGCATTTACATCTTCAGCAAGTGTGGTTTCACACACAGCCCTTTCGGGTGCCTGTAGAACAGAAATTAGAGCAGTTAGAACTAAGCACATTGCCACAGCTCATGGGTAGCCGTTGTTTTTTCTAAGCCATCAAATTGACAGACACAAACGAGGGTCTCAGATGTTTTGAAGGTCACAGAGTCGTACAAAGAGCAAAAAAATTGGTCACTGAAAAGTATGCACCTATAACCAAAAAGCGGTCCCTCCCCCAAGAGCTTGCGATCTAGGGATATGATGGTAGACCTGGGGTGGATACAAGAATCAGGGGGAGCACAGAATAGGCTACACAGATCTGCATGTGGAACAGAGAGGAGACATTTTCCCTCAGTATTTAATGCTGAATTTTGTTGTTAAATTCCATTTGACAACATATATGAAATATTTTCAGCATCAAATATTGGAGAGGAGGAATTTAAACATACTTGTGTAATAAACAAACCTACCATTACTCTGCTGCTGTCTTCTAACTATCTCCCTTCCCCATCAAGCACATCTTTCTCTAGCCTCCAAACCACAGAGGGCCGTTCCCTCCCTTCCCCCAACCATGCTTTTGGACCCGTTGTATTAATTTAGATGGAACATATGGGCACAAAGAGTCAAAGGTGTTAACATAATCCAGTCACTGTCCAACATTAAACAGTTTTAAATGAAGTTTGAGGTTTGGGATGCAGAGACCTCAGCTTGGTAAACCCATCATTACAAATCATTTAAACCTTTTATGAAAGATACAGAAAGCAAGAGAAAATAGTTAAAGCATCGGAAAGGTAAAGTATTAAGTAAGGCTTTCATTTTTAACACCACCTCTTGTTCCCTTTCCCTTTTGCTGGAGAGAGTTTTTAGAAGGAGCCACCCTCCCCTTGTTTGACAGTCTATCAGAGGGTATCAAAGATGGCAATCATAGGGGAAAAGAGAAGAAGTCAGCTGAGATGGGATGGAGCTGCTGTTATTGCTGCTGTTGTGAAGGTCCAATCCCGTTTCCTAAGAAGATAAAACAAGACAAATGCTCACAAAAGTGGAAAGAAAGGAACAGCAAAGCTGGAAAATGCAGCTTCTGGCTTTGGTATTGCAGGAAAACCAGGCCCAGCACATAGTCTTATCAGCCACTCCGAGACCTGGCAAACAGCACCACGCCCACCGCGCAAGCCTTCGGGACATCAGTCTCACATCTCACCCCAGAGACAGCAATCCGCCCCAACGGCACATCGGTGAAGTAGTTCAGGTCTAATTTCTGAATCCCCAGCTCTCAGTAAATTCACCCTCCCTCATTGGCTTCCATGAGAACAGAGGCTACACAGCACCATTTACCTGACCAGCAAGCGCAAAGGTATATAGCCAGCTTTGGGCCCACAGAAGATACCATTTGGGGCCCTGTAGTTGGTGCCTTTTATAACTTGTTTCCCAAAACATTTGCTGCATCATCCAAACTGAATGTTTACAATTTTTTTTTTTAAAGAGGAAATAAAGTGGATGCTCAGAATGCCAATTCTTTGGTGCTGGGGCTGTCTTTTCATTTTGTGCGCGTGCAGCGCCTAGCTCAATGGGGGTTAATTTCCAAATGCCCTTCCCTGATTAGTGCGTTTGCTCTGTCCGACTCTGCTCTGATCTGTGCTCCTCCCATCCCTTTGTCTGACCCTCTCCCACCTCCCCCCACCTGCACTGCACCATCAGACTCCTTGTGACAGCCGGACGCTGGGAAAGAAACACCCCCACCCCTGCTTTGCCTGCTGTTTGCCATTCCTCAGACATTGTTGCTTTTCTGGGCACGCGGGGAAAGGGAGGAGGCAATTTCCAGCCTGTCTTTGTTTCTGAAGCTGGGGGGTTGGGTGTGTGTGTGTGGGCGGGAGGGGGGGCGGGGGGCAGACTATTGGCACAAGTAGCCAAGTCTGCGTGGATTCTCCCCAGCTTTGGGATTGGAGGGGATGGGGGGGCTCAGATTCTCTCCTCCCACTACAAAAAGTTGGGAATCTACAAAGGTTAGACAGGGACCAAACCCAGAGCGGCTCACTCCCCAGACAATGGGACAGAAGAGCAGAGGAAACAGAGGGCAGGGGGCCGGGGGAGAAGGGCGCAAGCAGGGCCTGGGAACTCACGTCTGAACACGCTCATGCGGTGGAGGTGCAGGGTGATCTCGGAGATTCCTTGCGGCTGCACTCAGGAGAAGCGGCTGCTGCCGGGAGAGATGGGGTGAGAACTGGCTGGCTCGGTTCATCCTGCCACATGCCCTGTTACCCAGGAGACGGTAAACACTAACACAGGCTTCTGTTCCCGCAGGCAGGGGATGGCTGCACAGTGCAGGCATCAGGCCATGGCTGGCGCACTGGGGGGCTCGAAGCCTGAGCTGCCAGATCTATCTATCTATCTATCTATCTATCTCTACACACCCCATCTATCTATCTATCTATCTATCTATCTATCCATCTATCCCTACACACCCCATCTATCTATCTATCTATCTATCTATCTATCTATCTATCTATCTATCCCTACACACCCCATCTATCTATCTATCTATCTATCTATCTATCTATCTATCTATCTATCTATCCCTACACACCCCATCTATCTATCTATCTATCTATCTATCTATCTATCTATCTATCTATCCCTACACACCCCATCTATCTATCTATCTATCTATCTATCTATCTATCTATCTATCTATCTATCTATCTATCTAATGACCCTTTCAGTCCCTTCTAACCCTATGATTCTATCTCTCCGTCCTACTACTCTCATGCAGTGTAGTTGTAGCCAGGTTGGTCCCAGGATATTAGAGAGACAAGGTGGATGAGGTAATGTCATTTATTGGACCAGCTTCTGTTGGTGAGAGAGACCAGTTTTTACCTCACCCACCTGGTCTCAGCTAGACTTTGCTGCTGGGCTGATGTAGCTACCACCTAGCTGCAGTCCCGCCCCCCCCAAAGGAGGTGCTTCGCTGTCATGGCAGAGGCATGTCATTGTCTCCCTTCTGCTCCCCATCTGGAGTCAGGTGAGACAGTGGTGCCCAAAGTCATTCACCAGGGCTTTGCTCAGCTCCCTGACATGGCAGCTCTACGTCGCAGAAGCAGCTCGCAGTGTTATGGAGGAGGAAGTGTCTGGTCACAATACGGCATCTTTCTGCTGAATATCGCAAGGCGCTCTGTAAATGTGGGTCATTCAAATCCCACAGGGAGTTGGCTTCCTAACTTTCTTGGGCTCCTATGATGATGCCAGGCTCTGTCATTATTCAGGAAAAATGCCCATTGCAATCAGTGGTGGGGTCTGGCCCATGAAAAATGGAGAGGGAACTTCAAGATTTGGTCTAGGATAAATGGAAAAAAATTAATCATTTTTAAAAAATGGCCGTTTTTAGGTTCTTATGTTCATTCCCTGGCGGATTAGACTGCAAACACAGTGTGCAGTATGTGGGTGGGCAGCCAGGAAGGGAACCTGATATGTAAATAGAAAATGAAACTGACCACTCTATTTTCACTGTCCAAAATAGTGAAATGTGGAAAGGGAGCAAACAGATTCAATGGTGCACAATGGATTTTTGATATTATTAGTCACTGATAAGGTATATTTTTCCGATGTGGCTCGCCTGACAGTGCTCGTATAAACCAGAAATGATTCTGAAGTCCAGCTTTTCCTTGATCTGTATTCTTTGACATTCAGAGGGGAAAAAATTCCCTATGATGAATATAGATTTTTTTGACAGTTTATTAAGAGATTGCCCATTACTTGGCTTTGATTACTTTCATTTTAATTACCCTAATGAGCCATCAAGAAATAATTTAGTACTGCTGTCACATCAGGCCATAGGTGATATTGCTAGGAAAGACCGGAAGGCATAAAAAGGAACAGTTCTGCAATAGAAATCACATTAGCAAGGGCCGAGTTGATCAAACACATGGGCCTCATCCCTCCTTCACTGTGGTTCGAGCTCAGCTTGTGGGAATGAACACAATGAGGCTGGTGCTCTCGATGGGTTGCGGTCCATGTTTCAAAAATCATTACCCATAATTTGACTTCACTGTGTGAGGGAGGGAGGTTTCATATCACTGGTCCGGGCATCGCTTCCAGGGACATCTTGTCCTGTGGATACAAAGCTCACGGAGAAAGACAATGTCGTCCATTCATTAAAAAAATATTAATAATCTTAGCACCAGATGAGATGAGAGTTCCACTGTGCTTGGTGCTGTACATGCACATAACAAGAGACAGTTTAACAATCTAAGTGGACAAGACTGGGAAAAGGTAGGAGGGAATAATAGATACCCAGAGAGGTGAAGCAATTTGCCCAGCATCATATACTGAGTCAAGGGCCGAAATAGACCTCAGGTTTCCTCGCTCCCAGTCCTGTGTCCAAGACATTGGATCATGCTGCTTCTCTCGTATTGTAAAGAATTACTGTGATGCAAATGCTCAAACCAACACAGAGAAAGAGCAAGAAGAGAGTTTTTCCAAACACTAGTTAAATATTAAATACTTTACAATAACTTCTCCTGTTGTTGTAGCCAGGTGATTAATTTTTAAAGGGGGCTGGAGGGGGTAGGGAGTACAGATGGCATGCTAGCTGGAGTGCCCTTGCAAAGAGTGCTGTTCAGCAGCATGAGGATGGAATTACTTTCCTCCAAAAAGATATGGGCTGGGTGCTAATAAGAACTTATGATCATGATTGTTGTATTTGTTTCTGGAGTGTCCGCAATGCTGGACAAAGCTGGGGGCTACATATAACAGGACCCTGCCTAGAGAGGTTACAAGCCAAAGGCACAACAGAAGCATTACAGGAGAAACAATAGAACCCCATCATGCATATTTTAGACAGTATAATAAATCCACATGCTACAGACATGGATGGGAGTGGGGATAAAACCCCATGATCTTTGGGACCAGAAATATGGGCCTCTACTACTTCAGCTGTCACTGGTTGTCGGGCTTTTTTCCTTTCTCGAGGGTGTGGCCACTAGAGGGTGACAGTGACACAATCATCGTTATACTGACAAGCTGGATCTTCAGACGTTTTTTGAAGCTTAGGTGGAGGTTGGCAGGAGTATGGAGAGGCACTAAATACATGCACGGAAGTGAGAGGCTGATGGACAGAGAGAGCGAGGGGATGTACTTCGGGGACCTAGTCCTTAGCCCCTTGAAGACAAGGGAAAGAATCCCACCGACTTTAAGGGATTCTGAAAACACTTTAGTGTCAAGTTAGGGGTGAACTAGACCCTCAGGACCTGAACAAGGCTTCCTGTGTGTGTGTTCAGCACGAGTAGGACAAAACCATATAGTGTGTCTCCTACGTATTTGTGAGAAAGATGAACAGTGTGTGCTGAGGAATGGGCTGAGGAGGAAAGAGTGAAGAACTTCAATACATATGATTTAGCTAACTTGTGAATCCGGGTAGCTTGACCATTGCATCTATGTGACATGAAGAGTGCAAAGTCCAAGGAAAGATAGGAGTTCCTTGCTTGGTGCAAGAGGTTGTAGCCTAGGAGCAACGAGCTACATTTAGAAAAAGAAAACACCCCAAAAATGACTTGTGACCTGTCAGAGTGAGATTATCAATTGTGTTGCTTAGAGTCAAGGGGCCAAAGCTTGCTCTTATCTACACCTATGTGAGGGTTGAGGACAATGGAGTGACTCTGGTGTCAGGGAGAGAAGGAGTTGGCCGGTATTGAATAATAGATGCTAAGTGATTGAGTGCTCATGACACTGAAGTCAAGAGGCTCTGCTGGATACCATCAGCTTTGAAGCCTCATGATGAAATTTCATCCGCGAGTGTGTTCCGTTCCGTGCTCACTGCCTAGCCTGAGAAGTAGATTGTGGAGAACTTGGATGTAAAACTGAGCTAGGGAACTCCTTTCTTGTCAAGGAAATCGGCACCCTGAACATCTCCTCCGTGCCCCCCTTCCTAGTGCTGTTAGAACAGGAGATTAGAAGTCAAGGCTCTGGAGGTGTATTCTCGGCAGGGCTGGCCCAAATTTTTTGAATGAAACATTTTCTTGTCAGAAAACGGGGTTTTGCTGAAATCAAAATGTTCTGTTGGGAAAATCAAAACTCAACGTTTCATTTCAGCACAAAACCAAAGGTTGAAGTATCGGAAGTTCCTTGTCTTGATCAGCTCTTCTTTTTTTTCCCCACTGACTTGCTGGTCTCTGTTGGGAAAGCTGCTTTGCCCCTGTGCTCCGAGTTATGTGTCAGAACAACAGGGACAACAATACATCCCTGGGGCATTTAAAGGTGACCCAATCAATGGCTGTGAAGTGCTTTGAGATCCTTGGCTGAAAGCTGTTACAGAAAGGAGAAGTCTTATTTCATGACTCAACCTCAATTTCTCTGCAATGTTTTAAAACTTTTTGTGCTGTTTGCACTTCAATAAAGCCCTGTAGGACTGGTCTTTACTGGATGACTTGTCCTATTCAAAGTTCTCTGCTCCCACCACCTGTTTTTGCCCTGTCAGCTGATCCAGGCACTCCTGTTCCTTATGTATATTTAATCACAAACGAGTCAGTACATGAAACAAAATTGATATATATCTATAGCTATATATAAATGGGTGAGGGAGAAGGAAAGCAGAAACCCTTTGCTATTTCCCTATGCAACTGCCCAGTAACCCACCTCTTTAGCCCAATTACAATTACAATGCATATGATCCAAGCAAAGGATGAAAGGAGGTACTGGTGAAGAGCATTTGAACAAGATTACAAGACAGTTATGGTCACTCTGAGAGAGAAGCAACCCTTTTATTAACATTATGGAGATTAAACAACAACAGCACAAGCCCCTGAGGGCCACTCCAAAGGCTTTGCTGGTGCAGTTATTGTTTGGGATGGAGCTATGGGACACAACGACGCAGCAGCCTAAATTAATTAGCTCCCTGCCTTCCAGTGCTAACGGGGGTGAAGCAGAGCTCCCAATCAGCCAGTGAGGAAGCCCTAATTATCCAAGCTGGGTAAGGGGTGGGGTTTGATCTTGGAAGAAGGCCCCTGGTTTGGTCCCAGTGTCTCCATAGACTCTATAACAACTGCTGAGTGATGCAATTGCATGTGGTCGCTGAATATTTGGCATTTTAGTTCCTGGGTGTCCCGGCAAGGCTTAGCAGTAATCAGTGATCATCTGTAACCACCTTGCATTCCAGGAGCAAAGCAATTGTCCCTACTAAGAAGAAAAAAATGAGCACTTAATTCTCTGAGCCTCCCTTGCCTTGGACCATTCCATTAACTCTCTATTCAGCCAGTGGTCAGTTTTTCATCTCTTTATAGTTTTTGTAAAACATGATCCAGCATGTGGAAGCCTGGGTCGTCCCACGGTGTGATATGACTCACCTGATTCTTTGGGGGAAGCCTAAAGTGCATTACAGATGGATTGGCACCTCCATAGTCATCGCTCCTCACTCCCTTCTTCCTCCCAATCCCCACCGCTCTAAAATCCACGTGTGTAGAAATTCCTGTTTGAAATCTCATGATCTGAGCTGTTCCAGTGGCATTTCCCATCCGGTTCTGCAGAAGTGAGAAATTCTGGGTCAGTCTCGCTCCCACTGACTGAGAAATATGCAGACATTGAGGAACTTTTATGAATTGAACCTCAGAGCCTTGTACCTGGCATTTATCTGCCTAGCTTGGGCCTGATTTTCAGAACTGCTGAGCACCTACAACTCCAGTGGAAATCAATGGAGAGGAAGGTTTTGCCCTGTGGTTCAGGCACTGTGCTTGGGCTTGGAAGATCTGGGTTTAACTCCTGGCTCTGCCACAGGCTTCTTGTGTGGCCTTGAGAAAGACAGTTAATCTCTCTGTGCCTCCATTCCCCCATCTGCAAAATAGGGAGAATTATCTTTCATATCTAACATCCTTTGCATGTCTTGTTTATTCAGTTTGTAAGCTCTCTGGGGCACACTTGTGTGTGTACACATGCACACAAAGGGCCCCTAAGCTTAGGTGTAGCTTCTGGACATTATTATTGTCAACATAAATAATGCTCATGTTTACAAACCCAAACTGGGGACTCAGCTCCTCTGCAAATAAGGCACTCACTCATCTGAGCATTGCAAGACCAGAGAGTGAGGAACTAGTGTTAATCAACTTATTTTACTCCTTACATTTCAATATTGAACTGCCACACATTTTTCTCTCCTTCTTTCCCTGCGCTGCAACTTTATAACCAAAAGGGATAGAAAAGCATGTGACTGTTAGGGGTAACTGATTTGGTTACACTATGTTCCCAACTTATATTCGTTTGAACTAAGTTTATCAATCAGGCATGGAAACATTAATCACCCAGAAAAAATAACACACAGCGAAATGACTTTTCAAAATGTCGTTGGTATAATTATCATCTTGCCCATTACATTAAATGCCACCATTTATAACTGTAATGTTTAAGTATGCAAACAGTAATTAACTTGGTAATGAACTGAGGACCCCTGTGCCTCTCCTCCCTCAGCTAATTTGCATGTTAATTATCA